>NC_056746.1:23727641-23735141 GCF_019279795.1 Protopterus annectens
CTCTTCTCTAGCCTCCCCTCCCTTTTTCTGTCTGGCCACTGGCGTTAGGGCTTAGTTGGAATTGCCTTCCTTTCCTTAATCGGTGCTTGGCACCTTTTTTGGTTTTTGATTTAAGTGATAGGGTTAGTTGTACTTTTAAAATGGTTGGACAGATTCTTTCTGTTTGATAGTTAGCTATTGTGTGTATGTGTGTGTGTCTTTGGCTGTTGGGTGTATCTGACAAAGACAAACCTACTGGTTTTAAAAGGTGCTCTTCTTGTGGGCATAAGATGTCAAATTGTGACACCCACAAGAAGTGTGTTCATGTTTTGGGTGCTGACCACCTCGAGGCTGATTGCTGTGTATGTGCGGCATTCAACCCTCAAGTGCTGGCAGACCACCGAAACAAACTGCCGCTGAAGAGCATGGCTCAAACAGGTCCCTTTGTCTCTGGGTCTCCATCTTTTCCAGGCCTTAAGGAGTCCAAGAGGAAAGCCTCATCTGTTTCCCTGGGTGCTTCTCCTTCTTTCTCTCAAAAATGATCTAGGCTTTCAGATCTGAGTTCCCTGGATCTGAAACTGCCTCTGACCGTCTTGGATCCGGTGTCTCAGGATCTGTCAGTAGGTTACGAGGTCTGTTTGGATCGAAGGCCCTCAGATGTCATTGCAGTTAGGTCCCCTTGAATCCTTCTGTTCCTTCAGATATGAGGAAAGAAGTCCTACTGGTATCTGATCTGACATGTTCGTTGGATCCAGCATTACTTTTTGAGGGCTCTCCTTCAGACTCTTATCAGGGATCCGAAGCACTTGGCTCTCAGGCATCGAAGCCAATCTTCGGATCGGGGGGCATCATAGGTCTGCTTAGGAGGTCCAGGCTTGCTTCCCCGGCTAAATCAACCCATTCTTTGACCTCTTCTAAATCTTCCAGGAGCCTTTTGCCCATGGATATGGGTAACATCTAAACCTCTGGGTTCTCCTCTCTTCTGAGTCGTCCCCTGACAGAGGAGGTGCCACAGAAGAGAAGGTGCAAGAGGAGGCAATTGGCCCATGGAGTCCATCGAGGACACAGATTTTGATGAGGGGGACAGGTCCCCCAGGTCTCCGCTTGATGATGACTCCTTTGGAGACATTCTGGAGCTGTTAAAACATAAAGGTGGATGGTCTTCCCAACCCCCATCTTCAAAGGAGTCTGTGTTCCTGAAGGCCTTCGGGATGGGTCCATCTACTTCTTGGTTTTCCCCCTGCAAATGAGCTCCTCGACCTTATTTCACGCAAGGCATAGAAGGAACCTTACACAGTGGAACCTGTCCCCAAGAAGGCTGACAAGTTCTTGAGCCCTCCTTCAGTTAGGATGCAGTGGAGCAAAGGCATTCCAGTTGATGCCATTGTGGTCGCCATGGCCATCAAAAAGGAGCTAGCTGAACAGAGCTCCGCTGTCCATCCCCTGAACAGGGAATCTTGGGTGATAGAAGTGAGTCTATGCCTCAGCCACGTTTGGTTTGAGAGCTCTTAATTTGACTCAGTTTACCCACATCCAAAGAGACCTAGTTAGTGAGCTAGCCAAGTCTCTTTCAGAGTTGATGTCTGTGGTGTAACTCAAGAAGGTCTCTCTCAAGCTCACCACTGTATCATCTCTTGCCAACTCCTCAATGAGGTTAATCTCTAATGGGACTTCAGGGTACCTCTTGAGCTACCGGTGCAGGCATTGCCTTGAGGCATCATGTGTGGATGCAGTTGTGCAGGTTTGCGGAACCTTTCAAGGTGTCTTTCATGAATGACCCTTTTATGGCTCCTTGCTTTTTGGACCATTAGTCAGTGAGACTTTGAGCTGCAGTGGGCAGGAAGGGAAGATGCTTTCGGCGGTAAGGATTAAGTTTTCTACCCCAAAGGTCCTTTTCCAAGAGCCAGCAAGGAGGTAAGAAAATATGGTACTTGCATGTTATCGCAACCACATTCTCAACAACTCGGTAATATGTAAGTAGCGACGCATCTGCACAATGGTCCAGTTTTTCAGAAAGTTTCTCAGTACTTTGGACTGAAACATATGCAGCTGACTGTTTGGGGGGGTGGATTTCAATAATAAAAGCTGTGACTTTACGTATACCCAAAGCAGGAGCCCAAACTGTCCGAAATTCCCTGCAAGTGAGTCAACCCGCGTTGTGTTGACCTGCAGTGTGCAGTTGTCAGTGTTCTGATTCACTTTCCTTTAAATATCATGAAAAAAGAAATACATTTGCAGGCTGAACCTGCATTGCATGTTGTATGGCCTAATTAGTGCAGTAGTGTATGCGGGTAAAGTAGTAAAAAGCAAAGAATGCCAACAAGACAAAGACCGGCATCAGCAAGCAAGCCACCATACCAACTGCAGTTAATGATGTCACATCACTGGCGCTGGGTATTGCCATTGCTTCGCATGCCTGTCAATTGGTTACCAGATGAAATGGGTGGAAAATGTAAAATAATGGTGTGTCAAACCCCCCAAAATAGGGACAGATTTTACACATTGCCATTAAAAAGTTTCTTGGAAACTGGACAACTGTCAATAGCTACCAGTACTTACGTGCTCTTGACTTGGTTGACAGCTGTAAATTGTTTGGCCTTTCATTTCCCCATACAGCAAAATCTGTTGAAAGAAAAGTCACTGCAATGACAGACACTTCAGTGACACACACTTGCAAATTAACTTTACCAACAGGAGAAGGACTTGGAAATGAATTGCTTCTCCTGCTCCAAATGTGGTTGCGGTAATATGTAAGTGCCGAAAATTTTGATTCTGAAAGTCGCAGAGTTCCTGCCAGGACAATCCAGAAGATTCCTCTTCCAGAGTCAGAGGAAGAGGGTTCAATGGTAGATGCTGCCCTAGTCCTGGTACGCAGAGTGTAAGGTCAGGTTTTATTTATTCTCTTTGCGTAAGTCTAGAAATGTAGCCATATTAAAGCAGGCCTTCACATTTTGCATGCAGTTTCAGTGAATGTGCTTTCAATTGGTATAAATAACCTTCAGTCAAGAATATTGATGAGAATAAAATGTCCTAACAGAATGTGCAGTACATTGAATACAAGCATAACTTATTTAGATGATACGAGGACTGGGAAGCATGGTTAAAGAGGCTTGTAGAAATTTACAGGGTTTTGGTATTATTAGGGGAGTCTTCAGACACAGATAATTAGTTTGTTAGAACTGGTATGCAGAAAGTCATTGCAGTGAGGTCCTCAGAAGTTTGGTACAGACACTTAAGTGAGTGCAGAAGTCAGGTCAAATGTCCAGCATTCCAAAATGTTAATTATATTATTCAGGAGGAAAGGACTATGAGTGCAAAAGCTACAGACATAATTATCAGCACTGTTATTGGAGTCAGTAAAGTTTGACATTCTGAGTACAGAATTTACAGAAAGTATAATGAGCGCAGAAGCTACAGACAGTAAAATTTAAATCTGGCATTGGTGACATCTACTCCCACCGTACATAATAAAACATTCTAAACAGAACTACAATTTTTGCAGACTTTTTCTGAAAGATGGAAGAAAATTTGGCACACAGAGGAGAGACTGGCACTTTCAGCACAGTTCTGGGTAATTAAAAGGTAAAGACATTCATTCCCATCTCCTTCCAGTTTCTTCCATTTATTTCTAATATTCTACAGTCCTATCAATTCTTACACAGAGTTGTTGTTGTCATCTGAGCTATCAACATTCTGCTAGATGCCAGGAAAAAGTTTTCATGATTTGTGCTACATTCCACTTTAACACCAGTATTTAATTTCCTAGTATGTAAATATTTGCATGAGTTTTCAGCCCTTTCATCTATCATACAGCAGGAAAGCAGGATGAGTAGATACAAAACATTTTGTAGCCCCTAAATGCATGTCTTCCTCCTTTTTGACCTCTTTTCCCTGCATAGGTTCCAGTGAAGGAATTGTTGAAGAGAAAGCACATTGATTATCGCCTGCTGAGTCTCTAACAGTTAAGAGGATTCCTTGGTTTCCACGCAGGAGGCACAAATTTGGGGAAATCCTAGAGATCGTTAATTGAAGGAAAGGAACCTCTGATTCTGTAGTCCATTGACAGGATACTGCAAAAGACATTTCCAGTATACTCAGCAATCCTCTTGAATAGTTTCTCCATTAATGGACATTCTCAGAGTTGCCACCAGTGCAGCCTAGAAAAGTTCTGTTATAAACCTATGCTAGTGAATGCTGAGTGTATCCTTCAGAACCCTTGAGAGAGGAACTTCTGGTCAGAGATGTCAGAATACAGATACTGTAGTTTCTGCAACTGCTGTCAGTGTTATATCTCAGAGCCATGCAGTTCATCCACCAGACAAGGAGTCCAGAGCAGTAGACCTGTTAAGGTTATGCATCATCTTTCTTCCTAAGGACATTGAACTACTAATCTCCCATAGTGGTTTTTCAAAGTGTCATCTCAGACGAAGTGCAGTAAACTGTTAACAGTTGCCAGGTAGACCCATCAAAGAGAATATTGCGTCTATGATGAGGAGCCTTATCATGTGGGTTGTTTGCAGTGCTTTGCCAAAAGTTGAGCCGGAATTATGTGATCGAGCATTGCCATATGCTGGTACATTTAACTTGTACTAATAGACATCTCTGAGGGTATTAAGATCACTTTTTATTAACTACCCCCTTCAACGTAGTCATTGTATTTTTGGACCAGCAATGAAGACTCAGAAGGTGGGAGGTTGGTGTTAAGGTGTTTAACTTATAGACACAAGGTGCAGGGTTTGATTCTCACAGCAGGTAATTGGCTAGGCTTAAAATGGTTCCTTAGAGCAGTTAGCCTAGTACTCGCCTATGAACCTAAGTATGAAGAAGGGAAAAGCCCTCACCTCTATGGGCATAAAGTTTCAGTCATGTCAGCACCAGTCACCTCAATACTTCTATTCACAGATGTAGAAAGATCAGGGCTTATATACCCTGAGGTCATGCTATCAAGGTAGAGCATTGCCAGAGAAAAGCCATCACAGCATGCAGTGAAGTGGCATCTCTAACATGTTCAACTACACAAAAGATCGCCTTTTACTCCTCCTCGATTTATGTTGTGTCCTTGGAGTAAGCATTAATTCTCTCTTGCAGATCAATCCTTGAGCAGCCAGTTGAGTAATACTAGCCCTAAGAAAACCTACGTAAGGCAAAATGAGTGCTAAAAATGAGCAGGGTAGGGGTGAGCTGTTAAACATGCACCTATCTTACCTTCTTCTTAATCCCATGGTTTAGGGAACATCAACTTAATATTTACCACAGCCGCTACCAGTGCAGACAGATGGGACCTCAGTTTAATGTCTTCTGAAGGATGGCATTGGCACTAGATCCCAAAAATCTGAAGTGAGTGCAGTACCTGCAGCCTTTTCTGATCTTCTTAGCATTGGAGACAAGTGCTGCACTTGCTGAGTCAGTGACTTCTGTATGATTTTAGAAGAGTTCACGGTTTACATTTGAATACAGGTCACCTGATTTTTAACTTTTGTCCTAGAAAGAAAACATTCTTATTGTCCGCTAATTCTGAAAAATGGATTTTGAAGTTGTAGGGGATAATGTGCTGCCAGGTTCATAGTAAGTACTAGGTAACTGCCCTTTTAGGCCATTTTAAGCCTCACCAGTTTCCTCAGCCCTATCCTTTTTTTCATAAATATATTGTATTTTAAAGGAACGATCCTTTTGTGCCCAAAGTGATTTTTTTGAGAGTACATTGTATGTACCTTCTGGTTCAACTTCCTGTCTATTTTCCAAAACAGGAGAATGCTGGAGAAGGACTATTGTATATATGTATACACACAGCCCAGATACTGTCCTTAGAGAATTGTCTCTGAAGGGAAAATTATATCAAATGTTGGTTTTCTTTTGTCAGAGTTTAACTAAGTAAAATTGTGGATTTTCAGACTATGTCCTGATGGTTAGGAATTTGCATAGAGTTGCATCATAAAATGTCTGGAAAGACCATGGGAGGAGTAGTGACCACCGACATGCACAGACTGCTGGAGTGACAGCTGTTTCACAAACTTTTTTTCTGCTGTATCTTTGCTTGGTATCTGTGCAAGGCTTAGTTTGGCAAATTGTTGTGTATGACAATCCTCATTAGGGCGTTTTGAAATTTTTCCAAAGTTCTCAGGTGAGTTTGTAGTTTAGAATTAGTTTACAGTTGAAAGTGAAAATGATTTCTGTTACAGGATCATGTTGTGAAGTTCAGAAGCTCACCTTGGGCTGAGGGGTTGTGCTGTCATTTAATGTTTGTTTACTTTGTGTTTGGGGGGTTATCCATCTCCCCTGAATAAGTAAGAAAGCAGTTTTAGATGTCGTTAAGGATCACTGTCAACAAAAAGAATGGCATTCCAGAATGGAATGTTGCGACAGATTGAACAGCATTTATGCCACATCTGCTTGCATGTTTATATAAGTATCTTTACTTTGTGTGTTGAGATTACCTTTTCATTTTGTTTTTAGTTTCCGTATGTGACTCCTGCTCCTCATGAACCAGTGAAGACGCTGAGAAGCTTAGTCAACATCAGGAAAGATTCTCTTCGTCTTGTCCGGTATAAAACACTGATTACATTACATTAGTTTCACTTTGACTTCATGTTCTGTACCACTGTGTTAGTAAGTGATTGGTTAGATGGCTGCAGTAACTTAGATTAAAGCAATTGTCTGATTAGTATTAAAACACTGCAGCATTTGAGAAGTCAAGTGCAGTGATGCATTTTTCCACTTGTCTGCACTCAAGTATTTAAACTGTTTTTTAATAAAAAGCTTTGCAAATCTTTTAGTAAACCATGGCCCAAATAAATTTTAGTATTTACTACCGTGATGTTACCCTTTTTATAACGTGTATTGCATCCATGCACTTTAATGGGGTCCCTTCGCAAATATGTTGTGGTGTGCCCATTAAAGTTTATATATGCAACATGTTTCTCCTACACTGATGCCAGTTAGGTTAAAGTTTACTGTTTTTCTCAGGGATGTCAGCGTATGGAAATCAGGCTTTCTAACAGTGTATTTCCCCTTCACATTGCAATTGAAAATGCAGTCTGATGGTCAGAAGTGCTGTTTGGCAGGTAAAAAAAAATACAAAAAAATTCCAGAAAATGACTTTGAAAGATTTTGCCCTGTACATCTCCATAGCTTCTACGTCCTTTCAGTTGTTTTAAGTGTAACCTGCAGATTTAGACATGGTTAAGGTACAGATGCATTGAATTTATCAATATAGTTTTATCTAATGTCTTCCCTGTCCTGTTACATAGGGACCTGTTATATTTATTGTTAAGTCACATTTGTTTTACTGTTAGCAGGTAAGCCGCTTGTTTTTTTGTATGTAATTGCTGATAATTTTTCTAGTGCTGAAGACGAAAGGTTTATGTTTTACATTTTCACAAGTTGATGCCAGGCAATTGATGGCAATTGCAACAGTATTTGCCCTTACTGGTAGTGAAATTGGCCTCTGAAGCACATTTTAGGAGAGTCTTCTTAGCAGGAAACCACAGTGCATTCCAGTATCAGATGACATCACATTTAGAA
>NC_056746.1:23737641-24035141 GCF_019279795.1 Protopterus annectens
CACACAAGGGTCCCTCACAACGGGGATCTTATCTTAGCCTCTGACATGAACGGGTCATGCTGGAGAGATTGATAACATCTCCTAGAGATTGCCATTTGTGTGGAACAAGCTTCCAATTCACATGAAACAGAACCCATCCTTGACGCTCTTCAGTCGCAACCTAGATTAATGGATGGGTGATCGCAAATTCACTCCTGTGGTGGTGCCTATGTCCCTCCTGGACAGAGGAAGTCTGTATTTACCATAGACCCTTACCTCTGAGAACTTCACTCACCTGTCCACTGACAGTTGAGGCAAATCGGGATAAATGTGGCTAGGCTTGTAAGGGCTAGGGCCATCAGCCTAGTAACCTTCTATTAACATATGGAGTAGATCTGTATACCATGAATACCTTTGGTTAAAAAAAAAAAAAAAAAATTTTGCATCTCACCCGTAATTTTCACTTGCTTTGCTGAAACCCAAACTGGTGTACATTTAGCATTTTAGAAAAGGATGCATGCGATACCCAGATCTCGTTTGCGCTCTATGCGCTTTTACTTTCCTTGCCAGCTCCTGATTTCGGATGCCGCTGGTTGATTTTTCCACCCTTTTTTAGTCTAAGCCCCTTTTTTTCTTAGTTTTTAGTTTTTTAAGAAGTTTCTTTCATTAAACTATTTTTAGTTTTGGTATTTTTTGTTACTTTTAATTTTTGTTGTTTTTTTATCCTATTTCCTTTGCCTGTTTTAGTCTGTGTGTTTGTTTTTCAATTTAACCTATCCTTTGTGGTGTGTGGTTTAATTGAATGGTTTTCGGCTTTGTGTGTGTTTTTTTTTTGACGGGGTAAGTCTTGATAGTGCTGGGTTTGCTTGTGACCTTCTCCGGCAGTGTGTCACGCTTTAATTCTGTGTCTGTGTCTCTGTTGAGAGAACTATCTTAGGCCCTAAGGAGGGTCAGCCAGAGGGTGCTGTTGTCCCTGCTTCCGCTGAGAGAAGTCCTGCAGGAGAGCGCCTACACTTCCGCTTCTAGGCTGGCGGAGTTCTCTCAATAAAAACCTGCAGGCTTTTTGGGCTGTGTCTAAAGAGAGAGGCCTCGGCTCCTGACTTCGAGCCTGATGCTATCGCTCGGCCTCCGCCGATTTCACTCCAGTGCGGCCTTTCGATCAAATAGCCACATCTGCTTCGAAGGCAGAGCCCCGGCCAGGCCTACCCATTCGGTTCCGACACTTTGGGGGCTCCGCTCGATGTATCTCTGGTTGATATCCCATCGCATGTTGGCTATCGTGTGTCGAAAGGACCGAGCAGCTTTTGTCCGGTCGGCTCGTTCGGCTCGGAGCCGTCCGGGTCCGACCGGCTGCTCGGCTCGATGGGCTCCCGGTGGAGCCATCGGGTCTCCGGAGCCATCGCCGCCGCCCGCTTTTCGACTTCACCTCTTCTATCGGGCAGGAGCCATGAGGCCGATCGGTCTGGGATCCTTCTTGTCACGGAAGATGCTAGAAGCTCTTCCTTGAGATTACCAGGTTGTCCAACCTTGGCCTACCGAAGTGGTCAAGTAGATTACTCAACGGCGACTGACAGCTCCCACAGTTTACATCGTCAGAGCCAGCTCTGCACCCAGAACTTCGTTTACCCGTGCCGTCTCCTCAGGCCAGACTGCCTGCCAGGGCTTGATACCCCCTTCTTCTGGCTGGCTGCTACGGCTATCCCCTCTTCCTTGGAGATTCGGTGGTCGGGCTCTGCTGTATCTCTCGTCTTCCTTCTTGTTCTTTTGGTCGTTCTTCCCTACTCCTCCCTCGGAGCCTCGGCTGGACCCCTCCGGGCCCGCTCTTCCGACGGGCCTCGAGCTTCGTGAGCTCGGCTCCGACAGAGTGGAGAGCTTTTCCCCTTCCCAGCCTCGAGGGGAGTTCGAGCTGAGCTGATGAATCTGCTCGGACCACTGTGGAGGTCCCGGCAGTGGTCCGTAGCTCACTGGCCACCCTGTTTGTCAGTCATTGGTCTCTTGAGCCTCCTCCTCAGATAGTCCGCCTCAGGTTTCCTCTTAGAATTTCCCTTCCAGACCCCAGCTGGGATCTCCAGTACCCTGGGGATCAGAAAGGTTTCTCTTTTTCAGAGCTCTCCCAGTCTCCCCGGGTCCCTCACCCGGATATGACCTTCAGGTAATGGAGTCAGAGGGACTCCCTGTCACTTGTCGCTGAGCTTTGATTCTCAGAGGGTCCTAGAACTTCTCCTCCCCAGAGGCTTGGCCCCATCTGTCTCCATCCCTGATCCGGAAACTCAATATACCTAAGCGCCCTGATGAGGGCCTAATCACTCTCCTATGCCACCTTCGACCAGAGCCCCTCGAATCCTGCTCGCCCTATACCGCTCCCCAGTCTCTCATGGGAGCCAGTAGGCGTGGGCCTTCTAAATTTGTCAAAGCCGCCCTGCAGGAGGCCTTCCCTACCCTAGGTGTCCCTAGCTCCTTCCATGGTGTTACCAAAGCCCCTAGTGAAGAACTTGTGAATGGGTTCGTGTCCCCCCATCCTCCTAATAAGGACTGCAGGACCAATATCCTTAAATATAGCTTTTAGCCCATCCGGCGACAAAGTGCGTATCGCTGAATTACCCTGCTACGGAGCTCCGTTTTTCCAAAGCTGGATCGGAGCTGGGAGAACCCAGAATGGATCACCACTAGGAGGGAACGAGGGGGAAGATCCTACAGCTGCAGGGGCTCAAGGGGCTCAATTCCTGGTGCTAACTCCTCCAATTGCGTGCTCATTCATGATGCTCATATCATCGCGGTGTGGAAATTAGGCGGCTGGCTGGTGGCTCTTGCTGGAGCCGCCTGGATGGCTGCTGGGCCTTATGCCTGCCTGGATGCTTTGATCCTTCCTTTATTCTCCCTTTGTTGTTTCAGCCTCAAATGGAACCTTTGAGTTTGTGAAACAGGTGGTGAAGGGGACGGCCCTGGTGTTTCAGTCTTTCAAGACTCTTTCTGCCTTTGAGTCGTTTATCACCAAAGGACCTTATCCCAAGGGACAGATGGTGTTCAGGTAAATCCCGAGGAGTCCCAGATTCACGTGGTCAGGCAGAGGGGCAGAGGGCAGAACAGCAACAACAGACGAGGCAGGCTCTAGAGGGGAACCACCGAAACAGGGGCCCTCTGAGATCTCTCACTTTAAGCCTGGCAGCATGCCGCCAGGGGTGTCCCTGGCTCCCTGGAGGGCAGCGGGAGAAGGATTATCACCGCTGTGTTCCAAGATTCCCTCACTCACTCACAGATGGGTACGGCCATATCCAGTCATAGGGTTACATAAAGTTCCTCTCAGAAGTTCCCGTTCCGATGTCAGTTACCACCGGTCCCACCACCATTGCAAGGGACATTGCAAAAACTACTGCAAAAAACTACAAAAAGGCCATTCAGCCAGTTACAATATGCCGAGATCCTACTCCCTTCAAGGTTCAAGGTGTGGTCCCAGAGGGAGACACCAATGAGACCAATTGGATCTCTCAACAGTCAGTGGAACAACAAGATCAGAAGATTCATTCTTCACGTCTCTCTTCAGTCAATTCTGCCCTTCTTACAGAAAGGACAACTATATGTGCTCAATAGATCTTCAGGGCAGACTATCATCAATCCACAGGCGCTCCGCTCCAGAGATTTTTTTCGGGGGGGAATCCAGTCACTTCCCTTTCAGTTCAGCCCTGCCCTTTGGTCTCACAGCCCCCCATTGTGTAAATGCAATGCATGGCGGTGGTCACGGCTCACCTGGGGCAAGGGATTCCAGGTGTTCTCTGAAGTCATCCAGTCATCCCTGCCGCCAGTCTCCCTTATAGCCCGCTAGTAGATACTGAACTTAGGCGCTGTCAGATGTCAGAACAAAGAGTTTCAGAAGTTCAGACACAAAGAGTTTCAATGGACTCATTCTAAAGCACAGAACAGGTACAGGCCAGGAATGGTTAGGTATTAGGTCTCATGGCCATTACTCATCTACTCTTCTTCCCTGCTGGCATCCTTCACTTGCGTGGATGCTGTTGTCACAGTGTAGTGGTCAAGAGCATCTCCCTCTTCCATCACTAATTCTGGCAATTCTGGTGACAAAAGAACATCTTGTCTTGCTTGGTGGATCACATCGCCTCAGGTCAGGGCAAGGCAGGTGCTTCCGTCCCGATAGCCACTGTCACCACGGATGCGGATGCTGGATGCTGGCGGGGGGGGTCATTATCAGGGCAGGGATGTTTCATGGGACGTGGCAGCGTTGAGGTACCATCTGCATAAATGTCCTGGAAGACTTTGGTCCGATCTCCTCTGTTTCTGTAGTTTCTGGCAACGCCGCTGGGAAACCAAAAACCAGCGCGCAGGCGGAGAGCTAGCTTATTCTTGCTTTCATGGTTCTCTCTCAAAGCAATCAATAGCGGAAGATTTTTTTTTTTCTGGAAAATGGGGTCATGTTGCGATCTTTTGCTACTCCCCAAACAGCAAAATGTCCAGACTGTTGTCGACATCTATTTTTGCCAGCTACCACTGATGTGATATCCCCAACTTCCACCATTGTTCTGGGGCCACTGCGTCTTGGGGGACTACCCTGGACATAAACCTTTGTTATATAGTCTTAGTTACAATCATTTGCTCCTCCAACATTTCTGACAAACCACTGTATAGGGAATTTTTAAAATCTTCCAACACATTGTTAACAAAAAATGTGTTCTCAATTTCCTCTCTTTCCCATCATACCTCCAGCATTTGCTATCTACCAGAGGAAAAAAATTCTCTGAAGTCTGCTTGGAGTATAATAATACCCATGTAATCACTTCCATGCAGAAGTCCTTCTCGCCCTTGTTGCATGGTATTCAGCGAACCATACGGATATCCTGCCATTTTTCTTTTATAAATTGTCTTTTCAGTTTCTCTTCAGTCTTTTCTAAACTTTCTTGATTGATTGTATATAGGAATAGTGTTTACTTCCTACTAATTATTCCTTTTGTAACAGCAATTTTTGTTGTAAAGTCAGTTAAAACTTGGTCAGTGCTTTTTTTCACTTAGCACTGCCCTGTCTCTTTCTGTTTGCCTGTATCCCAGTAGAGAAGGCAGTATCTAGCCTACTGTCCAAACCTCTGCTTATCCATATCCCACTCTCTTACCTTTCCCTCCCTAGATATTAGCTCTCGATACTTTGGTTCCTGTGACAGTTTTCTCCCAACAATTTCTAGACCCCTCTTTCCTATCGTCTGTACCCCACTTGCACTCATCCTTATTGGTTAAATCTCTTTTTTCCATTTCCATATTGTCTTAGTTTATGGAGTACTTTCTACTGTCTAATGAATATAATATTCTGTGTGCTTGTTCTTATTCTCTTTTAAGGACCTGCATCCAAAATCCTACACTGTTCATTTTTTTGACCCCCCCCCCTTCCCCACATACACAATTTTCACCATAATTTCTTTCCAATTTGATTTGTAACCTTTTGATTCAGATGTTCTTCGTGCTTCATTGCATTTGGGGTAATCTGCTTGCCGGTTGCCCTCAGTCGGCCTGATTAACAAAGTCTTGGGTCCTGCGTTGGTTGCTGTCTCTTCTTCCATGACGTTTGGTCATCAGGGGTATAAAACATGCAGCCGACGCCATTACATCAGTCTTTCTTGCAGTGCGGTGCCCGAAGCAGAAGCAGTTCACAAGTGCCAGACGGCCGACTCCTGAAATTTTCGTTTTCGAGTTTCAGAACTGAAGTCTTCAACTAAAAGCTAAGTACCCCTTTGGGGAAACTTTTTCTTGCTCCTTACCAATGTCAGTAAAAGTTGTTAATTGCATTACTTGTGGAAAGCAAATACCTCATAAAGATTTTCATTCGAACTGTATTCCTTGCCTAGGCCCTGACCACGACGTACCTTGCTGTCGGTTTTGTGCTTTATTTCATCAGCGAACTCTCCGTCGTCAGTATATTTTTACCATTGAACAAAGCAAGGTGCCAATAAAAACGAAAACCACGAACAACCAAAGTGGAGGTGTAGGTTCAAAGAAGAAATCCAAGAAATAGCGTATTGAAAATTTATTTATCCGCTTTCGTCCACAGACTTCATCAGAATGATAAAATAACAATTACACCTTCAATAAATACTTGAAAAACAATCAAAGATCCAATTAATCAATTAACTAAAAAAGTTCAATGATGTTAGGAAAACAACTAAAACTAATTACTAATTAAAATGAAGAGAAACTATGTCTTTATCTTTTTTTACATGTAGTTTACGATACTTTAAAAAACATTTCACATTAATGGACTCGTTGAGTCCTGGGTAAAGATCCGATTTAAGCCTAATTTGCCAAACAGTTTCTCATTGTAATAAATAATTTTTGAAGTCCCCATCTCTCATGTCTTTGTGACAAACCTCCAATATGGAAAACAAAAATTTCTTAAAGGAACTGCAAACAACAGAGTGCTTAAAAAGAGCATTGGTTTCGTCCCTAGTTTTAATGCTGTAAAGATGTTCTCTAATTCGAATTTTTAATTGTCTGGACGTCATCCCCACATAAAAAGCCGGACAGGTGGAACAAAGGGCAATATAGATGACCCCTTGAGTGCAACAGTTGACAAAGCCGGGAACCTCAAAGGTCTTATCAACTGAAACAACAGAAATATAGGGACCTAAAGAAATGTAACGACACATATTGCATTGGTAACAACAATGCATTCCATGTTTATTGGAAAACTTATTATGTGTGCTATGACTTAAACCTCCCCTTTTCTCATGTTCCAAAGCTTTTTTTAAATTAAAATTGTTCTTTTGAACAAAAAATGGTTTGTTGCCTAATACTTCAAAACAGACACTATATGCGTCGACAATCAGAACTCATGTCAAGGGAACAAACTAAATCACCATGGGATCCTTTTCCTCTACCACCGTTGATGGTTTCAAGAATGTTTCGTGACGTCAAATTTAATAAAGGAGGATAACACTCGTTACGTTTCTGAAAAACCTCAACAGCAACACATGTTAGCAATGTACTCCCATAACCTCTATCGAAGAACAAGGAGAAAATAAACTCAAATTCTTGAAGTAAATCAACCTCCTTGGATGTCATGTGGCAAGCCCTGATGAATTGCCCCCTAGGGATGTTACTGATGGTATGTTTTGCATGTCCACTGCGAAAATGCAGGTACGCGTTATTAAATGTTTGTTTCCTGTAAATACGGCTATGAAATCTAGCATCATCCGCATCCCACCATAGGGAAATGTCCAAAAAGTTGACACTTAACCCTACATGTCCAGTAACAAACTTTAAATGACCAGAAAAATAATTAATTTCCAACATAAAGGTGTTCACAATTGAATGATCACCCTCGATGACAAAATTTAAATCATCTACAAAACGAGAGTAAAAGGAAATGTTAAATTTGCTGTTCAAAACTGGCATAAATTCATGCTCCCACCATGCCATGACTAAATTGGCATAAGCGGGAGCAGCCGGTGACCCCATGGCTACACCCCTTTTTTGCCTATAGTATTTGCCTCCAAATAAAAAATAGTTATTGTGTAAAACTATGTCCAAAAGCATGCAAATAGTAGATATGACATTATTACTATAGTCAGGTTTATTCTTGGTTAAATAGCTTCGTATTGCATCAATACCATCTTCATGAGGTATGCAGGTATACAACGAAACTACAACAGTAAGAAGAATATGTTTATTGGGGTCAAACAATCCTGCTAGTGCATAAATGTTAAATTTGTGTAAAAAGTGCCAAGAATCACGGGTGTAAGACCCATCATTAACAGTAACAGGTCCTAGAACCGCATCTAAAACCAAAGATACCCCTTCAGTAACAGAATGCGGAGAGGACACTATGGGTCTGAACAGTGGATTTTCAACAGATTTATGGGTTTTAGGTATCCCAAACATAACACCAATGCGAGGTTTTTCCACTACACAAAATTCATACATCTCGAAGCTGATGTCTCCGGACATTAAAGCTTCATATAAGTGAGAATGTATAGAATGTTGACTGCGATGTATGTCAAAAAGGATAACCTCATCATATTCTTCTGTGTTGTTCAGAATGTCAAACATTTTTGCTTTATAAATCTCCTGTTCCATGATCACTATGTTACCCCCCTTGTCACTTTTCATAAATCTGAATTTATCAGTCATGGTAATTAAATTACTGAGTGCTTTTCTCTCAATAACTGTCATGTTGCTATAATGATTAGACTTAGAATTTAACATTTCACTAATGTCTTGTATGCATGTTTCTTCGAACACCCTGATAGTGTGTTGTAAAGTCGGGCTGTAGCACGAGGGCTTAGTAAAAACTTTATCGTCATCTGGCACACTGTGCATTAAATAATGTAAGTTCAATTTTCTAGTATATTTTTTAATATCTACTACTGTTCTGACATAGTTCGCTCTAGAACTAGGCACAAAATTAAAACCTAACTTCAAAACTTTCAAATCATGTTCAGAGAAAACATAATTTGTCAAATTAATGATGCTAAAATTATTTGACTGTTCAATTACGTCTCGTCCCCCGAAGATTGGGAATTCATGAAAGTCCGGCTTCTGGTAAAGACGGTCTTTGGATTGAGTTGGTTTTTCTTGCTGAAAAAAGAAGATGAAGATGAAGACAAAGTCCCAGAATTCGACCCGGTTTTGATTTTGGTGGTTTTTCCGTCTCCTACAATAGGTGGAAAGTTACTATCATTAACCACCAAAAGATTGTCATCACAGTCAGAAATCACCTGAACTTTGTCATTCTCTGTGGAATTACTAGAGTTGTTAGATTCCAAACGATCAACTTCACTAGAAAAATCTTTTTTTCCAAGAACAGACCCTTTGGTGGCAATGGTAACATTGTTTTCAGTACTCCCAACAACAGCAATGTTACTATAAGTTACCTTACCAGAATAGTTAATGTTGTGTCCTTTAAAGTTACTAAATTTACTAAATTTATGGGACACAGCAAAATGATTGAATGCAGTTTTATTTTTATAAGAGGCGATGTCTCGTGCCAGCTTCCCCTGCTTCCTGTTGACAATATCAACGGCATGTTGTTCGACATCACCTAAGGTGCATTCAAAAAATTCATCAAAACTCCCCCCATGAAGATTTTGTTTAAAAAAAGATTCAATTTCAACTATCTCTTTTTTGAGAAGCTCCATTTTAACCAAATTATTGTCAATAAGTATTTTCAAGAAGTGCAAGCCGGCTTCATTAAAAAACGCTACTAACGTATCAAACATGGGCTCACCAACGTTCACTCCATTAGGACACTTAAAGAAACGAAGTCCTTTAGGTACAATATTCAAATCAGTGCAACGTAAAAAATAGCAGTTTTCTAAGTCGATTGATTTGTACCTTTTAAGTAATTTTAATAATTGCTCACATTTATGGTTGAAATCTTCGTTGTTGTAGCATTTGGGAAAACTGCCAGAAGAACAAAAAGGATTCTCTGCACGGTCAAAAAACTGCTCAAAGGCCCCTCGACCAGTAGTGCACTGCTGCTTCCCTCTGGAATCCTTCATCAACTGGGGAATGTTTTCACAATCAATAACTGTGTCCATCTCGTGAAATGAAACATCCAAGTTGGTAACCTTACCACCGGTAACAGTTTCATTAGCTTTTGTAACCAGAAATTTCAAGGAATCCTTAATTTCTGCTAATGTAGCCACCAATAAAACGTTTATATTTGGAGCCTCAGAGGTAGGTGTAGGATGAATTGTCAAATTAAGCAATGCTTCGTCAGCAACCTCCGCCATGGTAATAGCACCAATAAACAAACAAAGAACAAAGCAAGGTGCCAATAAAAACGAAAACCACGAACAACCAAAGTGGAGGTGTAGGTTCAAAGAAGAAATCCAAGAAATAGCGTATTGAAAATTTATTTATTCATTATTTTTACCATTAAATATTTCGGTTCTCGGTTTAATTATCCAGAAATGTCATCGGTTAGCCATCCGACTACTGGGATTCCAAAAAAACGCAAAGATAAAGACAGAGACAGGCCGCCGAGGCCAGTACTCAGTGAGGTGCTTTTGCAGCCCCTGATACCCACTACTTCTGATTCGCAGGCCTCTACTGAGACCCATTCGGAGTTGGTGTACCGCAAGATACTTCAACTATGGAACCCGCGGATGTCTCTACCTTGGATGGGTCCAGAGCCACTGTGCAGGCACCGGCTTATGAGGGTGTATTCAGGCCTATGGACTGCCATAATAAATCGACGTTTCCTTCATTACTAAGCCCTAAATCTCTATCCATGTCTAAAAAACCAACGCCCAGGCCACATGCTTAGGCCTCTATGCCTAAAAAACAAATGATAAAAATGGCTGAAGATCGAATAACTCTAATCAGGGGTATTAACCCCCCCCCCAAGAGGCCTAGGGCTGAGCTTGATTATTAAAAGCCTCAGCTTTGACCGGCTAAGAACTAGCTGTATTCAACTGGATGTATAAGAGAATTTAAGTACCTTTATCTGCACTTTTTTATTCAAAAAATACAGTATTTAAATTGATTTCAACTGTGTTGCAGGAATATTAACTGAACTGGAAGTTAGTCAGTGTTTGCTGAATTTTGTTATTTTCTAGTAATTACAGGTGTGGGGGTAGCCACATTCTTCGATTTCCTGTCCTTGCCTATTTAAGTGGTACAGTGTGAAATATTTTCTGCTTAAAAAACTCAGCTTTGGCCGGCTAAGAACTAGCTGTATTCAACTGGACGTATAAGAGAATTTAAGTACCTTTATCTGCACTTTTTTTTCCCAAAAATACAGTATTTAAATTGATTTTAACTGTGTTGCAGGAATATTAACTGAACTGGAAGTTGGTCAGTGTTTGCTGAATTTTGTTATTTGCTAGTAATTACAGGTGTGGGGTAGCCACATTCTTTGATTTCCTGCCCTTGCCTATTTAAGTGGTACAGTGTGAAATATTTTCTGCTTAAAACCTCAGCTTTGGCCGGCTAAGAACTAGCTGTATTCAACTGGACGTATAAGAGAATTTAAGTACCTTTATCTGCACTTTTTTCCCAAAAATACAGTATTAAATTGATTTTAACTGTGTTGCAGGAATATTAACTGAACTGGAAGTTAGTCAGTGTTTGCTGAATTTTGTTATTTGCTAGTAATTACAGGTGTGGGGGTAGCCACATTCTTTGATTTCCTGTCCTTGCCTATTTAAGTGGTACAGTGTGAAATATTTTCTGCTTAAAAACCTCAGCTTTGGCCGGCTAAGAACTAGCTGTATTCAACTGGGCGTATAAGAGAATTTAAGTACCTTTATCTGCACTTTTTCTTTTCAAAAAAAATGCAGTATTTAAATTGATTTTAACTGTGTTGCAGGAATATTAACTGAACTTGAAGTTTTGACTCTGCTCTTCAGTTATTCCCACCCACCCTCCCTGTTTTTGTTTTGGTGTTAATCTTAGTGGCCTTGAAACTGCCCGCCCCTCTTGTAAATTTGTGTTTGGATACTCCTTCTGGACCCATCTCATTTGCTCACTCAACTGAGTGCAGTGAGATCATATTCTGATATCAGGCACTCCTACTGTGTACAAAGAGAGCTTCTGGGAAACAGAAAAAAAATTAAGCTTGTTTCCTGCCTTTCCTGTTAAGTGGTATAGACTATTTGTAGGCTTCTGAGCCCCCAAGCCCTTCTGTGTTGGAGGGAAACCTTCTAGCTTAGTTTTTTTTCTTATAACTAGCCAGTTTTCTAGTTTCAGCACTCAAATCTGTTTCTTTGATCTCAGCACTTGTTCAGAAAAAAAAATTCATCTGCTTTTACTGTACTTGTGTTTCTACCTACTTTATTCTACTTTTGCATCATCTTAAAAGTACTCAATTGTATTTATTACTGCTTGGTGTAACTCATTCTAAGCCTTTTGGTTTAAACACTTGGGCTTCGGACCAGTTGTTTTGCACTGAGAGGGTTTGTGGTCTGCACTGTAGTGACAGAACAGGTAGCTTACATCCTTCTAGGTTGGGAACTGCTGATTGAGGGCTCAGTGTCTGTTATTCTAAAAGTGTATTAATTCTGGTTTAAGCACTTGGGCTTTCAGGCCAGTTATTTTACATTAAGAGGGTTCGTGGTCTGCACTCTTGTGGGAGGAGAGGCTGGACTCTGCCCTTCTGGGCTGGGAATTTCTGGTTAAAGGCTTATAGTGCATGCATATCTGAACTGTTTCTTACTGAAGTTGGTGCGCCTTGTTTGCTGTGGCATAGACTGGATTTGGGCCTGCTGGATCTAGCTTTGTTTGTGTAACTTGAGCACTAATCCAGGCATTCTCTAAAGTATTCAATTGTATTTATTACTGCTTGGTAGTAACTTGATTAAAGTGCAGCTATCATTCTAAGTCTTTTGGATTAAGCACTTGGGCTTCAGACCAGTTTTACATTAGGAAGGTTTGTGGCATGCACTGTGGTGGCAGGACAGGTAGCTTTCATCCTTCTAAGTTGGGAACTGCTGATTAAGAATAACAGTGTCTGTTATTCTTAAAGTGTATTAGTTCTGGTTTAAGCACTTGGGCTTCAGGCCAGTTATATTACATTAAGAAGGTTTGTGGTCTTCACTCTTGTGGGAGAAGAGGCTGGACTCTGCCCTTCTGAGCTGGGAATTTCTGGTTAAAGGTTTATAGTGCCTGAATATTTGAACTGTATCTTACTGAAATTGGTACACCTTGTTTGCTGTAGCATAGACTAGATCCAGGCCTGCTGAATCTAGCTTTGTTTATATGCTTGTTGTTTGTTTGCTTATTTCCCTGGAACGCTAATTCCACCTAATAAGCGGCTTCTCAGCGCTTTTGTGGATCACTAGTGATGTCTGCATTGCTTACTGTACTTATTTCCTTGTTTCACTTGAAAGAAAGTTACTGTTTGTCGTTTTTGCATTTAAGTTACCTGTAACACATTGCACTTAAGTTACCTGGCACTTGCTCACTAAAGCAATTATATAAGTCAGCACTAAAAATTAAAAGAACTATACCCTCACTCCCCACTGGCCCTTGTTTTCAATTATAAAAGAATTCCCAATATTATTCTAGCATGTCCAATGGTCAGTTGTCAATCTCCTCTCTGGTCCAGCTGGTGAATCTGGGAATCTTGAAGCAATGTTACAACTGCCTCATGTACACAGACAACCCTCTCCTCCTCCCAACAAATTCCAACTCATGTGAGAGATGCAACCATATAGCCAAAGTGGAGGCTAAGCTCTCTCAACTCAGTACTGGCGTAACCAGTCAGGAGGAGAAGGAAACCACACTCGCTACAATTCCGGTCTCACATAGACCTACCACGACAGCAAACCAAACACATAATCACACAAAAGCATACTCGGAGGCTCTAAATAAAGATCTGCCTAAGCAGCAGAGACTTCCAGAGCAGACACCCAAGCAACCGCTACCCCAAAACAAAACACGTGCAACACATATCTCACAAAGCCAGTGTGCCAAACAGTCACAGCCCTTAAGACTAAACAACACACCTGATACACTTGTAATAGGTGACTCTATCGTCAGGCACACTGACGTCCCGCTCACCAGGCTCAACAAGGAGAGGGTCACGGTGAGCAGCCTGTCGGGCGCTAGGATCCGCCACATAACATGAGCACTCAGGTCACTCCAAGGCAAGTACAAATATGACTCAGTCATTGTCCATGCTGGTGTGAATGACCTGAGACGTACCTCCCTGAACTACATGAAAAGAGACATAGAGGAGCTCTCTGAGCATGTAGCCCAGTCCGGTATGACCCTGACCTTGAGTAGCATCTTACCCTCACCAAGAATGATGCCACAATATGAAGACAAGATCAATTTCAACAATTGGCTTAAGTACTGGTGTCATTCAAAGGAGATCCAATGCCTGTCAGCTTGGGATGATATGCTCGACAAGCCACGATGCTTTGCTTGGGACCGCTTGCACCTTCACCCCTGGGCTTTCGGATATTGGAAAAGGCTCTTGCTACCCCCGTAGTGCCTTTTTTAGGCAAGGCTGAAAAGACAAACCCACCTCCATAGGTATCACAAGAGATAAGAAACTAAGAGTAATGCTTCTCAACGCCAGAAGTCTAAACCTCAAGATGCACGCACTCGAAACTCTCCTTAGCATGGAGAACATCGATATCTGTGCAGTAACAGAAACCTGGTTCTGGGCTCCCGAGAGCACCCCAGCACTACCAGGTTATACCTCATACCATGCTTTTCGGCCCCAAAACTTGGACCTAACCACAAAAGGAGGGGGAGTATCGATATTCATCAAAGATACCCACACCTCCAGGTTGGTGGCAAAGCACGAAGCATCAGAGACTATCTATGTGCAACTAACAGTGGGTAAAACTGCCTTCCAGTTTATAGCCTGCTACAGACCACCCACCCAAACCCAGGAACCCCACTCGGCCTTCCTGAGAACACTGAAAAATATGAAGGTCTCTCCAAACACCATTATATTGGGCGACTTCAACTACCTAAACATAGACTGGGAGCATTACTCTAGCACCAACACCCTGGCCCAAAGGTTCCTAGAATTTATAAACTCAAATACTATGGAACAACTTGTTACCACTCCCACAAGAGGGAAAAACATACTGGACCTGATCATCACCAACATGGGGACTCTATGCTCCAGACCAGAAGTGTATCCCTCACTGGTAAGATCAGACCATAAACTAATCTCACTGGATATTCACATCCCGACCCCACCCCCTAACCAGAAAACCACAGTGAAAAACTTCTCTAAAGCAAATTTCACACTCCTCAAAATCGAGGTGGAATCCGTCAAAGCCCCCGGGCCTGTGGAAAATACGGCCAAGACCGCAGAATCCTTTATAAACGCATTCTATGAACACCTTCAGGAATGCATGGATCATGCGATCCCAAATAAAACCAAGACCCAATCCTCCAAAGGCAGTCTGGTGGACCCCAGCCATAAACAAACTATACAATAGAAGGAGGAAGCTACTAAATGATTGAGCAAAATCCCAAAAAGGGAAGGCATCACTGATCAGTATTAGCAAAAAACTACAGGCACTCATAAAATTGTCTAAGGCCAGCTTTGAGAGAAAAATTGCACAGGACACTAAGGATAATCACAAGGCTTTCTTTAGTTATGTTAGGAACCTGGGTGGTAATTCCCAGATATGCTCAGAATTAGTCCAAATTGAAAATAAATACACCGAACCCACAGACATTGCCAACATCCTAGCTGACAGGTTCAGCGCAAACTTCTCCCCCCTTCCCCACCAAAAAGGCAAATATCTATCCCAGCAGAGTGCTGCCCCCCTGACATCTCAAATGCTCAGGTAAGAGCCGCCCTCTCCAAAGCAAAAAACACAGCATCAATGGGACCAGACGGTGTCCCAGACTGCGTCCTACATGAACTCCAAGAACAGCTAAACCCAAACATAAAACTACTGTTCAATCTCAGCCTTACTACAGGATATGTGCCCAAAGAGTGGCGTACAGCAACAGTGGTCCCTCTCCATAAAGGTGGTGCCTCAGCGGATCCTGGAAACTATCTCCCCATAAGCCTGACTAGCTTGGTCTGCAAAGCTATGGAAAGGATCATCATGGACCTCATAAATAAAGATATTGGGGACCTACAGACACTGGATCCTACCCAGTTTGGCTTTGTTAAGGGCAGATCCTGCCTCTTAAACCTGGTTGATTTCTTTGAAACAGTCACCAAGGCCATTGACAAGGGGAAGGTGGTCCACACAGCCTACCTGGACCTCGCAAAAGCCTTCGATACAATAGGTTCATAGATTCATAGGTTCATTCTAGGCTATCTGCCCTAGGGCATTTATAAGCCTAGCCAGGCTTTCGCCACCCATTTTAAATTAATTTTGCTATGCCCTTTTTTGAGGTTAGTATACTGTGCCTCTGTCTAACAGTGACACAGAAGTGATACCCGGGGTAAACCTACGATCTCCCATCCACTCATCAAGATTCCTCTTGAAAAGAGTCAATGAGGGACTCTGCCTAACCTGGACTGGGATTTTATTCCAGA
This sequence comes from Protopterus annectens, assembly GCF_019279795.1. NCBI lineage: Eukaryota > Metazoa > Chordata > Ceratodontiformes > Protopteridae > Protopterus > Protopterus annectens. The sequence goes on from NC_056746.1 coordinate 23,753,585, forward strand.
GTGAAGGGTGCCTCTGGGTTATGAATCTGTCCCTCCAGCATGTCCTATTTATTTCAGTGCTGAGGTTCAAGTCTCTCGAGCGTGTAGCTCGATGGGATTTGGATTTTTTGAGGTGCAGCATGTCCCTTAATTCCAGGTTGGACATGGCCTTATACGTCAGGCACAGGTCACCTCTGAGCAGGCGGTATGCCACTGAGTAGAGCTGGAGTTTCTTTAACCGGGCAGCATATGGCATCTGTTTGAGCCCTTTGATCCTCTTGGTGAGGTACTTTTGGGGTCTTTCCAGTTGCTGCAGGTGTTTGGTAATAATACCCCACTCGGGCATTATAGATAAGCTCACCAGCTTAAATATAAACCCCTATGTCACTAGATGGATTGCAAACTGGCTCAAGGACAGAACCCACATGGTTAGAATTGCTGGAGCCATGTCAGACTCCAAACCAGTTACAAGTGGTGTCCTACAAGGCTCAGTCCTGGGACCTGTCTTGTTCGGTATATATTTCTCGGAGGTACAGGCCAACACGGAAGGACTGTGACTGACCAAGTTCGCAGATGACTGCAAACTGGGCGCCGTAATCGACTCTCCAGCCGACACAAGCATCCTCCAAAAGGGCCTCATAGAAACAGACAACTGGTGCCAGAGCCATGACCTCAAGCTAAATGCCAAAAAGTGTATAGTCATCCCCTTTGGCAAAAACAAAGTGCCCACAAATTACCACATAGGTGGTAATCCATTTCGTACAGAAGAAGTAATTAGGGACCTGGGGACCCAAGTTGATAGCAATCTCTCATTTGACAACCACGTGGCCAAAGTGGTTAGAAAAACATTTTATATAGCCCACCTAATCATGAAGGGATTCACATCTAGATCAGGGGAGGTCATCGTGCCTCTTTACTCATCCCTCATCAGGCCCATAATTGAGTACAATGCCCCTTTTGGGATGTACTTTACCAGACACCTGCAGCAACTGGAAAGACCCCAAAAGTACCTCACCAAGAGGATCAAAGGGCTCAAACAGATGCCATATGCTGCCCGGTTAAAGAAACTCCAGCTCTACTCAGTGGCATACCGCCTGTTCAGAAACTATCTGTGCCTGACGTATAAAGCCATGTCCAACCCGGAATTAATGGACATGCTGCACCTCAGAAAATCCAAATCCCATCAAGCTACGCGCTCGAGAGACTTGAACCTCAGCACTGAAATAAATAGGACATGCTGGAGGGACAGATTCATAACCCAGAGGCTCCCTTCACTCTGGAATAAAATCCCAGTCCAGGTTAGGCAGAGTCCCTCATTGACTCTCTTCAAGAGGAATCTTGATGAGTGGATGGGAGATCATAGGTTTACCCCGGGTATCACTTCTGTGTCACTGTTAGACAGAGGCATAGTATACTAACCTCGAAAAAGGGCATAGCAGAATAAATTTAAAATGGGGTGGCGAAAGCCAAACACATTCTGGCTAGGCTTATAAATGCCCTAGGGCAGATAGCCTAGTATGAACCTATGAATCTTCTGATCAGGATTCTGTTTTTTCTGCCTCTTCTGATGACCTGGATTTGACGTTACCTACTTATGAGGATTCTGATGCAGAGGACTCTATTCCCTCTGCTTCCCCTGCTGAGGATTTTTCTTTTGGGGAAACCTTACATACTCTGAGGGAGCATTTTCACTGGGAAAGCCAGGAATTTTCTGATTCAAAAAAGAGGCTTAGGGATTTCCTTCTCCTACCTCAGTATAGACCTTTAGCTGTTCCTCCTGTACTAGACATTGTTGATGATGCTTTCTCGGAATCCAGTTTGGCCCCTGATTCCCTGCCTCTTGCTCCCAGTAAACCTGATAGATACTACAGGGTCCCTGAGTCCCACAAGTTCCTTTTCAAAAATCCTATTGCAGATCCAGAGACTATTTCACACGGGCCCAAGGGCATTAACGCTTCTACTGCTAAAAATCCAACCCCTTCTGATAGAGACTCCAGGGCACTGGATAGATGGGGTAAAAAAGTTTATACTTCAGCAACCTTGGCAATTAGAGCTTTAAATTGCCAATTTCATATGTTAAAATATCAGCAACATGTTATTGGACTGCTTAAACAGAAAATGATGTTGATTCCTGACTGTGTGGAAAATAAAGACTTACAGGATTTAATGCATTCTGCTGAACAAGTTGGAAAACATACTTTGCAATGTGATTTTGATTCTTTAGAGGCCTCTTGTAGGGCTGCTGTTACTGGGTCTGTGCTTAGAAGGCATGCTTGACTTAAGAAGCAATCTTTTCCTGATCATGTTAAAGCAAAATTGTTGGATGCTCCTTTAAATCAGGACCACCTGTTTTGCAAGAAGGCTGAAGAAGTTTTTAAAAAGATGGAAGATAAAGCTAAATCTATGCAAGCTGTTAAAGATTTTTTTACAAGTTCAGCCTCCTAGATTTAGTAGGCACTGGCCCTCTAAGAATTGGTCCTTTCCAGCCCCTTCCAGGTTTTCTCAAGCCAAACCCAGACACAGCAAAAACACCAGGTTTCAGTCCCAGGGGACTCGCAGAACTAAGCAGTGGGGGGCCTCCACTTCCAAGTCTGGGAATAACAAGACACCCTCCGATGGTAAACTGTCTCAATGACTTCCTTTTAAAATTTCCAAGCACTTATCTTCTGACTGCCCCTTTGGGGGGAAAGATTGCTGTTCATGCAAAGAACTGGGAACTCATTACTCAGGACACGTGGGTTTAAATATAGTGTCCCAGGAATACAGATTTCACTTCCACACGTTGCCAATGCCAAGTGGGTGGCTGGACCTACCCCAAAATCAGTGGGCAGTGGCTCAAAAACAAGTGCTTTCTCTCTTAAGCATGGGGGCTATTCAACTGGTACCAGAAGAGGAAAAGGGACAAGGTTTCTTCTCCAGACTTTTCCTGGTACCCAGAAAAGACAAATCATGGCGTCCAATCCTGCACCTGTCTACTCTTAACACCTTTCTGGAGATTCTAAAATTCATGATGCTGACTCTTCACCAGTTACTTCCTATGCTAGGCAAAGATGCCTAGTTGGCAACACTAGATTTAAAAGAAGCATACCTGCACATCCCAGTCAGGGAATCTTGCAGAAGATACCTACGCTTCAAAGCAGGCTACACGCACTATCAGTTCTCTGCACTGCCGTTTGGCTTATCTGCTGCGCCCAGGGTATTCTCAAAGTGCCCAGCTCCAGTTATTGCATTTTGCAGGCAAAGAAGTATTCAAATATACCCATACCTGGACGATTGTCTAATTCAGGCAGAAAGCCAAGACATACTTTTGAATCATCTGGCGTTTGTAAAAAGGGTTCTAACTTGTCCGGGGGTACACCATAAACGAAAAGAAATCACAGCTGGTACCCTGTGAACAAATTGCATTCCTGGGAGCAAGCTTGAGTACAACTTCCCAGATGGCTTACCTCACGCCAGAAAAGCAAATTCATTTGGCAACCTACTTCAAACAAGTGGCCACAAAAACCCTGCTGTCTGCAAGACAAATACTGCAAGCCTTGGGGTTTATGGCCTCCTGCAGTCTTCTAATTCCATATGCAAGACTGCATATGCGGAAACTACAGTGGTATCTAAAAAGCCTATGGAGTCAACATTCTCACATCCTAGAAACAATGATTCCTGTCATACCTTGCCTACGCCTAGAGTTCCTTTGGTGGGCAAAGGCCTGCCACCAAAACAAGGGACTACCTTTCACACCACCCCCTGCCGCCCAAACCCTAACAACAGATGCATCAGACAGGCATGGGGGGCTCACCTGGCAGGGAAGTGCATTCAGGGCAAATGGAACCCAAGTCAAATGCACCTGCATATCAATCAAAAAGAAATATTAGCTGTACAGAATGCTCTGACAGCCTTCAAGGACTACATTCTTCCAGGACAACTAATGGTAAAGATGGACAACACCATGGTTATGTGGTACATAAACAAGCAGAGGGGTACACATTCTTACCTCCTCTGCAGACTAGCCATGGCATTTTGGAACACAGCCTTGAGGTACCAAGTGCAACCTACAAGCTCAATTCCTGACAGGAAAATTAAATACACTGGCAGACAGACTAAGCAGAAACCTCATGGACCCACGAGTGGAAACTGGAACCAAGGATTTTCAACATGTTGACAAGTGAATGGGGGAGCCCATATATAGACCTGTTTGCCTCCCCCCAGAACTACCAATTGGACAAATTTTGCACAAGGACTCCCCACAAACAAGCCTGGAAAGTGGCTGCTCTATCCTTCAGCTGGAAAACCTATCAGTCTATGCCTTCCCCCCACTGCCTCTGCTTTCCAAAGTACTACTAAAAGTCAAACAGGACAAACCAAGGATGATTTTGATTGCTCCAGACTGGCAGCGCCAACACTGGTACCCCCTCCTGCACAGTGTGTCACGGTTATCTCCATGGCACCTACCTCAGACTCTCCTTCCCTGCTGTCTCAGCAGGAGAACCAGGTTCTGCACCCTCAGCTTTCAGCACTGAACCTTGCAGCCTGGCTAATTACTTAAACTCTCCCTTACCATCCCTCAGCAAACCTGTGATGGATGTCATCTTAGAGGCAAGGAGGCCTAGTACTAGAAAATCTTATGCTGAAAACTTGAAAAGATTCTGTGCCTGGAACCAATCTCAAGGGATGAGCACAGCAGCGCCCAATTTACCTCAGATTCTACAATACCTAGCTGAGATGCTTCACAAGGGCCTGTCTTTTTCCTCCATTAAAATCCACGCCTCAGCCATTTCAACTCATTATAACACAGAACCTCCCCTCTTTTCACATCCACTGCTCAAGCAGTACCTCAGAGGGGCCAAAAATTGGAGACCACCCAGGAGAGCTCCAACCCCAGCTTGGGACCTTAACTTTGTATTGGAGAATCTCACTCTACCTCCTTTCGAGCAAGCTGTTACTGCAGACTTAAAATTTCTTTCTTGGAAAACAGCTTTCCTTTTAGCAATCATTTCAGCTAGAAGAGTATTTGAATTACAGGCCCTTATGGCAGTGGAGCCTTTCATCATTTTTCATGCGGACAGGGTGTTACTCAGAACCAATCCATCCTTCATGCCCAAGGTGGTATCCAGTGTGGCTCTTAATCAGTATATTCATTTGCCAACCTTCTTTCCCAATCCACAGAACAAAGGGGAACGGATTCTGTATTCCTTGGATGTGCACAGACAACTTAGATTCTACTTGGACAGGACTAAACCTCAAAGAAAATTTGAACAACTGCTGGTAGCATTTGCTACAGGGGCAGAGGGGGAAGGCTAGTTCAAAACAAACCATTTCTAAATGGATTAGCTATTGCATTCATTTCTGCTATAAGCACCATGGAAAACCTATCCCCCAGGGGATCAGACCTCACTCCACCAGGGCTGCATCTACTTCTACAACCTTTCTCAGAGGCATTCCTACCAGGGACATCCTAGAAGCTGCTACCTGGAGTTCTGTACATACTTTCACCAAACATTATCATTTGCCAATTTTCTCTAAATCCAGAGCTGGCTTTGCCACTGCAGTCTTGCAGGGCCTTATAGCTGACCCTAATGCTATCTAAACTCCTCCTCCCAGCCATAGCTTTGGGAATCTACCCAAATGTAATGACTGCAACAGTCAAACATGAAGAACATAGTACAGTTTTGTACACTTACCATAAATGTAGATGTTCGAGTGTATTCACTGTTGCAGTCCTGGTTACCCTCCCTCCTGCCCCCTAACTTCTTTTGGCTATACCTCTACTTTCCTTTACTATGCTTAAAAGCCTTTTTGGTGTATTTGCTTTTTTGTTGGAGGTATACCTTTGTGTTTTTATAATTGCTCCCCATTAGCGGGGCATCTGATGTCTGGGGCAAGAAAAACTGATGTAATGGCATCGGCTGCATGTTTATTACTCCTGACGACCTGACGTCATGGAAGAAGGGACAGCAACCAACGCAGGACCCAAGACTTTGTTAATCAGGCTGACTGAGAGAACCTGCAAGCAAATTACCCCAAATGTAATAACTGCAACAGTGAATACACTCGAACATCTACATTTATGGTAAGAGTACACAACTGTACTTTGTGTATGAGCCCTAACTGCGTAACTCTAAAGCTTCCCTTCAAATCGGGCAATCCTAAACCACCTTGTTCTGGGGAGAATTAACTTATCCCACTTAACTCTTGCCCTCTTACCCTTCCAAATAAATTTTTTCAATTCTTTATTATGATCAACAACTTCTACTCTTGTTGATAAAAATATGATTGAGCTGGTTATAAAGCTAGAAAGATTAAAACATTTTCCTTGCTCTTATCATACAATTCACTTTCATAATCGAGCTTCCAGATTGTCAGTTTTTGTTTTATATTTTGTTTAGCCTCTTTCTACATATCCCTAGCTGCCAAACGTGAATCCTTATTAATTCCTACACCTAAATACTTCATCTTATCACATCCCAATAAATGTGGATCTAGCTGAACCAGTTAATGTCTGGGTGTGTAGTTTACATTTTACAGTTTGATTTTATTTCATATCCCAGAAAGAATTGAAACTGCCACAAAATGTTCCACAACAATAAATTGTCCTTTTTTGGATTTATCAACTGTGTTATGTCATCTGCAAATAAAGTTATTTTTTTTGATTACTGTATTTTAATTTGCGAGACCCTTATTTTCTTTGCTAGTGGTTCTAAATATAAAGCAAATAACAAAGCTGAGAGATGACATTGCTTACTGGTTCTTCTGTTGAAACCCAGCTTGTCAGAGCAAAACTCTCCCGATCTAATTCTTACTTCCAGACCTTTGTATATATTCCTTATTAACCCTGTTCTAGAAGGGAGCCCAAATGCATCGTCCTACTCGTAAAATCTTAGCCGACTTCATTGAATGTTTTCTCCGCATTAAGCCTCTGCAACAATACCAGCATTTTCTTAAACTCTGCTTCCCTCTGAATCATCATGCTCCTGTAGTGCGGCTTGGGTTTCCCTTGTATTGGTGCCTGTATTGCAGTAGCTCAGAGTAATGTCTACATAGCAGGCCTACAGTGCTACTGTGTGTGACAAACTTCAAATATTTTTTAAAGCTTTTACAGATGAACAAACACAGTCATATATAGTACCACAGTTGAGCATCTATAAATGCATCCATTCAAAAATTACTGTCCCCATTTGGAAATTTAAATGAAAATTACACTTTTTTCTATACATCTGTGCACCTGAAAAAATAGCAAATACCTTTTTCTTTCACCTCTGTGCATTCACTGATAGTTCCAATTACAAGCATCATACATGAGAATTGAACATCTATGTTTCTTACACAGCTTTGCTTCATTGTTTTATAAAAATGACTTAAAAATAAGAGAAGAAAGAGAGGCACATTATACCTTTACCCTCAAGCTGCTTACAAAAAAATGAAGACGGACAGACCTTTAATGTCAACATCTTTGAAGCCATTTGTGCTGTTGGGCATCTGTCCATCTTGAAAAGAATTCTGCAGCTTTTTTCTCAGCCCAGAGGTACCAGTGTTACTTTAAATAAGTTTTCCTCACTCCTACACCTATTCCCTGTTTGCATGATTGTTATAAGTGGAGAAACAGAAGTGTAGGAATGTTTTGTAGCAGTAGGCTGTGTCTGCCCAATGGCTATTTCAGTGCTGGTGAGACTTCCTATTTTCCACCCAGCTGTTGTTTTTTTTTCAGCCACAGATAATGTCATAGCTATTCATCTAAGGGATAGCATGGCAAACAAAGTAGTTAGCTGCAATGTCCTACATAGAGAAATACCTATAGTTGACAACCTTGTACTTATTTATGTGGAATTGTATCGTGCAGGAAGTGACAGCATATACGGAACTTGTGTGCCAGTTATAGGATTTTTGGGTACTGCCAGAATACTGGGCCAATACGGTGGTGCTGCTGCCCTATGCCTCATGCATACTACCTAGCAGTTGACAGAATGATAGTCTGTCCTGTTGCAGTACCTCTAATGTTGCAGTACAGATGGGGCCCTTGTAGCCATATGGGTGCTGTCTGTTGCACAAAGCTCAGGCCTAGTGACACTGGGGAATATAAATATATGTATATATGTGTGTGTGTGTGTATGTATATATATATATATATATATATATATATATATATATGTGTGTACGTATATATATACATATATATATATATATATATATATACATATATATATATATATCTGTGTGTGTGTGTGTTCTTCAGTCACCTTTCTAACATTCGCATTGTGGTCTGTAACTAATCTCCTTCCTTCTCTATCTCACCTTTCATTTTTCTTCTTGTACTCGGGCGTCGGTACTTTAGATTAAAAAAAAAAAAATTTCCGCTTTCTTTTTCCCTCTACCATTTCTTATGTATGTGTGGGTGAGTGCTTTGGGTTCTCTCTCTCCATTCCCAAGGCGGAGACACACAAATTGGGATTCAGAAAGTGCACAGAGTGTGGCCATAAGCTTTCTACAGCGGATGGCTACATTCTCTGCATAGTTTGCTTGGGATTCCAGCACCTCAATTACTCCTGTTTGATCTGCGCGAGATTCAATCCCCACGCATTGAATGACAGGGGGAATAAGCTCATCCTTAGGGTCCTGCTCCCTCCACCCTCGGAGGAGGCCCAAGCTGCTTCAGTGGCTTCGAACACTTCTACTGCTTCTTTCCCCCAGCCTTTGGGACTCAACTGGCACCCAAATTGGGGTTCAGAAAGTGCACAGAGTGTGGCCACAAGCTTTCTACAGCAGATGGCTACGTTCTCTGTGTAGCTTGGGATGCCAAAACCTCAATTACTCCTGTTTCATCTGCGCGAGGTTCAATCCCAGTACATTGATTGACAGGAGGAATAAGTTCATCCTTAGGGGCCTGCTCCCTCCACCCTCAGAGGAGGCCCAAGCTGCTTCAATGGCTTTGGACGCTTCCACTGCTTCTTCCCCCATCCTTTGGGACTCAACCTCCGCCAAGAGGACCGGGAACAGAGAGAAGCATAAACATAAGGACCAGGATAGGGCGAGGAAGCAGTCTCCCGACCGCTCATCCTCAGCTAAGCCTGCGGCAAAATCTCGCCAGGCTGCTACCTTGGGTTCCCTCCGGCTCCATTCCTCTTGCTTCTCCCCAGAGCCGGAGGTGGATTGGGTCCGCTCCCTGGTGTTGGCCTCCCCTCACCTCCTTTCTAGGTTTAGTGTTGGTGGCCTCTTCCTCCATGTCCACCAGCAGCCTCACCGAAGCAGAGGTGGACAGAATGATGCCGAGATTCATCCGCAGTCCGATTCAGATGGGAGCCTTGCCTGCCCCCTTTCCCGCTGGAGCTGGAGGCATGAAGACTGCCTTTGTCCCGACAACTCCTCCGATCTGACCCCCGGTTTCAGAGTGTTCGGGTCCGAGGCCCCTTGGCATCGAAGGGTCGGCACCTATTATACCTTGTAGCTTGATGCCAGCCATTGCCTTGAGCGAGTCAGTGCTGACAAGCTTGAAGCTGAAAAGCTTTCAGAGCCATAACATCGGCACCAGATCTGGTGTGGTGGTGTCGGCTCTGAGTTTTTTGTAGCCGAGCTACCCGCTCGGAGTCTCAGTGCCTGGAGGTATGGCTGTGGCTGCCCCATTGGTTCAGAGGACTACGGACCCGGTCACTGTCCCAGCTCCAGGGTTGTGTTCTTCTGCTTTCGATGTGGTGGAAAGGGTCCTCTCGGTTCCTTCAAGACCCTTGCCTTTTTCGACTTCAAAGTCTGTCCTGGCTCCCTCTGTATCTGGTCCGGATTCCACTATCCTGGCCCCTCAGGGACAGCCTGCTGCCTCTGTGCCCCAGGGAGTTCTCCCATGGGAATAGATTGATGATGTTCATCGTGTTTCACTGTTGCAGTCATTACTCTTGGGTTATCCTGCTGGCAGGCTACCTGCAGTCAGCCTGAATTCCAAAGTCTTGGTCCGGCGTCGGTTGCTGTCGCCTCTTCCCTGACGTCAGTGCACCAGGGATATAAAAGATGCAGCCGACACCATTTTCTTCAGTCTTTCTTGACGCGCGGTGCCCGAAGCAGAAGCAGTTCGCAAGTGCCAGTCGGCCGACTCCTGAGATTTTCATGTTCGAATTTCAGATCCGAAGTCTTCATTTAAAGCTAAGTATCCCGTTGGGGAAACTTTTTTCTTGCTCCAGACCGATTTCAGAAAAAGTTAATAATTGTATTTCTTGTGGGAAGCAAATACCTCATAAGGACTTCCATTCTTATTGTATTCCATGCCTAGGCCCTGATCACGATGTTGCTAATTGCAGGTTTTGTGCTAAATTGAACCAACGCACTATTAAGCGTCGGTACGATTTTGCATTTCATTACTTTGGCCGAAGATTTAATTACACGATGTCGTCGGATAGCCATCCGACTTCCGCAATTCACAAGAAACGCAAGGAAAATGACAGGCATCCAGGGTCCAAAACTGATGACGAGACTTCGTCTAAGCCAGTTGCCGGTTCTCAGTGAGGCGCTTTCGCAGCCCCTGACGCCCGCTACCTCAGAGCCGCATTTCTGCTTCCGACTCCCACGTGGAGCAGACTAGGCCGCTGGAAACTCAAGGTATTGGACACTTGGAAAATATTCCCTCAGATGGGTCCGGAGCTGCTGAGCAGGCATTGGCTTCTGAGAGTGTTTTCAGGCCTACACATTTATATGTAAAAGCGACTACAGCTTCAAAGGCAAAGAGTAAAGCACCACTAAAGACACAGAAACAAGTGCAGCAAGCCCATGGACAGGCCTCCATGCCTAAAAAACAGATGCTCAAAATGGCCGAAGACCTAATTACTTTGATCAGGGATTCCCATCCCCCTCCTGATAAGAGGCCTAGGCAGGAGACAGAATATGAATCTTCAGATCAGGTTTCCATTTCCTCTGACTCCTCTTCTGAACAGGAATAATCTCTTCCTCCCTGTGAGGATTCTGATGCTGAAGAATCTATCCCTTCAGCCTCTCCTCCTGAGGATTATTCTTTTGGGGAAACCCTGCACACCATGAGGGAGCACTTCCACTGGGAGAGCCAAGACTACTCAGAATCTAAGAAAAGGCTCAGAGACTTTCTTTTACTACCTCAGCACAAGCCTCTTGCTATTCCCCCCTGTTTTAGACATTGCAGATGATGTATTTTCAGAGTCCGGCCTGTCTCCTGACTCTTTACCCCCTGCACCTGTTAGGCCAGACAGATACTACAGGGCTCCAGATTCACATAAATTTCTTTATAAAAACCCTGCTGCTGGCCCAGAAACTATTTCTCTGGGTCCCAAAGGGGTCAAGGCTTCCACTGCAAAAAACCCTATCCCCTCTGATAGGGATTCAGGGGCAATGGACAGATGGGGGAAAAAGGTTTGCACTTCTGCTACCTTGGCTGTGAGGGCTTTAAGTTGTCAATTTCATATGCTCAAATATCAGCAATACTTAATGTCACTGCTTAAACAGAAAATATTAACAAATTCTGAATGTGCAGAAAACAAGGAAATGCAAGATTTACTGAACAAGTGGGAAGGCATACTTTTCAATGTGGTTTTGATTCTCTGGAGCCTTCTTGCAGGGCCACTGTTACGGGTTCTGTCATTAGGAGGCATGCTTGGTTAAAGGAACAGAATCTGCCTGATCATGTTAAAGCAAAATTATTAGATGCTCCATTACAGCATGATACTTTTGTGTTAAAGCAAAAGAGGTGTTGAAGAAAATGGAGGACAAAGCAAAATCTATGCAAACAGTTAAGGATTTCTTACAGGAGCAGCTACCCAGATTTAGCAGGAACTGGCCTACAAAGAATTGGTCCTTTCCAGTGTCAGACAGACCAGAAAGAGGCAGATACAGACACCCTAGAGGCAGATTCCAGCCCGAAGGCTCATACAGGCCTAAACAATGGGGTGCTTCTACCTCCAAAAGCGGAGAAGACAAATCACAGCCATACAGGAAATAGTCCCAATGACTTTCCTCTGCCAGCACCAAGCGCTTATCTTTTGGCAGCCCCCTTAGGGGGAAAACTAGCACTTTTTCCACAAAATTAGCACATGATCACCTAGGACAAATAGGTCTTGAATGTAGTGTCTCAGGGCTACAGGTTCCACTTTCACACCCTGCCAAGGGCAAAAGGTATGCCAGACCTGCCACACAATCAATGGGCAGAGGCACAAAAGCAAGTTTCATCCCTCATGGACAAGAGGGCCATTCAGAGAGTACCACAGCAAGAGCAGGGACAAGGATTTTACTCGAGACTTTTCTTGGTACCCAGAAAGGACAAAGCCTGGAGACCAATACTGGACCTGTCTAGTCTAAACACATTTCTGGACGTTTCAAAATATTGACTCTGCAGCAGCTTCTGCCCATGCTGGGCAAGAAGGCTTGGCTTTTAACTTTGGACCTAAAAGAGGCATACCTGCATGTCTCAATCAGACAATCTTGCAGAAGATACCTCAGATTCATAGCTGGCTCAATGCACTACCAATTCTCTGCACTGCCCTTTGGCTTATCTACTGCACCCAGGGTCTTCACAAAATGCCTGGCTCCAGTAATTGCTCTTTGCAGACAAAGAGGAATTCAAATATATCCTTACTTGGACGACTGCCTTATTCAAGCAGAGAACAGGGACATTTTACTAAAGCATCTGGCGTTTGTAAAAAGATTACTAATTTGCCTAGGGTACACAGTAAACGAAAAGAAATCAAAACTAGTACCCTCTCAAGAGATAATATTCCTGGGTGCAAGCATAAATACAACTGTCCAGATGGCTTATCTCACGCCAGACAAACAAAGGCAACTGACTTCCTACTTCAAAATGTTGGCAACAAAGACCCAGTTATCTGCAAGAAAAATTCTGCAGGCTTTGGGCTTCATGGCATCTTGCATTCTGCTAATTCCGTATGCCAGACTGCATATGAGGAAACTACAATGGTATCTAAAAAGTGTTTGGACTCAACATTGCCACAGCCTGGAAACATTAATTACCCTCATTCCCTGCCTGCAACAGGAGTTTCGATGGTGGTCACGACAACAAGGGACAGCCATTCACTTTACCCACAGCCAGGCATACACTAACAACGGATGCATCAGATTATGCCTGGGGGGCCCACATGGCAGGAAAATGTATTCAGGGCACATGGCCCGCAAGCCAGATGTATCTTCATATCAATCAAAAAGAGATTCTAGCTGTTCAAAATGCCCTGACAGCTTTCAAGGATCTACTTCATCCAGGACAACTACTGATAAAGACGGACAATACTACAGTCATGCGGTACGTAAACAAGCAGGGAGGCACACATTCCTACCCCCTCTGCAGACAAGCCATGACTTTGTGAGACACAGCATTGACTTATCAAGTTCACCTGCAAGCACAATTCCTGCCAGGAAAGATAAATACTCTGGCAGACGAACTAAGCAGAAACCTCATGGATCCCCACGAGTGGAAACTGGATCCACATGTCTTCAGCATGATAACAAGGAAATGGGGATGCCCAGACATGGATCTATTTGCCTCTCCTCACAACTGCCAACTACAGAGATTCTGCACAAGGACTTATCACAAGCAAGCATGGAAAGTGGATGCCTTATCCTTCAGCTGGAAAAACCTAACAGTATATGCCTTTCCTCCACTGCCTCTCCTCCCCAAGGTACTCCTAAAAGTCAGACAATAGAAGCCAAAAATGATACTGATTGCCCCAGACTGGCCACGCCAGCACTGGTACCCAATCCTAAAGAACTTGTCTCAAGGTCCAGCCTGGACATTGCCTCAAATTCCTCACTTACTGACCCAACAAAACAATCAGATCCTGCACAGCCAACTCGGGACCTTAAATCTGGCAGCATGTCGGATAATGTAGCCATTTAGAACACTCCTCTCTCCAAAGCTGTGATGGATGTTACTTTGGAGGCCAGGAGGCCCAGTACCAGAAAATCTTATGCAGGAAAATGGAAGAGATTTTGTGCTTGGAACCAGGCACAAGGAATTGACACGTTTGTACCAAACATTCCTCAGATGTTACAATACTTAACCTGAGATGCTGGACAAAGGCCTATCCTTTTCATCAATTAAGATCCATGCCTCTGCCATTTCAGCTCATTACAATACAGAACCACCTATCTTTTCTCACCCTTTAATAAGGCAGTACTTCAGAGGGGTCAAAAACATAAGACCTCCAAGGAGAGCACCAGTGCCTTGCATGGGACCTCAATTAGGTCTTGGAAAAACTCACACTGCCTCCTTTTGAGCCAGCCTCAACAGCTGATATAAAATTTGTATACTGGAAAACCGGTCTGCTACTAGCAATAACATCTGCAAGACGAGTCTCTGAGTTGCAGGCAGTCATGGCTGTGGAACCTTTTATCATTTTCCATCCAGGCAGGGTTTCTCTGAGGACAAACCCAACATTTATGCCTAAGGTGGTGTCCAGTGTGGCCCTTAACCAAATCATTCACTTGCCTACCTTTTATCCAAACCCACAGAACAAGGGTGAGAGACTTCTGCATTCTTTGGACATACACAGACAGCTATGCTTCTACTTGGACAGAACTAAAGCTTTCAGAAAGACTGAGCAACTTTTAATGGCATATGCTGCAGTATCACAAGGAAAGGCTATCTCAAAACAAACTATTTCAAAATGGATAGGCCATTGCATTCATTTCTGCTGTTCACAACATGGCAAATCAGTGCCTAAGGGCATTAGGCCGCATTCAACCAGAGCAGCAGCCACTTCAGCAGCCTTCTTCAGAGGAGTACCAACCAAAGACATCTTAGAGTCTGCAACTTGGAGTTCGGTGCACACTTTTACCAAGCACTACCACTTACCTCTCTACTCTAAATCCAGAGCAGGTTTTTCCACTGCAGTTCTGCAGGGCCTCATAGCCTCTCCTAATGCTATTTAGCCCCAGCCACCCATCCTCAGCTTTTGGATTCAACCCAAGAGTAATGACTGCAACAGTGAAACACGATGAACATAGTACAGTTGTGTACCTACCATAAATGTAGATGTTCGAGTGTATTCACTGTTGCAGTCCAGGTTACCCTCTCACCATTCCCATTTCTTTTGCTGGGTCTTATCTGTACTTCTCTATTCTATACAACCTATGTGGTGTATTTGCTTGTAGATGAAGGAAATGATTACCTTAGTGCATGCATGTTTATTGGCATAATTTTAGCCTGCCCTTTTTGGGGCACCTGACATCTGGGGCAAGAAAAACTGAAGAAAATGGTGTCGGCTGTATCTTTTATACCCCTGGCGCACTGAAGTCAGGGAAGAGGCAACAACAACCGACGCCGGACCAAGACTTTGGAATTCAGGCCGACTGCGTGTAGCTTGCCAGCAGGATAACCCAAGAGTAATGACTGCGACAGTGAATACACTCAAACATCTACATTTATGGTAGGTACACAACTGTACTTTTTCGAGTCCATCCCCAGACACTCCCCCTGAGGAGGTTCCTCAAAAACACACATGTAAAAGGAGACAGCTGGAGTCAACTCATGGATGAGACCGACTTAGAAGAACGGGAGGGTTCCTCCCCCATTCACCCCCAGAAGATGTCTCCAAAAGAGACATCATGAAGATCCTTCACAAGCAAAGGAGGTGGTCTGCCCAAAAACCCAACCCTGACGAGTCGTTGTTCCTGGCGCCGTATGGTGCAGGACCTTCTACATCCTTTGTGTCCCCCTCCCGCAGATCCCATGGTGGATCTCGTTGCATCTCTGGCGTGGAAGGAGCCCGACATGGTGGAGCCTATCCCCAAACACCCTGATAAGATTCTCAGTGCCCCATCGGATAGACAGTACTTTACGAACAGATCCCTTGTTGATGCCATGGTGGTGGTGGCGGTGGCCGTCAAGAAGGAGCTCGCGCAGGAGAGCACCCCAGTTCACCCACCAGACCGAGAGTCCAGGACCATAGACTATTTTGGGAAGCGGGTCTTCGCTTCAGCAACTTTCTTGGTACGTGCACTGAACTACATGGCACACTTGATTAGACTTTAGCGAGACCTAATTAAAGAAGTCACCGAGTCTACCCTAGGGTCCATGACGGCAGAGGATAAAAAGGTTTTCTCCTTGTGGATGGCCACCCTCACCTCCATTGCCAGCGCCTCTATGCTGCTTCTTTCTCATGCTACTGAGGGCGCCACTAGAGCTGCTGGAATATGCATTGCCATCAGGCGTCACGCCTGGCTCTGACTTTGTGCCTTCTTGGAGCCCTTTAAGACGTCCTTTACAAATGCCCCATATGATGGTTTCACTCTGTGGAAAGTCGGTACGTGACACATTGGTCCAGAGTGAGAAGGATGGGAAGACTCTGTCTGCCATTGGAATCTGCTTCTCAACACCTCAATGAACCTTCTCCAGGAATCAGCGAGGGGCAAAGAATAGGTGGTTCCAGAAGTCTCAGGGCTATTCCCAGGATGCTCAGGACTCGCCTTCCCCAGAGGCTGAAAGGGGGTCCAAGAACCAAGGGTCTTGGGATTCCTTCCCGGACAGACCCACATAGCAGCCCTGAAGAGTTGCCTGGCTGCTCGTCTCTGGAGGCAGTCGGTGGATGACTTTCACTACATCCAACGGCCTGGGAGTGTATCACAGATGATCATCGGGTGTTGTAAATCATATCCAGAGGATATTCAATCCCCTTCATTCATACTCCACCCCTTCCCAGACACCTCCCAGACGCTCCACCCATGCAAAGGGAAGAGGCAGCAGTGGAAATTTCCAAGCTGCTCGAAAAGCGAGTCATCCAGCCCATCCCCCAGACCAGTCTGGATTAGACATCTATTCCACATTCTTTTTTGTGCTAAAAAAGACTGGGGACTTGAGACCCATTCTGGATATTTCAACCTTAAATCTATCGGTTACCAAGACAAAATTCCGGATGGTCACTGTCCAATGTATCCTTCCTTTCCTACAGGAGAATGACTGGATGTGCTCGGTAGACCTTCAAGACACGTACTACCACATCAAAATGGACAGACACTCTCTGAGGTTCTTCCACCTCCAGTTGGGAGCCAATCATTATCAGTTCAGAGCACTATCCTTTGGTCTCACCACAACCCCCAGGGTGTTCACCAAAATGATGGCGTTGGTAGCAGCTCACCTGTGGCTGCAGGGTCTCCAGGTCTTCCCCTAGCTGGACGATTGGTTCCTTTCTGCCCCCTTCAGGCATCAACTCTGCCAAGCCAGAGATTCCCTTCTCCAGACAGCCCACCAGTTGGGCATAACCATAAATCTCAACAAATCCCCGTTGAATACAGTTCAAGTTCTGTACTTTATTGGTGCTAGGGTGGACACTGTTCAGACTAAGGTTTTTCTAACTCCAGACAGACTTCAGTCCCTCAAACACCATGTCTTGTGTATCCTTCAAGCTCAATCGCCTACAGCGGAATTGGTCTTACCGATGTTGGGGTCCATGGTAGCCATGATCACCCTCCTGCCCACGGCCTGGCTGCACATGAGGGTGCCTCAATGGACTCTTGCCATCCAGTGGTCTCTTCTTGATCTACTGTTGTCCCATCCTGTTAGCCTGTCTCGAACATGCAGGGATTCTCTCCTACGGTGGATTCGATCCCCGGATCTTCATTGCGGTTGCCCATTTATTCTTCCTGCCCCACTGACCACGGTAACCACAGACGCCTCCCTACTCTGGTGGGGTGGGGGTATTACTTGGGAATGACAGTCCAGTGTACTTGGTCTCCCCTAGAGACTCGATTGCATATCACCGTCATGGAGATGAGGGCGTTGCTCCTAGCATGGCAAGCTCCTCATGCCCATCTTCCTCTAGGGATGATTGCCATCCAGACAGACAATATGTCTGTAGTTTGGTACATCAACAAGTAGGGGGGAACTAGGTCTTATCCCCTGTGTTGCAAAGCCATGAGAGTGTGAGAGTGGGCAATTTCTGCCAGCCGTTTTCTGATGGCAACATGCATTCCACGGAGGTTCAACATCATAGCAGACAGGCTCAGCAGGTCTATCCTGATACCTTACGAGTAATCTCTGAATCCTTCAGTAGCAAAACAGATCTTTTAAAGTGAGGTCAGCCTTGCTGTGATCCCTTCGCCTGTCCTTCCAATGCGAAGTGCAGTGAGTTCTTCACTCTGAACGCCACACCGGGGGAAGTCCCCAGGGACGCTGTGGTTGATGCTTGGCCCCTCTGGTCTTCTGTATGCTTATCCTCCTCTTATCCCTAAATTCCTTCAGAAAGTTCAACGGCTAGGGAGTTCAGTCATCCTCATTGCCCCATTCTGGCCTGGCCAAGTATGGCTCCCTTCCCTGTGGCCTCATGTGGTGTGTCCTCCCTGGACATTAGATCTGGCTCCGGATCTGATCTCTCATCCCTTAGGGATTCCTTACCCAGATCTAGTCAGTCTGAATCTCACCGCTTGCTTGCTCCAATTCCCTTGATTATCAGGACTCGAGTTATCTTCACTGTTCAAGAAGATATTAGTTGCATCTCATAAATCTTCTACCAGGAAGGTTTATTCCAGTAAGTGGAAATGCTTTTTTATTTGGGCATCTCAGAGTGATTTAGACCCCTTTATTGACCCAGTTCCAGCTATTCTAGAGTTTTTGGCAGGTATATTTCAACAAGGTGCCAGCTTTTCTACTGTTAAGGTCCAACTGGCAGCTATATATCTAACTTCCATGTAGGAGATAATTTGGCTTCTCTAGCTTTTTCTAAGCTCTGCAAAGCCTTTTTGAATGTTACCTTTTTACTTAGGCCACTGATCAGGAACCCAGTGCTGCCTTGGGATCTCACGCTGGTTCTTCAAACTTTAGTTTCTTCCACTTTTGAACCTGCAGCTTCGGTAGATCTGGAGTTCTTGTCTTGGAAGATAGGCTTTTTGAGTGCTATTACGTCGGCCAAAAGAGGCTTTGAGCTTCAGGCATTATCGGTCAAACCTCCTTATATGGTCTTTCATAAGGACAGGGTGTCCTTGCACACTAATCCCTCTTTCCTTCCAAAAGTGGCTTCGGACTCTAACATTAATCAGGTAATTAATCTCCCTGTTTTCTTTCCGAATTTCCAAAATAAGGGAGAGTATAAGTTATACATGTTGGATGTTCATAGACAGTTACATTTTTATTTGCATAGAACAACATCTTTCTGCAAGTCTGACCAACTCCATGTCTCCTACTCTAAGCCCTTTTTAGGGAAACCTGTATCAAAGGTCACCATTGCTCGCTGGATCTCTCATTGTGTAATTCTGATGTATTCAGCTAAGGGATTATCTCTGCCAGGTCACATTAAGGTCCATTCTACTAATTCTATGGCTACTTCAACTGCCTTCTGGTCAAGAGTTTCATTGGATAAGATATGGTTTGAGGCTCCATGAGCATCTTTCCATACTTTCGTTTCCCACTACAAGTTGGATCTTCTATCCAGAATCAGGGTGTCCTTTGGCTCCGCCATAGTCTGGAATATCCTTCCCTGAGGGCCTCCCAGGAGTTTGGTAACTGGGGACTCTGTCCCATAGGTTGAAGACCAAATGAAAACTTCAGATAAAAAAGTTATGTACTCACCATAACGTTCCATCTGAGTTGTTGCTTTTCATTTGTCTTCAACCATCCCTCCTTTCTTCCCCCTGTCTTACGTGGACTTTTGTGGTGGTATGGCTGGAAAAGACATGGCCTTTTCTTGGGCTTAATTGGTTATTTCTTATGATACTATATGGGTTATTGTGCCAAGGGGTGTAAGGCATTGAGTCAGGTTGGGATGCTATGGTGGGCAGCAAACTCGATCTGAAGGGAGGAAGGAGATAGGGGCACTATGGGTAGGGGAGGAGCTTGGAGCTCGGATCCAAAGCTGGAGAAATGTGGCTGAGTCTGATCCGTCCCAGATCCATGTCCCACAGGTTGAAGACAAATGAAAAGCAACAACTCAGATGGAACGTTAAAGTGAGTACATAACTTCTTTTTATTTACCTTTTTGACACCAGACATATGCATAAAATTTTTTTTGAGTGTGAACAGCCCATTATATGTACAGCATGTTTTATTTGGGGTGGGGGAAGGGTGCAATTATCCAGGATATTAAAGTATTTCTGGCACAGTGTTGTGTGTGTGGGGGAGGGGGCAGCATTGTCACCTTGTCATAGCAATACATTGTTGTGAAAACATTAATCAGAGACATTGATGACGGGTGACAGTTCACCAGGGAATTGCTTTATTACGGTTTTCCTTAGTGTTGACCAGATGGCACATGATTAGTAAGCAGAGTTTACCTGCCCTGTGTTTATGCCAGTATGTCTAGCTTTGTCTTTCCTTGGGACCCGTGTTTGTTCATAGGTTCATAGGTTCATAGGTTCATACTCCCAAATAGGCCCATAAAGGGCATTTAGCCTAGCCCATATTTATGTGGCTTCCCCCACCTTGAATTTGAATAAAACTATGCCTATCATTTGCTGTGTGTCAAGCAGTGGCAGGTGCTGAAGTAATCCCTGGGGTATATCTGCAATCTCCCATCCATTGGTCAAGATTCCTCTTGAACAAGACTGTACGGATTTTTGTTCCACACAGCAGGAGTCTCTGGGTGATGAATCCTGTCCCTCCAGCGCGTTCTATTTGTAACCGTGTCAAGGTTTAAGTCTCCCGCCCTTGTGGTTCTGAGGGATCTAGATTTTTTGAGGTGAAGCATATTCATCAAATCTGGGTTTGACATGGCCTTATATGTCAGGCACAGGTTGTACATGATGCCCTCTTTGCATAAAGTTGCTACAGTCTTTTACACATTTTGAAATATGCATACAGTTGTGTCTTTCACAGTAGTGGCGCTGGTGCTGTCTTAATGAAAGCTTGAATATGTGCTGATGTCTCTTTTGAAGTAACGTGACAAGACTGAATGCATAATTAAAGGAAATCTTATCCATGTTTTCTTTTCACTATATATTCACTGTGCTTCTTTAATTACAGTTGCACCTTTTTTTCTGTACTGGTTTACCAAAGCCATTTTTGAGACTTTCTAAATGTAGCATCTTGGAGGAAGATGTAGATGAACCAAAGCCCATCATGTGCTTTTTTTCCTGACCTTTAGAGCCATGTAGTAGTTATTTCATGCATCAACAGTCCTATGTTTTTTTTCTGTGTAGATACAAAGAAGATACTGACAGCCCTGTTGAAGAAAATGGTCGACCCAAGATCCTCTACAGCTTGGAGTTTACATTTGATGCAGATGCTCGGGTTGCAATAACCATTTATTGCCAGGCTTCAGAAGAGTTCACCAATGGGATGGCAGTGTAAGTTCATTTCATCCCCCTTCTAATTTTGTGCTTCAGAACATTTGTTAGTGAGACAGAGAATGCTGCAGTATAGAATGGATACAGAATGTATGGCATTATACTTAAAATGAAGACTAAATATTTTTTGAATTTTCTGTCATACTATAAAAGATTTAAAGCAATCTTTTCTGTTTTCATGCTTTCCCTCTTGCACCTGCCAGTCATCATCCCCTCTCCTTTTACCCCAAAAGGCCGTCATCTTGGCCCTTGTAGGAACTTTGATTCGCATTTTTTGGTCCAGCACTTCTTTTCCTTTCAAAATGTCTAGGGACATCTTTAACCCTACATTCTGACTGCCTAGCTTTCATGCCCCCCAACAGAACTAGGGTCTCCACGCTCCTTTTAGAGTGGACACTGACTGTTCCAGGTATAAGAATTACCTAACATGTCAAGCAGCAATGAAGTGGACTACTTTTGGGTTTCAACTTGACTTTTCTACCAGCGGTTAGGCAGGTATTTTGTTGATGTTTTCCCTAAACCTCAATCCTTGTATCTGCTGCTATGTATTATTTGCAATGTTGGTTTCCAAGCATATATAGTCCTTTGCACTCCATTCATCTGCACCGTGTAAAGGGTTTTAGCAAATGTATGCAAAGGATGGTTCAGTAGCTACATGCAGCACACACACACACACACACACACACACACACACACACACCTCCCTCTCAGTGTAATGAAGAAAGTGGATTTGTAGCTTCTATTCTATTAGGATGGACAAGCCAACACTGACCATTTATTCCAGTGCTCTCATGCTCTAAGCTGGCTGTCCCTGCAGCTGAACTGTCCCTCTGTTCTTGCTTGGCTGTGTTGTGTTGTAGTCAGGGCATTGTCCCTCTGTACCACGTAGCTGCACCCCTTTATGCTTAATTTAATTTTTTTAATAGGTTTATTAAGTGTTTTGATTTAGGGCAGTCACGGTGTTGCAGTGGCTAGCGTTGCCGCCTCATAGCAAGAGGTTCTCCGGTTCGATCCTTGGCTGGGGTGCCTTCTGTGTGGAGTCTGCATGTCCTCCCTGTGGTCACGTGGGTTTCCTCCGGTTTCCTCCCACATCCCAAAGACATGCTGTAGGTGGATTGGACACACTAAATTGACCCTAGATGTGAGTGTGTGCATGTGTGTGCCTTCTGTGGAAGGTTGGGCACCGGGCTGGCAACTCGACACTGTAAAAATCTACTGCCAATCATAAGCGGACGGTGATCCGCTGTGGCGACCCCTAACCGGGAAAAAGCCGAAAGAAGAAGAAGAAGATTAAGTGTTTTAATTTAAACTGACTGACTGAGGCATGTAGAATGTTAATTCCCAGTTTAAATTGCTTTATAATTACGTAATAAATGTTAAATTTGCTGAAATGGAGGTGCAGATGAGATCAAGACCATCCTAATATGGTTTGTTTTAAGGATTTCACTGACATATTGCTCAGTTGTTACCAGGGACATGGTGTATTTAAATGGCAGTGGTATATTTTTAAATAGCACAGTCTCTGATTTTTGCTCTAGTTTAATGTTTTAGTTTTCAGTCTCTTCTGGATAGCACAAAGCACATTTGCATGTTTTAAAGAGTGACCTACAAGTAAGAGTAGTGTGATGTACTTAGCAAGGCCTCCAGTTTGGTTTTCATGTGGTATTAATTGAATCAGTATTTGCTAATAGAAAGTGTGTGTGTATTTTGGCTTGACAGAAGTCTTACTGACGGTTAAATGACAAGCATAGTTAATCCAAGATGGACAAGCTAACTGCATCCGGTTTGGTAGTTGGTATGTACATCTAATTACGATAGTTGCATGCTGATGTCCTTCAAGGATGCATCTGCAGTCATAACAAATGGGTTGTCCTGTCGTCAGGCAGCCCTTCGGTCGGCCGGATTCCAAAGTCTGGGTCCGGCTTCGGCTGATGTCGCACTTCACCCGACGTCATCTCTGCTGGTCTTCGGGTATAAAGGCATCAGCCGACGCCATTTTCCTCAGTCTTTCTTGCCGGCGTCAAGCAGAAGCTGTTCGCAAGTGCCGGTCGGTCAGATCCAGAGATTACTACTACCGAATACTACTTCGAAGACTTCTAAAAAGCTAAGTACCCCGTTGGGGACTCTTCCTTGCCTCAGCCGATGTCAGAAAAAGTAAATAACTGTTTAACTTGTGGGAAACAAATACCTCATAAAGATTTCCACTCTTACTGCCTACCTTGTTTAGGCCCAGACCACGACGTAGCAGCCTGTTTAGCCTGTGCTTCCTTCAACCGACGAACGCTTAGGCGTTGGTTGGAGTTTGCTGAACAGTTTTTCGGCTCAGATTTTGCGTACATTATGCCCTCGGATCCTCCGACTACCCAAATTGTTAAAAAACGCAAAGAAAAAGACCGACACTCGCGGTCCGCGGTTTCGGCCGAAACCACGGTTAAGCAAGCCGCGAGTGTCTCGGTTTCGGCCGAAACTGAGAAAACGGGTCAATCTTCAGCCGAATCCATGACTACTACTGAGGCTCATGCTACCTTAGTTGAATCGGCCTCTGAAGTTTTGCCTATTACTGTGGTTCCTAGTGAATTATCAGACACCATCCCTTTGGATGTCTCTACCCCAGCACGTGGTGCTGCTAGGCCTCCTGCAGCCATGTCTATAAAGGCCTTTGCCAGGGCTAAAGCAGCCAAAACTGTTAAATCAGTGCCTGTTAAGACCCCCTCACATAGGCCCACTTCTAGTTCACAAATGCTTACTCTGGCAGAGGATTTAATCTCCTTCATTAGGGATCCCAATCTCACCCAGACAGGGCCTCTCAGCCTCCAGAAAGAGACCTAGAGCAGAGCCCCGAGCCAGTGTCCTCTGATGATTCTTGGATGACTCAGACATTACAGATCAGCCAGAGGCTCCTTTTTCTACTTATGAAGATTCCGATGCTGAAGAATCCATTCCATCTGCCTCTCCACCAGAGGAATTTTCCTTTGGGGAAACCTTACATGCCATGAGAGAACAATTCCAATGGCAGGGACAAGATTTCTCAGATTCAAGAAAAGGCTTAGGACCTTTCTGCACTTACCACAACATAGGCCCTTAGCTATACCTCCAGTTCTGCCTGTTGTGGATGATGCATTTAATGATGTTTGCACTGCTCCTGATACTTTACCTCCAGCCCCTGCCAAACCAGATAGATTTTACAGGGTGCCAGACACTCATCACCACCTATACAAGGCCCCACTTGCAGATCCTGAGACTATATCCCAGGGGCCTAAGGCAGTAGCCGACCTCAGCAAAAACCCTCTCCCTTCTGAAAGGGAATCCAGGTCCTTAGAGATGGGGAAAAAGTTTACACCTCTGCTACTCTCTCAGCTAGAGCTTTAAACTGTCAGTTTCACATGATCCAATACCAAGAGTTTATGCTTGATCAGTTAACTAAGAAGCTGTCCTCTGATGACTCCTTAGATAAGAAATATGTTTTAGAAATGGTGAATAACATTCAGCAGGTTAGTAACTATTCTTTAAAATGTGGCTATGATGCACTGGAGGCTTCATTTAGATCAGCCATGACTGGCACAGTGATAAGAAGGCATGCATGGTTTAAGGAACAGGTTTTGCGGATCATGTTAAAGCAAAGCTGTTAGATGCTCCTATGGATAAGGCCAGTCTATTTGGTACACCTGCTCAGCAAGTAATGAAGAAAATGGAAGAGAAGGCAAAATCTGTACAAACAGTTAAGGATTTCTTACAGGTTCAGCCCCAAGGTTTAGCAGGAACTGGCCTGCCAAAAATTGGTCCTTTCCAGACTCCTCAAAATCTCAAAGAGGCAGGAATAGGCGCTCTAGAGGCAGAAATCAATCCAGAGGAGGTGCCTATAGAGGACGCCAGTGGCAAGGCAATAACCAGAGAGGCACAGACACAACCACTGCCACTGCAACAGGACAATCACAGTGACTTGACGCTGACACCGCCTACCAGGAGCAAATAGCAGCACCTTTAGGCGGAAAGTTAGCCTTATTTTTGAAAAATTGGCACTATATCACAAAAGACAAGTGGATTTTGCAAACCATAGACCAAGGCTACAGGTTCCACTTCCACACCTTACCAGTAAAAGAGGAATGCCAAACCTACCTCCAAATCAAAAACAGAAGCTCTAAAGCAGATAGCTCAATTAACAAAGATGAGAGCTGTGGAAAGAGTACCAATAACACAACAGGGCAAAGGATTCTACTCCAGACTCTTCCTAGTACCAAGAAAAGAAAGTTGGAGACCTATTCTCGACCTGTCCGTCTTAAACACATACATCATTGTACCAAAATTCAAAATGCTGACCCTACAGCAACTTCTTCCCATGCTGGGCAAGGAGTGTTGGCTGGTAACTCTAGATCTCAAGGAGGCATACCTGCACGTCCCCATACGACCAAATTGCAGAAGATACCTCAGATTTCTTGCAGGATCAGAGCATTATCAATTCTCAGCATTGCCCTTTGGCTTATCTACTGCGCCCAGAGTATTCACAAAATGCCTGGCATCAGTAATCGCTCATTGCAGGCTACAGGGAATCCAAATTTATCCATACCTGGACGACTGCCTGTTACAAGCGGACAACAAAAGCAAGCTGACAACAGATTTACAAAGAGTCATTTGCTTACTACAAGCCCTGGGATACACAGTCAATTTAAAAAAGTCAAGACTTGATACCATCCCAGACAAGAACATTCTTGGGTGCGGAATTGGACACAGTAAAACATATGGCATTCCTAACTGCAGAAAAACAAGCACAATTCCCTCTTTACTTCTTGGCATTAACAAAGCAGCACAAACCAACAGCAAGAAAAGTACTGCAGGCCTTGGGCTTCATGGCATCATGCATAATCCTGGTCCCCCATGCCAGACTGCATATGAGAAAACTACAGTGGTACCTAAAGAATTTATGGTCTCAACACAGGCACAGCTTAGAAACCGAAATCCCACTAATCCCATGCCTGAAACAAGAGTTCCTATGGTGGGCTCAAGCATGCCAGTCAAACCCAGGCTTGCCCTTCCACAACTTTCAAGCAAACCAAACCATCACAACGGACGCCTCAGACCTAGGCTGGGGGGGGGGCACATGTTGGACAAGTGCATACAAGGATTGTGGGCTCCAGACCAGCTGCACCTGCACATAAACCAAAAGAAGTGCTGGCAGTAAAACTAGCAATCCAGAAATTCAAACCATTCCTCAAAGAAGGCCATTTAATGATAAGGACAGACAACACCACAGTCATGTGGTACATCAGCAAACAGGGAGGAACTCATTCATACCCCTATGCAGAATGACTCTGGACCTTTGGAATATGGCTCTGAGCTACAACATCCAGTTACAGGCAATATTTGTGCCGGGAAAAGAAAACACCCTAGCAGACATGTTAAGCAGAACCACCTCGGATGCTCACGAATGGATGCTACACCCGACATCTTCAAGGCCATCACAAAGAAATGGGGAATGCCACAAATAGACCTATTCGCATCCCCACTCAATCACCAGCTCAAGAAATTCTGCACAAGGACATGCCACCCACTAGCATGGAAGGTGGACTCTCTATCCTTCAGTTGGAAAGGCCTGACAGCATATGCATTTCCACCTCTTCCTTTGATGCACAAGGTACTACTGAAAATCAAAGAGGAACGTCCAAGGATAATTCTGATAGCTCGAATTGGCCAAGACAACACTGGTATCCTTTGCTGAGGAGCATGTCTCAGGGGAGAATGTGGCCAATACCCCTGATGCCTTTGATGTTAACTCAGAACAACTACAACATCATGCATCCAAACCTAAGAACCTTGCAACTGACTGCCTGGAACATCACATAACAGCAACTAACCCAGACTTATCCCAAAGGGTTAAAGACATTATCCTTGAAGCCCGCAGACCTTCAACAAGAAGGAACTATGCAGGAAAATGAAAAAGGTTTGTCATTTGGAGTACTGAAAGAGGAAAAGATGTCTCGAACATAGATATTGCTAACATCCTGGAGTACTTGGCAGAGCTTCTACATACAGGCCTGTCCTATTCCTCCATCAAGATACATGCATCAGCTATTTCCGCAGAATACAGCTTCGATCCACCTGTCTTTTCGCATCCTCTACTCAGGCAATTCCTCAGAGGGATCAAGAATGTAAAACCTCCTAGGAAACCACCATTACCAGCATGGGACTTGAACTTTGTGCTAGAAAAATTGACACTCCCTCCATTTGAACCAGCAGCAACAGCAGATCTTCAACACCTATCATGGAAAACTGCTTTCCTACTGGCAATTACTTCAGCAAGGAGGGTTTCAGAACTACAGGCCTTAATGGGAGTACAACCCTTCCTAATCTTCCATCAAGATAGAGTGTCCATGAGAACTAATCCTACATTTATGCCTAAGGTGGTATCCAGAGTGTCTTTAAACCAGGCAATCCACCTACCTACCTTCTTTCCCAATCCACAGAACAGGGGGGAAAGGCTGCTGCATACCTTGGATGTACATAGACAGTTACGCTACTACCTGGACAGAACCAAAAGTAACAGAAAAACTGACCAGCTTTTAGTAGCCTATGCAACAGGAAGGGAAGGAAAAGCAATTTCCAAACAGACAATCTCCAAATGGATAGGAAATTGCATAAGATTCTGTTACTCCTACCATGGAAAACCAGTTCCACAGAACATAAGACCTCATTCTACAAGGGCTACAGCCACTACCACAGCTTTCTTACGAGGAGTGGCAACCAAGGACATTATTGAGGCGGCTACTTGGACCTCCGTGCATACATTTGCCAAGCATTATAATTTACCTCTATACTCTAGATCCCGAGCAGGGTTTGCCACTGCTGTATTGCAAGGGATCCTAACTACACCATAATTCTTCTTCCTCCTCCCTAGTTTGGCTATGGTATTCTACCCATTTGTTATGACTGCAGATGCATCCTTGAAGGACATAGTACAGTTTTGTACCTACCATAAATGTAGATGTCCGAACAGGATAGCATCTGCAGTCAGGATTACCCACCCTCCTTCCCCTCTGTGGTACTCCTAGGGTATTTACCCTCCTAATAGCTAGCTGGGGGGGGAGTCT
Organism: Protopterus annectens; assembly: GCF_019279795.1. NCBI lineage: Eukaryota > Metazoa > Chordata > Ceratodontiformes > Protopteridae > Protopterus > Protopterus annectens. The sequence goes on from NC_056746.1 coordinate 23,781,865, forward strand.
CTTATGGTGTATTTGTTTGTATGTATGTACATACATGCTTATTTTTTGTGTTTGCCTTCTACTATTTTGGAAACATTGGCATTTATCCAAAATTTAGCTTTCCTAGAGGGCAACTGGCATCTGGGGCAAGAAACACTGAGGAAAATGGCGTCGGGTGGTGCCTTTATACCCCAAGACCAGCAGAGATGACGTCGGGTGAAGTGCGACATCAGCCGAAGCCGGACCCAGACTTTGGAATCCGGCCGACCGAAGGGCTGCCTGACGACAGGACAACCCATTTGTTATGACTGCAGATGCTATCCTGTTCGGACATCTACATTTATGGTAGGTACAAAACTGTACTTTTTCTGCACAGTACGATGCAGGATATATTTGGAAGACTGTAGTCTGTTAATCGTGCTGATCTCCATTAAAGTACAGCAACATCTGTTTTTGTTAAAAGCTGTTTCAGACATACAACAGAAGCAAAGTAGCAAACATGTGAGGTTGCATATTTGCCTCTAGTTCCCATATTACATGTGCTGACTTACTTGAGACACATGTTGTATGTGCTTCAGCAGAGTAGAAGACAAAGTACATAGCTCACACAGAATTAAATAGAATGTTTTCCTTTAACTTTTCAATGTATAGTTGGTGTAGGGGTAGTTTTCTACACATTGTATTTTGTTCAGCAATAGGCAGGGTTTACAGGATATGTAAGATTCGGGCACATTGTAGGTCTGCAAAACTGCACAGAATCATAGGAAACAAAGTAGTCTACAGAAAATGCAGACAGGTTTACTCTTATCAACTGAATAGTGTAGTAGAAGGCTTATTAAAAAAAAATCACATGAAGTAATTGATAAAGCAAAGCATCTTCATTTCATGACAGAAGACAAAAATGAGGTGTAATCATTTGAGATTCTAGTAATAAGTACAAATAGACTGTTCCTTCTTTAACATTGTAGATGACCACATTTATAAGCAAGCTAAAGTTTATACCATGTTAAAAAAAATAGTATACACAGCCAGTGTTTACATACCTTGAAGAGAAAACACTACCAGTTACATCCCATTTTGAAACACAAGTAAGTACATGTAACAGTACATTTAACAGAACTGCACAAGCCTTTAACTTTAATAGATAATGGCTTATTACTTCTGAATTGTGTAGCTGCGAAGGATGTTGAAATTACAAAGACTGCTAAACTTAGCCAAGGAAGAAAATTATGAAGAATACAAAATACACTAGCAAATTATAATAATTTATATGGCTCACTCCAATATGCAGAAGACATCTGTCATGGTGGATGCACTCTCCAAACCTCCTAGTGGGCAGGTCTTTTTCTTCCCCATTTCCTATGGCCACGGTTACCATAGTGCTTCCCTCCTAGGGTGGTGGCGGCACTTCCAGGGCAAGACTGTCCAAGGGACGCAGTCCCTGTCAGAGATCAAGCTGCACATAAATGTTCTGGAGATGAGAGCAGTCCTCCTTTCGTTGCAAGCCTTTCAGGACTGTCTTCCTCTGGGAACAATAGCAGTTGACTCATGCAACATGGCTGTTGTGTGGTACATAAACAAGAGGCACATGTTCTTATTTGCTTTGTCATGAGGCCATGAGGGTTTGGGAGTGGGCCCTGTCCTTGGGGTGCTTTCTACTTGCAACACACATGCCCGGAGCATCCAACTTGCTGGGGGACGAGCTGAGCAGGGCTGTTCTGACCCCTCATGAGTGGTCCCTGAATCCTCTATTGGTGAAGCAGATCTTCTGTCAGTGGGGTCAACTGAGCTACGGTCTGTTTGCTTCTTCCCTCAAGCTCAAATGCAGCAGCTACTTCACTCTGATCCCCCGGAGGGGGAGTCCCCCAGGGATGCTCTGACTCACGATTGGCTTCTGGGTCTCCTTTATGCCTTTCCTCCTTTACCATTGATTCTGAGAGTTCTTCAGAAAGCAAGATGCTTCAGGATGCAGTTAATCCTCATTGCCCCCTTCTGGACTCAGCAGGTGTGGTTCCCTCTTCTACCATCTCATCTAAAGCATCCCCCTTGTGTGCTCGTTCTGGTACCGGATCTGGTCTCTCATTTATTGCTCCTTCTGCTGCCAAATATTCAGACCCTCCATCTGACACCTTGGTTTGTCCACTTCCAGTGATTCTTGCTAAGTCCAGGCTTGCCTCCCCTGTAAAGGACATTATCCTTGCTTCTCAAAAATCTTCTCCCAAGAGAGTTTACAGAAGTAAGTGGAAAAGATTCTCTATTTGGTCTAAAGGTCAGAATCTGGATCCATTTTCAACTCCTATTTCCGACATCTTTCTTTTCCTGGCTTCCCTTTTTCAGGAGGGCGCTATTTTTTCTACGATTAAAGTCCAAATGGCAGCTATTTCTAATTTCCACCTTAATGACGAACCTGCGTTTTCTTCTTGCTCTGCAAGGCCTTCTTGAAAGGTATCTTTTTTGTTGTGTCCCCCAGTCAAGGATCCTTTTCCACCGTGGGATATTGCTCTGGTGCTGCAATCTCCAACTCTGCCCATTTTGAGACTGCCGCATCCTGTCATCTCAAATTTCTTTCTTGGAAGACTGCCCGTTTGGTGACTATAACATCAGAGAAAAGAGTGTCAGAATTGCAGGCTCTTGCCATTAAGCCTCTATATTTGATATTCCATAAAGATAGAGTGGCCTTAAGATCCAATCCTTCCTTTATGCCAAAAGTAGCTACTTAAGCGAACCTTAATCAGTCTGTCCAACTTCCAATGTTATTTCCTAATTATGCTAACAAGGGGGAATGCATTTTGCATACCTTAGCCGTTCAACAGATTTGTTTTTATGTCCACAGAACTAAAGCTTTTCGTCTTTCAGACCAATTGTTTGTGGCTTTTTCAGTCAACAGGAGGGGCCGAGCTGTTTCAGAATTTACTATTTCCCATTGGATTTCCCAGCACATCTCTTACATCTACTCCATATGTGGTTCTCCTTTGCCAGGACCAGTTAAGGCCCATTCTGTCAGGTCAGTGGCTACATCATCTGCCTTCTCAGCTCGTCAGTCCTTAGATGATATTTGTGCAGTGGCAACTTGGTCTTTTCTTCATACCTTTATTTCTCATTACAAACTTGTCCTAGTTTCTAGGGGAAGGGCTTCCTTTGGCTCCACTCTTGTTCGGCATGTCCTTCCATGAGGCCACCCGAGAATGTTGGGTAGCTGTGAACTCTGACCCATTCATGATGAATGGTGACTAGGATAACATCAGATTAATAGTTATGTATTTACCATAGCTTGGTATCTGTGTTATCCGTAGTCACCATTTATCACAATCCCACCCTCCTTTCCCCTTTCCTGAGGGATTGGCAAGTATATTAGTTGGACCTTTTCTGGTGGCAGGTCTACTCTGTCTTCTTTCTCCAGGATAAACTCAATTTGAGGGGGTTAGAGGGCAGTAGAGCATTGTGGGAGAGGAGTAGCTTGAGCTAAGCTGTTGTCTAAGTGTTATCAGCTCGGATTTTAGACCCATATGTGATGAATGGTGACTACGGATAACACAGATACCAAGTTATGGTAAGTACATAACTATTATTTTTCTACCTAAATAACTGTGCGATACTTGTTTGTGGCTGTGCTACTTCAGAAGGAGAATCCTTTTGTGCCCATTTTGGTCAGTTTTTAGTGTTACTCCAACCTTTCTTGTCTGTCTTGTCAGCAGTATAATTTTATGTTTACTCAGCTGGCAAGTCATATTACTTTGAACTTGACCAACTTGATTGCAGGAATTATGTTTATGTCTTAATGTCTGTTACAAGTCTTTTGCTGTTGTCTAGGTGGCTGACAGTATTTAGTTTACATTAGAAGCTGATCTTGAGAAGTTTCCAGAACTCCATGTACATGTTACTATATGACGTTTGTGTTTAAGGGCAAGGGTTCAAACCTTGTGCAGCATTCTCTGCTTGGATGCAATATCGCTGATACTAGATTTTGCTGTTTGTGTGTGTGTGTTTGTGTGTGTGTGTGTGTGTGTGTGTGTGTGTGTGTGTGTGTGTGTGTGTGTGTGTGTGTGTATGTCTGTGTATGCTTGTATGTAATGCATGTATATAAATGTAAAGTTCTTAACCCACCTTTTGGAGCACAGAAACTTGTATCACAAGTCTGCATATACGTTATTGTCACTGCAATTCATCCTTTTCCTCAAGGTGTGTGTGTGCATGCTTGCAAGTTGCTTCAGGTAGGAATAAAAGTAGTTTGAAAGCCTACAGATCTAGTACTGTTCATTATTTTCTCAACTATACAAATATTTTTCCTTTGTTTTTAGGTATTCTACAAAGAATCCAGCCTTACAGTCTGAAACAGTACATTACAAGAGAGGTGTAAGCCAGCAGTTCTCCATGCCGACTTTCAAGATAGACTTTGCAACATGGAAGGAAGATGAGGTAAGTCCCTATCCAGTCATATAAGACCTTGTATGGTGATCTGATCAAGTTGTTGCATGTAAAGGTAGCTGCTGTTTACTTTAATGGATTACGTCTGGTGCAGAATGTTGATATGGCATATGCTTGACAAGTGTGTGATCCTGAGGAAGATCCTGAAATGCATTCCTGCTATCTGGTTGACTAAGTGAATAGGCAAATTACCTTTTTATTTGCTTTATGTCGGATCATTTTTAGAATGTGTGATGGCGTCATACTTAATTACAGATGCAGTCAGCCTTAACTTAATTCTTCTGTACTGGTAAGGCACCCAGGAGTTAAAGGTCTATTTTTAATTTTAGCACTGTACCAAAGACTGTTAAACAGGTGAAATTGATGGCATTTGATGATGTCTTTTTCATTTGTTCCTCAACTGATGTGTCTGAGATCTGACCTCAGATTCTTCCTCGGTCACCCGATAGACTTTTGGCTTGGTAACTGAAGTGCCTCCCTACTCATAATCCCCTGTCTGCTTCTGATTTACCCCAGATCTTGTTTGCTGCTTCAGTGATAAGACATGGTCACCATTAGTTCGTGCAGGGAAATTTAGATAAGTGCATTCTTTTTTGCAAAGTTGCAATTTTATCTTAGTAACTTGTTTCTCTTTGGTGTTAGTTTTGGCTTTTAGCCCTTGTGTTTGTTGCAGTTACATCTGTGGTACATCTCTCTTTTACTATTGTTGGTATTTTGTGTCCTTTATCTACTATTCGGTATTAATACTTCCCATTGTTGGTGTTTTCCTTAACTTTTCTTTCTTGTTTTTACAATGGCAAAAAAACCTACAGGATTTCAGAAGTGTTCTGCTTGCAGTCATAAGATTCTGAACTCCGTCAGTCATTCTTAATGTCTTTATTGCCTGGGACCTGGCCATCTTCCTGTTTCTTGTGATATATGTTTCAGCTTCAATAACAGGGCTTTGACCAAGAGGAAGAATTAAGTTAATCCTTGAAGGTCTTCTTCCATCTTCTACTTCATCTGCCTATGGAACTACTCCTTTGTCCAAGAAACCTTCTGGAGAAAAACCCAAACATTCGAGTAAGCGCTCCTCTAATTGCTGTCCCCTTTCAACTTCTTTGGGCTCGGCTCCAGCCAAGAAAGTCACTAAGATGTCAGATCCGTTCATTTCCAAGGGTTTGACTCCAAAAACGAAATCTTCAGATCCATCATACCATTTGGATCCAACTAAGTTCAGGTCTAAATCACCTAGATTTTCTCCAGAACCAGTCTCTTCGAGGCTTCATTCCCCTTCCTTCAAGACATCTCTCAAAGAGCTTCCCATCCACCATCAGCCTTATCTTCCCTCGGGTCATCCAGGAGTTTAAAAGAAGCGGATGTGGATAGGATGATGAGAAAATTTCTCAGAACTCTGTTCATTTGGGTGCATTACCTACTGCAGCTCCCATCAAACCTGTGAACCTTTCCATCGCACACCCCCAAGCTTTAACTCCTACTCCGATCTGTCCTGTTGTTTTGGACCCAAGACTCAACAGTATGTTTCTGTCGGATCTGAAGTCTTACCCATCTTCAACTATGACACTTTCTCTGACATACATGGATCCGAACTTGTCAGAGGTAGAAGGATTTGAGGGCCTCGGCCTCAGCATTGGAATCTGGCAGGTTGCGATCACCTCCAATGCTCTCAGAGCTTCACCACTAGATATCTTGGCCCAGACCTCTGCCTTGAGATTGAAGCCAGAGGGATCCCTTTTTTTTTGACCCTCACAGGCTTTTTTGGATTAATTGGAAGCAAAATTGGGGTTCCTCTTGGCCACCACTCTTAAGGTAGTGAAGAGAGAGAGAGAGAGAGCGTTCTCCTCTTTAATGGAAAAGGCATCCTTGCCCATCTCTGGTCCATCCTACATTCAACTGTTTGCTGTGGAAGGTTGGGTCTTTTCATTCTGCGCCATCGGGACAGCTGGTCTGGTCAAGCCCTCGAGGCTGTTTTCATTCAGAATGCTGCTGACACATCTGTGTCCTCTCCAGAAATTCCCACTGAAGAGCTCCCTTGGAACTGGACGTGTGAAAGACACCAAGATTCTCAAGAGTCATTGTCCAAAGATACTGGCTTTGATGAAGGGGAAGGGTCCCCCAGATCACCCTTTGAAGATGTTTCATTTGGAGAGATGCTCGAACTTTTGAAACAGAAGAGGTTGGTCTTCTGATCCCCATTCTCAAGAGAAGTCAGCATTCCTTGAGGCTTTCTGGGCTGGCTCAGATATGATTTGGGTAATCCCCCCAGCAGATGAGATGGTTGACCTCATCCCTTGCTGGGCTTGGAAGGATCCTCTCTAAATGTCCAGACAGATATCTTGCTGCACCAAAAGAAGGCTCATTGGAGCAAGGGTCCCACTGTGGATGCTGTGGTTGTTGCAGCAGCCACTAGGAAAGAGCCAGAGAAACAAAGCTGTACTGTCCGCCTCCCTAATAGGGAATCTAGGGCAGTGGACAGATTTAGGAAGTGTGTCTACTTGTCAGCAACCTTTGCCCTTAGGTCTTTGGATTATTCGGCACATGTTATGAGATTTCCGAGGGAATCGATCACAGATGTTCTTCGTGTTTCACTGTTGCAGTCATCACACTTGGGTTATCTGCCTGCAGATAGCCCTCAGTCGGCCCGAATACCAGTGTCTTGGGATTTCTGGGTCGGATGCTGTCTCCTCTTCCATGACGTCAGGTCATCAGGGGTATAAAACATGCAGCCGATGCCATTACATCAGCTTTTCTTGCCACACTGGGAGCCCGAAGCAGATGTAGTTCACAAGTGCCAGTCGGCCGCTACCTGAATTTTTTGTTTTTCGAGTTTCAAACCCGAAGTCTTCTAAAGCTAAGTACCCAGTTGGGGATCCTTTTTTCTTACTCTAACCGATGTCAGAAAAAGTTAACAATTGTCTTGCCTGTGGAAAGCAAATACCTCACAGAGATTTTCATTCTTACTGCACCACCTGTTTAGGCCCAGACCACAACGTTCCTCGCTGTCGGTTTTGTGCCTTGTTCCATGCCAGAACTATTCATCATCTGGCTATCTTTGTTGCTAAATTCTTTTGTGCTCATTCTCCGTATTCCAAAATGGCTTCATTAAGCCATCCGACTACCGATCTTCCGAAAAACGTAAGGATAAAGACAGACCGCATAGGTCCAAAACTGCCAACGACGCATCCATTAAGCTAGTCGCCAGTCCGCCGGTACTCAGTGAGGTGCTGTCACAGCCCCCGATACCCGCTTCTACAGATTCGCAGGCCTCTACTGAGACCCATTCAGAGTCTTGTATACCGTGAGATGCTTCTTCGACTATGGAACCTGCGGATGTCTCTATCTTGGATGGGTCCGGAGTCACTGTGCAGGCACCGGCTTCTGAGGGTGTATTCAGGCCTTCCAATATTTGTATTAAACTGACTACTGCGTTTTTGACTAAAACTACCGAATTTCTCAGGCCTAGAGTTCGCATTACGCCTAGGAAACTGACGACCAAAGTACAGTCTCAAGCTCCCATGCCTCAAAAACAAATGCTTAGAATGGCTAAAGACCTTATTACTTTAATTAGGGGAAGCCAGCCTTCCCCCTCTAAAAGACAAAGAATTGATTTTCGTTCTGATTTTACAGACCATGAGTCCGTTGACTCTGACCCCTCTGATTACCAGGACGTACCCTTATCCACCTATGAGGATTCAGATGCAGAGGATTCCATTCCCTCTGCCTCCCCACCAGAGGACTTTTCTTTCGGTGAAACCTTGCATACCCTAAGAGAGCATTTCCACTGGGAATGCCAGGACTACCCTCAGTCAAAAAAGAGAGACTCAGGGAATTTTTAGACTTGCCTCAGCACAGGCCTATAGCTGTACTCCCTGTCCTGGATATTGTAGATGAGGTCTTCATGGAATCAAGTCTTACCCCTGATACTTTACTTCCAGCTCCTAGAAAGCATGACTGGAACTACAGAGTACCTGACTCCCACAAATTTCTCTTTAAAAATCCTACTGCGGATCCAGAGACCATTTCCCAGGGACCTAAAGGTGTTAAGGCCACTACAGCCAAAAACCCTACCCCTTCGGACAGGGATTCTAGGGCTTTAGACAGATGGGGTAAGAAGGTATAAACCTCTGCAACTTTTGCCATCAGGGCTTTAAATTGCCAGTTTCACATGTTAAAGTGCCAGCAGCATATTATGGAACTAATTAAACAAAAAATGTTGTTGATTCCTGATTGTGCAGAAAATACAGATTTACAAGAGTTAATGCATTCTGCAAACCAAGTTGGTAAACATACCATGCAGTGTGATTATGATGCCTTAGAAGCTTCTTGCAGGGCTGCTGTCACTGGGTCTGTTCTGAGAAGGCATGCTTGGCTGAAGGAACAAATCTTTCCAGACCATGTCAAAGCAAAATTACTAGATGCTCCATTAAATCAAGAATGTTTGTTTGGCACAAAAGCAGAAGAAGTTCTTAAAAAGATGGAGGAAAAAGCTAAATGTATGCAAACTGTTAAATATTTCTTACAGGTACAGCCACCTAGATTCAGTAGGCATTGGCCTTCGAAGAACTGGTCCTTTCCAGTCCCTCCTAGGCCTTCTCAGTCCAAACCCCGGGGCAACAGACCACAAAGACTACAGTCTCAGGGTATGCACAGATCTAAACAATGGAGTGCTCCCACCTCAAAAACAGGGAGTGGTAAGCCACCCTCTTATGGAAAAAGTTCACAATGACTTCTCCTGCATCCAAGTACTTGCACCCCTAGGAGGAAAACTCACCCTGCTTTTAAAAAACTGGGAATACATTTCCCAGGACTGTTGGGTCTTAGACATTGTATCCCAGGGATACAGATTCTACTTCTATTCACTGCCAACTCCAAGCGGTTTGCCAGACCTTCCCCAAACCAGTAGGCAGAGGCCTGAAAGCATGTACTTTCTCTTCTCAGTATCAGTGCTATTCAGCCTGTTCCAACAGAGCAGAGGGGACAGGGTTTCTACTCCAGACTGTTTCTGGTGCCCAGAAAAGAAAACTCTTGGCACCCTATCCTGGATCTGTCAATTCTCAACACCTTCCTGGTGGTACCAAAGTTCAAAATGTTTACACTCCAACAGTTGCTGCCTGTGCTAGCAAAGGACTCCTGGTCACCCTAGACTTAAAAGAAGCTTATCTGCACATCCCCATAAGGGAGTCTTGCAGGAAATATCTACGTTTCAGGGCAGGCTCTATGCACTATCAGTTCTCTGTACTTCCCTTTGGCTTATGTACTGCGCCCAGGGTATTCACAAAGTACCTGACTCCAGCCATTGCATACTGCAGGCAGAGAAACATTCAAATTTACCCATACTTGGGACGATTGCCTGATTCAGGCGGACAGTCAGGAATTGCTGCTATGACATTTGTAAAGAGACTCCTAACTTCTCTGGGATATACCACCAACAAAAATAAATCACATCTGGTACCCAGCCAAGAAATTGTATTCCTGGGAGCAGGCTTAAACACAACTTCCCAGATGGCATTCCTCTCTCCCGAAAATCAGGTTTATTTGACAAATTACTTCAAAATACTGGCCACCCAAACCCAGCTATCTGCAAGAAAAATACTGCAAGCCCTATGGTTCATGGCCTCATGCATTCTCCTAATTCCATATGCAAGACTGCATATGAGGAAACTTCAGTGGTACTTAAAAAGTCTCTGGTGTCAACATTCTCAGGACCTGGAAACAGTGAATCTGATATCGTTAATCCTCGTTCATTCCTTACGCATGGGTATCGGGTCCGACTTCGGAACCGAGCCGGCCATCTTCCAAGCTCGCATCAGCTACAAACTCTCGAGCTAAACTCTTACCCAGAATTCCCCTCTCCCTGTTACCCCAGATTTTGTTTGCTGCGTCGCCATTCGATCGTGTCAAGCTGCTTCTCTTGAGCTGAGTATAGATATTTCTTGTCAGAAAAGTTTCTGATTTGTTGTCTCTTACCCTATCGCATTTAGCGACTTTACTTTCTTGAGTTTCCTTCTTTTTACTCTGCTCCTTTTACCGCATGGTATTTTTCTCCCTTACCATCGTTGGTAAACCCTTCCTTTCCTTCAATACCTTCGGGTATTCCTTCATACCATTGCTGGTACATTTTCTTCTGTCTCCTTTTTCTGTCATGGCAGATGAAAAGGTAGTCCAGGATTTAAAAGGTGTTCAAATTGTGGACACAAATTACGTACATCAGATGCACATTCTTTGTGTGTTTATTACTTGGGTGTGTCTCACTTATCTGTCGACCCACCCTATGGTATTTGTAAACATTTTTCAAATAGAACTTTGATTGAGAGGAAAAATAAGTTGTTGCTGAAGGGACTTCTTAAATCTCCCTTTTCAGAGGCTATTTCTGGTTCGGAGGCTTCAGCCCCTCCTAGAGCCCATAAGAATATATTGGATTACCCTACAAAGGCAAAGTCTCCGCCTTCGTCCTCAGCTGGGGACTCCCGCCAACAAAGACCTAAGAAGGCTAAAGTCTCTGCTTCGGAGCTCACTCAGTTGGCCCCAGCTGTTTCGATGGCTAGACCTTTGGCACCAAGGCCTTCGGCGACATCAGTGATTTCGGCTCCGTCTACGGTAGCGTTTACTATATCGGTACCGAGGGGCTCCTCAGTTCAGACTACTACATCGGCACCGACTATTCAGTCGGCGCAGACCTTGACCACGTCGGCTCCGACATCTTACTCGGAACCGATGCCTCAGTTATTGGCACCAATTTGTCGGTGCCGGCAACCACATCGGCACCGATCCCTTTGTCGGTGCAGACTGTGACCTCTGCACCAATGATTTCCTTGGTGCAGACACCCGTAGTCCAGTCTCTCTCTGCACCATTGTTCTCAGTGCGGACTGGTGAGGTGGGCAGCGAGCTTGTCTCTTCTGTGGACAGACCTGTTTCTCCCTCAGCTGTCTCCGTGAGGTCCACTAGAAGCCTTTCTGAACACGACGTGTTGCGTCTTGTGGATCAGGTGCTTCTGACCAGAGGTATCAAGCCACCCAGGATGTATCCTTCCTTGGGAGGTGATTACCCATCGCCAAAGACACCTTCTTATTCTCCTCCTTCATTGCCTTTGAAGTCCATTGATATAGCACAGTCTTCCCCCTCTACGGTTCCCTTTATGGATCTCACTAAGGAAACGCAGTTGCCATTGTGGCAGGAGAGTTTTGCTATGACCCAGGATGATAGTTGAGACACACGTAATTTGTTGTTTCACAGCCATTCGGGTACTCTGAGTCGGCAGGCTGAGCCACTTAGGGGAGGGGTGACCCCTGTCCTGGACTCTTACTCCTCTTCAGGTAGACCAGCCTTCCAATAGATGGAGAAGGCTCTGGCTTCTGCTGACGATACTGTGTTATCTCCCCGCCCGCCTCTGGACTGCTATGTTCAAAAGTCGCACCTAGCGGACACCGGGCGCAAGGGCCTCAGGACATATTCCCACAGGAAACCCCCTTTCCGTTGAATTCCCCAGCTTCCCCCTCTGAGGAAGTTCACCGGAAAAGTTTGTGCAAGAGGAAGCACATGGACTGCACAGGAGTCCCTCACTGAAGCCACAGACTTAGAGGATAACCAAGGGGATCCTTCCCCATCATCAGAGGGATCCTTTGGTGATATCCTCGAAATCCCCAAACAGAGAGGTGATTGGCAGCCCTCTAATCCAACCACTGAGGAGTCTGTGTTCCTGCAGGCCTTTCGTGCCTGGCCCCCTACCTCCTAAGTTACTCCACCTGCCAATGAACTTGTCCGGCTCATCGTGCAGCATGCGTGGAAGGCTCCTGACGCCATCGAGGCTATTCCCCGGAGGCCAGATAAGATTTTGTTCCCTCCTGCTACAGATCCCCATTGGTCTAAAGGTCTTCCTGTGGACGCTCTGGTGGTGGCGGCCGCAACCAAAAAAGATCTGGTGGAAGAAGAAAGCCAAACTGTTCATCTGCCCAAAAGAGTCCCAGGCCCTGGGCAGGATAGGGAAGCACACCTGTGCATCTGTGACCTTTGCTATCAGGTCCCTGAATTATATGGCACACTTTACCAGGCTTCAAAAGGATCTAATTTCCGAGCTCTCTGAAACCTTGGCTGGTGCCGTGTCTGATGAGGTCCGTGACAAAGTGGTCTCTTAGCTGGCCACCATTGAGTCAATATCTAACTCCTCCATGCGACTGATATCTCACGCATCAAAAGGAGCAGCTAGAGTGGCGGGTTCAGCTGTGGTCTTGAGGCGACAAGCCTGGATGTGTTCGCGCAATTTCACGGAACCCTTTAAGGCTTCCTTTCTTAATGCTCCCATTGAAGCCTCCTCGTTTGGACCCAAATTTAAAAGCACACTGGCCAGATGTGAACAGGACAGTAAGACCCTTTCTGCCCTAGGTGTCCATTATTCTTCCCCTCAACATGCCTTCTCCTGAAACCAAAAGAGTGGGAAGATATGGTTCAAGAAGTCTTAGGGTCCTTTCCGTGACACATAGGCCGAGTTCTCCCCTATAGGCAGAGGGGGAAACTCACAGGGAAGACGCCCCTTTCGGGGCAGAGGGAGTCCGCATAACCAGGGTTCCAGGGACTCTTTTCCTGGCCAATCCTACCAGCGCTATTGAAAAGTGGCCCAACTCCTTTCCTCTGAAGGTGGTTGGGGGTCATTTCTCCTTGTACCCTTCTGCCTGGCTAACCATCACAACCGATTCTTGGGTACAAAGGATTATAACCAGAGGTTATCATATCCCCTTCGATCTTTGTCCTGCCCCTTCAAAAAATCTTCCCGATGTTCCACTCAGTCAAAGGGAAGAAGCAGCACTAGAGATAGAAAAGCTGCTAAGAAAGAGAGTCATCCAAATAGTCCCTCCATACCAGATAGGATCTGGATTCTACTCGACTATTTTTGGTGCCAAAGAAAACCGGGGACTGGAGACCAAATTTGGATCTCAGTGTATTGAACAAGTTTGTAAGAGTACAAAAATTCCAGATGGTCACAATACAGTCTATCCTCCCGCTTTTGGAGACAGACGATTGGATGTGCTCGATAGATCTTCAAGATGCGTACTACCACATAAAGGTGGACAGGCCATCAAGAAGATTTCTGTGCTTCCATGTGGGAGGCAGTCACTACCAGTTCAGAGTACTTCCCTTCGGACTCTCTACAGCCCCCAGAGTGTTAACAAAGTGCATAGCAGTCGTCACAGCTCACTTGCAACTACAAGGATTCCAGGTGTTTCCATACCTAGACGACTGGCTCATCTCTGCCCCCACCAGACATCTATTGGAAGAAGCCCTGGCATACTGTCTCCTCACTGCACAAAGGCTAGGCATAACCATAAACTGGCAAAAATCCAATCTCACCCTATCTCAGCCCACAGATTTCATAGGGGTCTTTTTGCATACAAAGAATTGCAGAGCATCCATTCCAAAGCACAGAATTCTAAGGATAAAGCAACAACTGATCCCAAACCTTTCAAGGTAGAAATCCACAGCTCACTCTGTCCTACAGCTGTTGAGTTCCATGGCAGCCTCCATCACCATTGTCCCCCTGGCCAGGTTTCATATGAGACTTCTACAATGGCTACTGCTCACCCAATGGTATCCTTTTCAGCATCCTCTTTCAGCCAAGATTCGGGTAACCCACAGGTGCAAACAGGATTTAAGTTGGTGGATGACTCACAACCCGTCACAATGGTCTTGCCCCTTCTCCCTCTAGCAGCCCAAGGTTACAGTGACCACGGATGCCTCCCTGATGGGGTGGGGGGGCTATGTCAGGACAGACAGTCCAAGGCACTTGATCTGAATTGGAGGCCCGACTGCATATAAATGTTCTAGAGCTGAGGGTGGTGCTTCTAGCATTGCAAGCATTTCATCCCCTGATGCCGTCTGGGATGATTGCGATACAATCAGACAACATGGCAGTGGTCTGGTATATCAGCAAACAAGGTGGAACCAAATCTTACCCCCTTTGTCGAGAGGCCATGGGGATATGACAATGGGTGATGGCTACCAACCGTTTTCTTCTAGCAACGCACGTTCCCAGGAGTTCCAACGTGATAGCAGACAGACTTAGCAGGTGCATTTTACAACCTCACAAGTGGTCCCTGAATCCCTTGATAGCGGTGGAGATCTTCCACCGCTGGGGCCGTCCTTGCTGCGACCTCTTTGCATCTTCGACCAACTACAAATGCAGCAACTACTTCGCCCTGATTCCCCCTCCAGGACAGTCACCCAGGGATGCTCTAGTCCACGATTGGCCCTCAGGTCTTCTTTATGCATTCCCACCTGTCCCCCTCATTCCCCAGTTTCTGAAGAAAGCCAGTCGGTTGAAGAGCAAGGTGATCCTCATAGCACCATATTGATTTTGTCAGATTTGGTTCCCCTTCCTTTGGCCTCACCTGCTAGATCAACCATGGATTCTCCTTCCAACCCGGAGTTGATCTGTCATCCTCAGAACCTGATTCATCCCAAATTGGGCAGCCTGAAGCTCATAGCTTGGCTCCTCCAATTCCCTTGATTGCCAGGCAGAATGATCTTTCTTTACCAGTACGGGACATTCTTATTGCATCTCATAAGCCTTCCACTAGAATTACTTATCTAAGCAAGTGGAAAAGATTTACCTGTTGGCTGAAAGAAAAACAACTAGATCCCTTCTCAGCACCGGTGTCGATAATACTAGAATATCTGGCCGACCTATTTCAATCGGGTCTTTCGGCCTCTACCATTAGAGTTAATTTGGCTGCTATATCTAATTTCCATGAGGGTGTCCAAGACTCCTCTCTTATGTCACACAAATTATGCAAGACCTTCATAAAAGGTGTGAATCATTTGAAGCCCCCTTTTAGAGAACCTGTTCAACCATGGGACCTGTCATTAGTTCTGCAAGCTCTGACAGTGCCACCTTTGAACCAGCTTCTTCTTGCGACCTCAAATATTTATAATGGTAAACCTTGTTTTTTGGTCGCCATTACTTCTGCCAGACCTATCTCTAAGCTTCAAGCCTTATGCATCAAGAGTCCACACTTGATTTTTCATAGAGAATAGAGTGTCTTTGAGAACTAATCCTTCATTTCTGCCCAAAGTGATCTCTGAAATGTCCATTAATCAAACCATTGAATTGCCAGATGTTCATCGTGTTACACAGTTTTGTACCTACCATAAATGTAAATGTTCGAGTGTATACACTGCTGCAGTCATTACACTTGGGTTATCCTGCCGTCAGGCGGTCCCTCAGTCGGCCAGAGTTCCAAAGTCTTGGTCCGGCGTCGGTTGCTGTCGCTTCTTCTGTGACGTCAGTGCGCCAGGGGTATATAAGATGCAGCCGACGCCATTTTCTTTAGTCTTTCTTGCCGCGCGGTGCCCGAAGCAAAAGCAGTTCGCAAGTGCCGGTCAGCCGACTCCTGAGATTTTCTCTACAAAGCTAAGTACCCCGTTGGGGGAAACTTTTTCTTGCCTCAGACCGATGTCAGTAAAAGTTAATAATTGTATTTCTTGTGGGAAGCAAATACCTCATAAGGATTTCCATTCTTATTGTATCCCATGCCTAGGCCCAGACCACGATGTCACAGGTTGTCGGTTTTGTGCTAGGTTTAACAAGCACACTATTAAACGTCGGTTTGATTTTGCCCGACATTATTTTGGCAGAAAATTCAATTACACCATGCCGTCGGAACAACCGACGACCGGGATTCACAAAAAGCGCAAAGACAAGGACAGGCATCCGAGGCCCAAAACTGACGACGAAGCCTCTTCTAGGCCAGTCGCCAGTTCTCCGGTTTTCAGTGAGGCGCCTTCGCAGCCCCTGACGACTGCTTCTTTGGAACCACAGGCCACCTCTAACTCCCACGTGGAGATGGCTGGGCCTTCGGATACACCAGATTTACGGCCTACCGAGACTAACCCTTCAGAAGGATCCGGAGCAGCTGAACAACCCGCAGCTTCAGAGGGTGTTTTCAGACCTACTCAGTTAACCATTAAATCTTCTGCTAAGTCTAAAACCCTTTAAAAACAAAGAAACAACTTCAGCATTCACCAGGACAGGCCTCCATGCCTAAGAAACAGATGCTCAAAATGGCCGAAGACTTAATTACTCTGATCAGGGGGTCCCACCCTCCTCCTGATAAAAGGCCTAGACAGGATGCAGACTATGACTCATCTGACCAGGTGTCTATCTCTTCAGATTCATCCTCAGACCAAGGATACTCTTTACCCCCTTATGAGGTTTCAGATGCTGAGGAATCAATTCCTTCAGCCTCTCCACCAGAGGACTACTCCTTTGGGGAAACCTTACATACTATGAGGGAGCATTTCTATTGGGAGGGCCAGGATTATTCAGAATCCAAGAAAAGGCTCAGAGATTTTCTTTTATTATCTCAACACAGACCTCTTGCTATTCCACCAGTGTTAGATATAGTGGATGATGTGTATTCTGAATCCAGTTTAAATCCTGATTCTTTACCTCCTGCTCCAGTTAAGCCAGACAGATACTACAGAGTCCCTGACTCTCACAAATTTCTTTATAAAAGCCCTGTTGCTGACCCTGAGACTATTTCCCAGGGTCCCAAAGGGGTAAAGGCCTCTACAGCAAAAAATCCAGTCCCCTCTGACAGAGATTCCAGAGCATTAGACAGATGGGGGAAGAAAGTATATACATCTGCAACTTTAGCAATGAGGGCCTTAAATTGCCAGTTTCACATGCATAAATATCAGCAATTTTTGATGTCTCAGTTGAAACAAAAAAATGCTACCAAATTCAGATCTTCCTAACTATAAGGAAATGCAGGATTTATTGCATGCAGCTGAACAAGTGGGAAAACATATTTTGCAATGTGGTTTTGATTCATTAGAGGCCTCCTGTAGAGCAGCAGTTATATAGTCTGTCATTAGAAGACATGCTTGGTTAAAAGTGCAGACTTTACCAGGTCATGTTAAAGCAAAATTATTGGATGCACCTTTGCAGCAGGATGTTTTATTTGGAGTTAAGGCAGAAGAGGTATTAAAGAAAATGGAGGAAAAGGTAAAATCTATGCAAACGGTGAAGGATTTCTTACAGGTTCAGCCACCTCGATTTAGCAGAAATTGGCCAATGAAAAAATGGTCCTTTCCAGTTTCAGACAGACGTCCAAGAGGCAGAGGTCAACCACAAGGTTCTTACAGGCCTCAAAAATGGGATGCTTCAACCCAGAAAGAAGGGGAAGACAGGCCTCAACCTTATAAAAACAGCCCCAATGACTTCCCACTACAGCTACCAAGCACTTCTCTCTTGGCAGCCCCCTTGGGGGGAAAACTGGCACTTTTTCTGTCACAATTGGCATATGATCACCAGAGACAAATGGGTTCTCAATATTGTATCTCAAGGCTACAGGTTCCACTTTCACACTCTGCCAGGGTTAAAAGGAATGCCAAATCTGCCACCAAATCAATGGGCAGAGGCTCAAAGACAAATTACAGCACTCATGGACATGAGAGCTATTCAAAAGGTACCAACACTGGAGCAAGGACAAGGATTTTACTCAAGACTCTTTCTGGTTCCCAGAAAGGACAAAGCCTGGAGGCCCATTCTGGATCTTTCTTCTCTAAATACTTACCTGGATGTTCCAAAATTCAAAATGTTGACACTACAGCAGTTTCTTCCCATGCTGGGCACGAAAGCTTGGCTCGTAACTTTGGACCTCAAGGAGGCATACCTGCATGTCCCTACCAGACAAAATTGCAGAAGATACCTCGGATTCTTTGCTGGTTTAATGCACAATTCTGCGCACTGCCCTTTGGCTTATCTACTGCGCCCAGGGTCTTTACAAAATGCCTGGTACCAGTAATTGCATTTTTCAGACAAAAAGGAATTCAAATTTACCCATACTTGGACGACTGCCTTAGTCAAGCAGAGAGCAAAGACATTCTTCTAAAGCACCTGGCGTTTGTAAAAAGATTGCTAATTTGCCTAGGGGACACAGTAAACAAAAATAAGTCAAAACTAGTGCCCTCACAAGAGATAATATTCCTGGGTGCCAACTTAAATACAACTGCCCAGATGGCTTATCTCATGCCAGACAAGCAAGGACAACTGACTCAATATTTCCAGTTGATGGCAACAAAAACCCAACTCCCTGCAAGAAAAATTCTGCAGGCCTTGGGGTACATGGCATTTTGCGTACTACTAATTCCATATGCCAGACTGCATATGAGGAAACTACAATGGTACCTAAAGAGTGTCTGGTCTCAACACTGTCACAGTTTGGAAACAGTAATACCACTTATTCCTTGCCTTCAACAGGAGTTTCGATGGTGGGCTCAAGCCTGTTACCTCAACAAGGGACAGCCTTTCACTCAACCCACAGCCAGGCAAACACTGACAACAGATGCTTCGGATTACACCTGGGGAGCACACATGGCAGGAAAATGTATTCAGGGCAAGTGGCCCGCAGAACAAAGGCATCTTTACATCAATCAAAAAGAGATGCTAGCTGTACAAAATGCCCTTATAGCTTTCAAGGACCTTCTGCATCCAGGACAACTACTACTAAAGACAGACGACACCACAGCTATATGGTACATAAACAAGCAAGGGAGCACTCATTCATATCCCCTCTGCAGACAAGCCATGACCTTGTGGAACACAGCTCTAACCTATCAAGTTCATCTGCAAGCACAATTCCTGCCAGGAGAGAAAAACACACTGGCAGACAACTTAAGCAGAAACCTCATGGATCCGCACGAGTGGAAATTACATCTACAAATATTCAGAATGATAACACAAAAATGGTGGAGCCCGGACATAGATCTGTTTGCATCCCCAATGAATTGCCAGCTACAGAAATTCTGCACAAGGACTTTCCACCCACAAGCATGGAAAGTGGATGCCCTCTCATTCAGCTGGAAAAACCTACAAGTATATGCTTTCCCACCACTACCTCTCCTTTCAAAGGTACTCCTAAAAGCCAGACAAGAAAAGCCAAAGATGATCCTGATTGCCCCAGACTGGCCACGCCAGCACTGGGTACCCAATCTTAAAGAACTTAGCACAAGTTCCACCATGGATTTTGCCTCAAATCCCACATCTTCTGACTCAGCAAAACAATCAGATACTTCACAGCCAGCTCAAGACTTTAAACCTGGCTGCATGGAAGATTCCTTAGTCAAGCAAGCCATGCCTCTCTCCAAAGCTGTTATGGATGTCATTCTGGTGGCCAGAAGGCCTAGCACCAGGAAAGCCTATTCGGATAAATGGTGGAGATTCTGTGCCTGGAACCAGGCTCACAGCCTTGACCCTCTTGTCCCAAATATTCCTCAGATACTACAGTACTTAACTGAGATGGTGGACAAAGGCCTCTCCTTTTCATCCATTAAGATCCACGCCTCTGCCATCTCTGCTCATTACAACACAGACCCACCAATTTTTTCTAATCCTTTGCTAAAACAGTACCTCAGAGGGGCTAAAAATATAAGACCGCCCCGGAGAGCACCAACTCCAACTTGGGACCTCAACTTCGTCTTGGAAAAATTAACTTTACCTCCTACTGAGCCAGCTAACTCAGCAGACTTAAAATATGTCTCTTGGAAAACTGCTCTGCTCCTGGCAATAACCTCAGCACAAAGAGTTTCAGAATTACAGGCACTAATGGCAGTGGAACCTTTCATCATTTTCCACCAAGAGAGGGTGTCTTTAAGAACAAACCCTACTTTTATGCCAAAGGTGGTATCAAGTGTGGCTCTAAACCAAACTGTTCACTTGCCAACTTTTTATCCAAATCCACAGAATAAAGGGGAGAGACTTCTGCATTCCTTGGACATACACAGGCAGTTACGCTTCTACTTGGACAAAACGAAAGCTTTCAGGAAAACTGAGCAATTGTTTGTAGCATATGCTGCAGGAGCACAGGGAAAAGCCATTTTGGAAGCAGCAACGTGGTGTTCTGTACATACCTTCACCAAGCATTACCATCTGCCTCTTTATTCTAAATCGAGAGCTGGCTTTGCCACTGCAGTGCTGCAGGGCCTTATAGCCACCCCTAATGCCTTATAGAACCAGCCACCCTACCTCAGCTTTGGGATTCTACCCAAGTGTAATGACTGCAGCAGTGTAACACGATGAACATAGTACAGTTTTGTACCTACCATAAATGTAGATGTTTGAGTGTATACACTGCTGCAGTCTAGGTTACCCTTCCTACTTCCTTGCTGGAACTTACCTAGGCCTTCTACCCTTTACTACCTATGGGGAGTATTTGCTGGTAACTGAAAGTTTTTGATTGCTTTTCTTATGTATGTTTTATTAGCAATTTACATTGCCTACCTTTTTGGGGGCACCTGACATCTGAGGCAAGAAAAACTGAAGAAAATGGTGTAGGCTGCATCTTATATACCCCTGGCGCACTGACGTCAGGGAAGAAGCGACAGCAACCGACGTCGGACCAACACTTTGGAACTCTGGCCGACTGAGGGACCGCCTGACGGCAAGATAACCCAAGTGTAATGACTGCAGCAGTGTATACTCGAACATTTACATTTATGGTAGGTACAAAACTGTACTTTTTCTTTCCCAATCATTCAAACAGAGGAGAGTATTGCCTACATACCCTAGATATTCACAGGCAAATTCACTTCTACTTGAAGAGGACTAGGTCCTGTCGTAAATCTGACCAGTTATTTTTGGCTTTTTCTGGACCTAGATTAGGATCTGCCATTGCTAAGGTCACATTGGCTAGATGGTTGAAAGACTGTGTAACTTTCATTTATACACAGTGTAATATCCCATTGCCTACTACCATAAAGGCTCATTCGACAAGGTCAGTGGCAGCTTCTGCTGCATTCAATGCCAGAGCTTCTTTACATGACATCTGTGCAGCTGCAACGTGGGCTACGCCTCATACCTTCATCAGTCATTACAAATTGGATTTGGCTTCCAGGGGAAGAGCATCTTGTGGTTCTATGGTGCTCAGGAATGTCCTTCCATGAGAGCCTCCCAGGAATAGAGGTAGCTGGGGACTCTGGGGAATGAATGAGGATTAACAATGTCAGATAAAGAAGTTATGTCTTACCATAACGTTCCATCTGTATTACTGATCCTCGTTCAGTCATTACGACCCTCCCTCCTTCCCCCTCCTGTGGCTTCTAGTGGATCTCACCATTCGCTTCTTTTAGGTCATTTGACCAGAGGTAGCCTCTACTTTCCTTTGACTTACAAACTCAATCTGAGTTAACAGGGAGAGGGGAATTCTCGGTCAGAGTTTAGCTCGAGTGTTTGTAGCTGACGCGAGCTTAGAAAATGACCGGCTCGGTTCCATTGTCGAAACCGATACCCATGCATAATGGCCTGCACCCACAACAAGGGACTCCCTTTCACTCAAACCCCAGCCGCCCAAACCCTGACAACAGACACATCAGACTTAAGCGTGGAGGGCTCACATGGCAGGCAAATGCATTGAAGGCAAATGAAGCCCAGGACAAATGTACCTGCATATCAATCAAAAAGAAATGTTAGCTGTACAGAATGCTCTGACAGCCTTTAAATACCTTGTCCTTCCAGGACAACTCTTGGTAAACACAGACAGCACCACAGTCACATGGTACATAAGGGCGGGGGGCTCATTCCTACCCACTCTGCAGGTTAGCCATGGCTCTGTGGAACACAGCCTTGAGCAACCAAGTGCACCTGCAAGCTCAATTCCTGCCAGGCAAACAAAATTCACTGGCAGACTACTTAAGCAGAAATCTAATGGACCCTCACGAGTGGAAACTGCAACCCAGTTCATTCAAGCTTCTAATCCACAGGTGGGGGATGCCAGAGGTGGACCTCTTTGCTTCCCCCTAGAACCATCAATTGAGCAAATTCTGCACCAGAACTCCCCACAGCCAAGCATGGAAAGTGGATGCCCTATCCTTTACATGGGAAAACCTCTCAATCTATGCCTTTCCCCCTCTGCCCCTCCTCTCGAAAGTGCTACTCAGGATCAAACAGAACAGGCCAAGGACAATCCTTATTGCACCAGACTGGCCACGCCAGCACTGGTACCCACTTTTACGCAGTCTGACAACAGTGCCACCATGGCACCTGCATCAGACCCCCTCTCTGCTGTCCCAGCAGGAGGGCCAGATTTTGCATCCTCAGCTGCAAACCCTGAACCTAGCAGCCTGGATTATTCCCTGAGTACATCACCAGCAACCCTCAGCAAACAGGTGCTGGATGTCATCCTTGAGGCCAGGAGGCCTAGTACTAGGAAATCCTATTCAGAAAAGTGGAAAAGACAGTGTTCTTGGAGCCAGTCTCAGGGAAAGGACACAGCCGTGGCCACCTTACCTCAAATCCTAGATTATCTAGCAGAGCTGCTCCACAAAGGCCTATCCTTCTCATCCATTAAGATTCATGCCTCTGCTATCTCAGCTCATTACAATACTGAGCCATCCCTCTTCTCTCACCCTCTGGTCAAACAGTTCCTGAGAGGAGCTAACAATCTAAGACCCCTGAGGAGAGCTCCCCCTCCTGCCTGGGACCTTAACTTTGTACTAGAGAAGCTCACACTTCCCCCTTTTGAGTTAAAATTCCTCTCTTTGAAAACAGCCCTACTTCTAGCCATCACTTCAGCAAGAAGAGTGTCTGAGTTACAGGCCCTTATGGCTGTGGAACCCTTCATTATCTTCCATGCGGACAGGGTTTCCCTCAGGATTTTCCCATCATTTATGCCCAAGGTGGTATCCATTGTGGTTTTAAGCCAATCCATCCATTTGCAAACCTTTTTTCCTAATCCTCAGAATAAAGGGGAAAGGATCCTGCACTCCTTGGACGTGCACAGACAGCTTAGGTTCTACCTTGACAGGACTAAACCGTTAAGAAAATCTGACCAGCTGCTAGTCACCTTTGCTACAGGGTTAGAGGGCAAGGCCATTTCAAAGCAAACCATCTCCATATGGATAGCACACTGCATTGATTTCTGCTACAAGCACCATGGAAAACCTACCCCACAGAGGATCAGAATCCATTCCACTAGGGCTATCTCAACCTCTAGAGCATTTCTCAGGGAAGTCCCTACCAGGGACATCCTGGAAGCTGCAACCTGGTGTTCAGTGCACACCTTCACCAAGCATTACCACTTACCTATCTTTTCTAAATCCAGAGTTGGATTTGCTACAGCAGTCTTACAAGGCCTGCTAGCCAGCCCTAATACCTCTTGACTGCCTCCACCCTTACTCAGCTTTGGGAATCGACCCAGGTGTGATGACTGCAACAGTGAAACACGAAGAACATAGTACAGTTGTGTACACTTACCATAAATGTAGATATTCGAGTGTATTCACTGCTGCAGTCCTGGTTACCCTCCCTCCAGCCCCTTGACTTTTCTGTACCTTCTACCTATCCACTTTTTTGGCCATATCTTATGACACTGGTATTTACTTTGTACTGGAGGTGATCCACACAATGTAATTGCTTCCTAGTTTGGGGGCTCCTAACATCTGGGACAAGAAAAACTGATGTAATGGCATTGGCTGCATGTTTTATAGCCCTGACGAACTGATGTCATGGAAGAGGCGACAGCATCCGACGCAGAATTCCCAAGACTCTGGTATTCAGGCTGACTGAGGGCTACCTGCAGGCAGATAACCCAAGTGTGATGACTGCAATAGTGAATACACTCGAACATCTATATTTATGGTAAGTGTACACAACTGTACTTTCTCCAGTATCTTCTCTGGGTCCACGTCTCTAGAGGATAAGAAAATAGTTTCTTTGCATATGGCTACCCTCCAGTCCTTATCCGGTGCTTCCATAAGATTGAGCTTTTATCCCTCAAAGAGAGCCACTAGAGTGGCGGCTTCAAGCTTAACTGTCAGAAGGCATGCCTGGATTAGAATCTGTGACTTTGCAGAGGCCTTCAAGTCTTGATTCATAAATGCCCCCTTTGATGGATCCACCTTGTTTGGCACTAAGGTGAAAGAGACTCTCTCCAAGAGTGAGCAAGATGAGAAGATCCTTTCTGCCATGGGAATGTATTTTTCTACTCCTTAGAAGACCGTTTCCCGAAACTAGAGAGGTGGAAGAAAATTGTGGTTCAGAAATTCGCAAGGTTCTTCCCAAGACTCCTTTGGAGAAAAGTCCCCAAGTGGCAGATGGGGCCATCTTCGCAGCAGAGGTGGCCATCAACCCTAGGGCTTCAGAGGTCTTTTCTTGGAGAAGCCCTGTCAGCATCTCTGAAGGGTTACCTGGCTTTTGCACTCTGGAGGCAGTCTGGGAGCACCTATGTTTGCACCCTCAAGCCTGGATAACCATTACTACAGATTCCTAGGTGCAGAATATTATATTTAGAGGTTATGATATACAATTTCCACATTTTCCTCCAAAAAGCAACAGAAGAATTCCTGGTGTTCCACCCAGTCACGGGAAAGCTGCAGCTACAGAAATACAAAAGCTGCCAGAAAAAGTCATCCAGATGGTCCCACCAGCCCAGCAAGGATTCAGAACTTACTCAAGATCCTTTTTAGTGCCAAAAATACCAGAGACCCAAGAACAATTTTGGATCTAAGCACTCTAAATCAATTTGTGAAACACTCACAGGTCTGGATGGTCACAGTTCAGTCCACCCTTCCTCTTTTAAGGAAGGAAGATTGAATCGCTCTGTATGTTCAGGATGCGTACTATCCTATTGAAATATACAGGTGCTGCAGGAGATAACTATGCTTCTGGCTGGGAGCCTGTCACTTCCAGTTTAGAACACTGCCCTTTAGTCTTGCTATAGCCCCTAGGGTGTGCACTAAGTGGATGGCAATGGTTGCAGCTCACCTGAGGCTGCAAGGATTCTGGGTATTTCCATATCTAGATGACTGGCTGTCATCTGCTTCCATCAAGCTTCTTCTTCTTAAAGCCAGGTATCACTTTCTCCATCTCTTTTCCCAGCTGGGCATTACTATAAACCTCTCCAGGTTTCAGCTTTACCCATCACAAACTCTAGAGTTCATCGGAGCCCATCCAGACACCAAGTCACAATTGGCAAGCCTACCACAAACAGTATTGGAGACCTTAAAGAAGCAGGCATGTCACATGCTTTCTTTTCATTCTCCTCCAGCTAAGTTAGTTCTCCAACTACTAGTTTCAGTGGCAGCCTGTATAGTACTAGTTCCCTTGGCACACTTCCACTCGAGAGTAAAAAAAGAAGAAAGAAGAAATAAAGCCACTGAAAACCACAGCTGACACTTCTCTTTAATATGCAAGTCAAACTTTCACCAAAAAGGCTTCTTCAGGCATTAGATAAAAAATGAGATGTACAACATGATTTAAATAGATTTTGCAAGACTTCTGAAGAAGTTTGTTTATGTAAATAAATGAAAAGCACTTAATTAAACTACATTCTCGACTACTTCGTGCAGAGTCCTCCGATGTTTTTCATACTTGATATAATTTGGCTTCTCAAAAGGCGTCCACTAAAAAAGTCTCTAACAGTAAATGGAAGAGGTTTTTATATATGTATATATCTAAATATATGTATATATATATATATATATGTATATATCTAAATATATATATGTATGTATATGTGGACCTCAAAGGAGAATGTGGACCCTTTCTCAACTCCTATTTTGACCATACTTCTTTTCATTTTTCAAGAAGGAGCCAGTTTTTCTACTATAAAACTTCAACTGGCTGTCATATCTAATTTCCATACTGGAGACATTTTTTCCTCTTTCTGCTTCCAGATTATGTAAAGCTTTTATGAAGGGCATTTTTCTACTTAGACCTCCGATAAAAGATAATACGATTGTTTTTCAAGGCCTTACCCAAAAGCCCTTTGAACCAGCTAATAGTTGTGGTATGAAATTTCTTTCATGGAAGACAGAATTTCTGGTAGCCATTACTTCAGCTAAGAGAGTATCTAAATGTCAAGTCTTATCAGCCATAACCCCTTTACATCATTGTCCATAAAGATGGAGTATCTTTATAGACTAACCCTTCCTTTATGCCTAAAGCTGCCATGGAATCTAACATTAATCATGCTATTCAGTTGCCAGTTTTCTTCCCCAGTTTTTGTTATAAAGAAGAATGTATGTTGCATCTCCTTGATGTTAATAGACAATTAAATTTCAGTCTTCACAGAACAAAGAAGTACAGAAAA
This sequence comes from Protopterus annectens, assembly GCF_019279795.1. Classification (NCBI taxonomy): domain Eukaryota; kingdom Metazoa; phylum Chordata; order Ceratodontiformes; family Protopteridae; genus Protopterus; species Protopterus annectens. The sequence goes on from NC_056746.1 coordinate 23,808,349, forward strand.
TCTGATCAGCTGTTTGTTTCCTTTTCTCCAAATCATTTAGGTCAAGCAGTTTCCAAAATTACCTTAGCCAAATGGATTACTGATTGTATTTATCACATCTCACATTATTCCCGAAAAAGGTATTGATTTGCCGTGACCTCCAAAACCCCATTCTACCAGATCTATGGCTACATCATGTGTTTTTTTTTATTCTAGAGCCTCAGTTGATGAAATCTATGCTGCAGCCATGTGGTCAAAGACTCATACCTTTGTATCACACTACAGTCCATCCATCTTCAACTCCTTTTCCCATTTTGCACATGGGGTCAGGGTGTCACTTCAGCCGTGACAATCATCTCAAGCCAAGGTTTACACCGCCGGGTGGCTAGCCCTGCCACTGTAGTTCATGCACTCACTCACGCATGCACACTTTCACGTACGTCCAATTTAGAGTGTCCAAACCACCTACTGCATGTCTTTGGAATGTGTGTGAGGAAACTGGAGCACCTGGAAGAAACCCATGTCACCACAGGGAGGACATACAGACTCCACAGAACGTACCCCAGCCGAGAATTGAACTAGAGAACCTCTTGCTGTGAGGCGACAATGCTAACCACTGCACCACCGCTGCACTTTGTATTGCACTACAAATTAGACATTATATTCAGAAACAGGGCTTCTTTTGGCTTGACAGTTCTTCGGCATATCCTTCCTTAAGGGTCACCCAAGAGCTTACATCTGTGTTGTCTATTTTCATTCCTCCTCACATCCCTCCCAAACAACCCCCCAGCCTTGATTCTTTGAGAAGTCAACTAGAAGTTTTTGGAACCCATCGGTTCTAGGTTTGGGCCCCAAACTTTTTCGTCTTCCTCTGTCCTGTTCCTTTATTCTCTGTGTTATAGGGCAGCAAACTCGATCTAAGGAGTTAGGGAAGGTACAATGCATTCTGGAGAGGGAGGAGCTTGAGACTCTGATTTAGAAGTCTTGGAAATGAGGCTGAGTCGGATCCAGTATCAGATCTGAGACCTATTAGTGAGGAAGAATTAAAATGGACAACACAGATGCCAAGTTTTGATAAGTGCATAACTTCTATTTTATTATGATTGCAAATCATTCTAAAGTTTTCAAGCTGTTGAGATGTTTTATATTTTTGCCATTCTTTTCATACTTTTTCTCTATCCTGCATTAGCATTCCACACTTTTTGGATAGCCAAATTGCATTGTTTGATTTCAGTCTCTTCCTTCTAGGAGGTGCAATGCTGTTTAGAATATTTAGAAAAGTTGTATTGAACTAATTTACAGCATTGTAAACAGGAATGTATTTGACTGATTAAAGTTAATACACAGTAAGGTTCTTCATGATGAATGTGCTTAGATTATATAATGACAAAATTCTCAGTAAATGTGAAGTATCGAGGTCAGATGTAGTGACTGCAGGCCATTATACAGTGACAAAATTCTCTGTAAACTTGTAGCAGTAGAGCCTTGTGGCAGAGCTCCTGCAGTATCTAGGTCAGATGTAGTGAACGCAGGCTATTATAGTATGTCAACGTTCTCAGTAAACTTGTAGGAGTGGACCTTGTGGCAGACCTCCTGCAGTATCAAGGTCATATGTAGTGAGCACAAGCTCTGCTCTGTGAAGGAAGATAGTGTCTGGGTGTAAGAGGAGATAACACTGCGGGGATGTTTAGCAGTACATTCTGCTGCAGTGACCATCCCACCGTCCTTTTCAATCATTTCCTTTCTTTTTTCTTTTGTACTTATGCCTTTAAATGTTCTTTTTCTGTCTTTTATTCTTTTACCAATAAAATTATTTTCTTCTTTTAATACCTCCCAATTTATGTCTTCATCATCACTTATTTCAGAACCACCTTCTATGTCTTCTTTATTATTTTTTCTCATCTAATTTTTCTTCCATTTCTGCTACTACTAATTCTTTTCTCATTCATTTTCTGCTATTTCTGTTTCTTTTTCCTTATTCTTTGCAATCCACCCATAAATGTCCAATTTTGTTATATTTATAACATTTAAATTCACGTTTTACATTATGTCCCATTTCTCAACAAGTATAGCATTTTCTTTTGTCACCGTTACTTATCAAATGGCCTTTTCCACAAAAAATGTTTTGGGTTGTCCCAAGTATTTTATGGCACCTCTATTCCCCTCCATATTTATCATGCTTTGTATATGTATATATTTTTCTTTCTGTTTTTGACACATTACAATCACATAAGTAACAAACGGCCACAGATCCAAAGGCAAACCAAAACTTTAATATGTGAGCTTTCGTTCACTCAAATCAAATGAACTTCTTCAGACCTTCTTCATGTGATTTGAGTGAACGAAAGCTAATACTAATACCATAAATTGTTATGCTTTGGGAGTCTTTGCAAAAGTCACAACTGCAGAGTGAAATAGTCCAGTGAAAATAGTACAGTTGTGTTTAAGAACTTGGCATAAATGTATATGTTCAAGTATATTCAGTGTTGCTGTCTAGGTACCATCCATCTTACCCTCCTTTCTTCTAGTTCTTTTACCCTATGCAGTCTGGGTTGAGGTGGTTTTGTAGCAATTTTATCTCCACCTTCCCTGGTACTTCCCTCCCAGGCCTTTCCTCTCTCTTTTACCGTATTTTCTACTTTGAGAGGAAGACTGGGGACCTCTGTGGTGGTCCTGTAGGCATCTGGTCTATTAGAACTTTGGCACCAGGGTCATCTAATATGGTTATAACCAGGGCAAAAAAGACCTGGCCATGGAGTCAGCCAGTGCACCTTTATTTACTCTTGATGTCCTTCATGGATGCATCTGCAGTCATAACAACTGGGTTGTCCTGTCGTTAGGCAGCCCTTCAGTCGGCCGGATTCCAAAGTCCGGGTCCGGCTTCGGCTGATGTCGCACTTCACCCGACGTCATCTCTGTTGGACTTCGGGTATAAAAGCATCAGCCGACGCCATTTTCTTCAGTCTTTCTTGCCGCGTGGCGCCCGAAGCAGAAGCTGTTCGCAAGTGCCGGTCGGTCGGATCCAGAGATTACTTCTACCGAATACTACTTCGAAGACTTCTAAAGCTAAGTACCCCGTTGGGGACTCTTTCTTGCCTCAGCCGATGTCAGAAAAAGTTAATAATTGTTTAACCTGTGGGAAACAAATACCTCATAAAGATTTCCACTCTTACTGCCTGCCTTGCTTAGGCCCAGCCCACGACGTAGCAGCCTGTTCGTCCTGTGCTTCTTTCAACCGACGAACGCTTAGACGTCGGTCGGAGTTTGCAGAACAGTTTTTCGGTTCTGATTTTGCGTACATTATGCCGTCGGATCCTCCGACTACGCTTTCTACCAAAAAACGCAAAGAAAAAGACCGACACTCGCGGTCCGCGGTTTCGGCCGAAACCATGGTTAAGCAAACATGAGTGTCTCGGTTTCGGCCGAAACCGAGAAAACTGATCAAAATACAGCTGAATCTATCTCTACAACTGAGGTCCCTGCTAACACTCTTGAATCGGCCTCAGAAATTTTACCACTGACTTATCAGACACTATTCCCTTGGATGTCTCTACCCCAGCACGTGGTGCTGCTAGGCCTCCAGCAGCCATGTCCATTAAGGCCTTCGCCAGGGCTAAAGCAGCCAAGACTACTAAAACAGTGCCTGTTAAACCCCCCTCAACCAGGCCCTCTTCCAGTTCCCAAATGCTTACTTTGGCAGAAGATTTAATTTCATTAATTAGAGGATCTCAATCTCACCCAGACAGGGCCTCTCAGCCCCCAGAGAAGAGACCTAGGGCAGAGCCCCATGAGCCAGTGTCCTCTGATGATTCTGCTGATGAATCAGACATAACTGACCAGCCAGAGGCTCCTTTCTCCAATTTTGAAGATTCTGATGCTGAAGAATCCATTCCAGCTGCTTCCCCACCAGAAGAATTCTCCTTTGGGAAACCTTGCATGCCATGAGAACAGTTCCAATGGCAGCAACAGGATTTTTCAGACTCCAGGAAAAGACTTAGGACCTTTTGCACCTTCCACAGCACAGGCCCTTAGCTATACCTCCTGTTCTCTCTGTGGTGGATGATGCTTTCAATGATGTCTGCTCCGCTCCAGATTCTTTACCCCAGCCCCTGCCAAACCAGACAGATTTTACAGGGTGCCAGATACTCATCACCACCTTTACAAGGCCCCTCTTGCAGACCCCGAAACTATTTCCCAGGGTCCCAAGGCAGTAGCCGTGACCATAGCTAAAAACCCTGTTCCTTCTGAAAGGGAAGCAAGGTCATTAGACAGATGGGGTAAAAAGGTTTACACTTCAGCCACTCTCTCAGCTAGAGCTTTAAACTGTCAGTTTCACATGATACAATACCAAGAGTTTATGCTTGATCAGTTAACTAAAAAGCTAACCACTGATGAATCTCTTGATAAGAAATATGTATTAGAAATGGTAAATAACATACAGCAAGTTAGTAACCATTCTTTAAAATGTGGCTATGATGCACTGGAGGCTTCATTTAGATCAGCCATGACTGGCACTGTAATTAGAAGGCATGCATGGCTAAAGGAGCAAGCTTTACCGGATCATGTTAAATCTAAATTGCTAGATGCTCCTATGGATAAAACAAGTTTGTTTGGTACACCTGCCCAGCAGGTTATGAAGAAAATGGAAGAAAAGGCAAAATCAGTCCAGACAGTTAAAGATTTCTTGCAGGTTCAACCCCAAGGTTTAGCAGGAACTGGCCTGCCAAAAATTGGTCCTTTCCTGACTCCACAAGACCTCAAAGGGGCAGGAATAGACGTTCCAGAGGCAGAAATCAATCCAGAGGAGGTGCCTACAGAGGACGACAGTGGCAAGGTAACAACAGAGGCACAGACTCCACACCTGCCACTACATCAACACAGCCACAGTTACTTAATCCTAAACCCGCCTACCAGGGAACAAATAGCAGCTCCTCTAGGCGGAAAGCTAACTTTATTTTCAAAAAACTGGCACCACATAACAAAGGACAAGTGGATTTTACGAACCATAGATCAAGGTTACCGGTTCCACTTCCACACTTTACCAGACAAAAGAGGAATGCCAAATCTACCTCCAAATCAAAAGACAGAGGCTCTACAACAGATAATGGAGTTAGCAAACATGAGAGCTGTGGAGAAAGTGCCAACAGCAGAGCAAGGAAAGGGGTTCTACTCCAGACTATTCCTAGTTCCAAGAAAGGAAAAAGTTGGAGACCAATTCTAGACCTGTCCACCCTGAATACTTACATCATTGTCCCAAAATTCAAAATGCTGACCCTACAGCAACTTCTTCCCATGCTGGGCAAGGAGTGTTGGCTGGTAACTCTAGATCTCAAGGAGGCATACCTGCACGTCCCCATTCGACCAATCTGCAGAAGATACCTCAGATTTCTTGCAGGATCAGAGCACTATCAATTCTCAGCATTGCCCTTTGGCTTATCTACTGCGCCCAGAGTATTCACAAAATGCCTGGCATCAGTAATCGCCCATTGCAGACTACAGGGAATTCAAATTTATCCATACCCGGACGACTGCCTGATACAAGGAGACGACAAAAGCAAGCTGACAACAGATTTACAAAGGGTCATTTACTTGCTTCAAGCACTGGGATACACAGTCAATTTACAAAAGTCAAGACTGATACCATCCCAGACAAGGACTTTCCTGGGAGCGGAATTGGACACAGTAAGACAAATGGCATTCCTAACTACAGAAAAACAAAAAGAACTCCCTCTTTACTTCTTGGCACTAACAAAACTGAACAAGTTAACAGCAAGAAAGGTACTGCAGGCCTTGGGTTTCATGGCATCATGCATAATCCTGGTTCCATTTGCCAGACTACATATGAGAAAACTACAGTGGTACCTAAAGAATTTATGGTCCCAACACAGACACAGCCTAGAAACGGAAATCCCACTAATACCATGCTTAAAACAGGAGTTCCTATGGTGGGCTCAGGCATGCCAGTCAAACCCAGGCCTGCCCTTTCTAAGGGTCAAGCAAGCCAGACCATCACAACAGATGCTTCAGACCTAGGATGGGGGCATATGCTGGACAAATGCATAAGGATTGTGGACACAGGACCAACTTCACCTGCACATCAACCTAAAAGAAATGCTGGCAGTAAAACTGGCAATCCAAAAGTTCAGACCATTTCTCAAGGAGGACCACTTGATGATAAGGACAGACAACACCACAGTCATGTGGTACATCAACAAACAGGGAGGCACTCATTCTTACCCCTATGCAGGATGACTTTGGAACTGTGGACCCTGGCACTCAGCTACAACATCCAGTTACAGGCAATATTTGTGCCAGGAAAAGAAAACTCTCTAGCAGATATGTTAAGCAGGACCACATCGGATGCCCACGAATGGCAGCTGCACCCGGATATCTTCAAGACCATCTCGAAGAAATGGGGAATGCCTCAGATAGATCTATTCGCATCACCTCTCAATCACCAGCTCAATAAATTCTGCACAAGGACATTCCACCCACTAGCATGGAAAGTGGACTCGCTCTCCTTCAGCTGGAAAGGCCTAACAGCATATGCATTCCCACCTCTTCCCTTGATACACAAAGTACTACTAAAAATCAAGGAGGAACGTCCAAGGATAATCCTGATAGCTCCAAAGTGGCCAAGACAGCATTGGTACCGACTACTGAGGAGCATGTCTCGAACAATATGTGGCCAATTCCTGATGCCTTTGATGCTAACTCAGAACAACTTCAGCACCATGCATCCAAACCTAAAACGCTGCAACTGACTGCATGGAACATCACATAGCAGCTGCTAATACAGAACTTTCACAAAGAGTTAAAGACATTATTCTTGAAGCACGCAGGCCTTCAACTAGAAGGAATTATGCTGGGAAATGGAAAAGGTTTGTCATTTGGAGTTCTGAAAGAGGAAAAGATGTATCAAACATAGATATGCCTAACATTCTGGAGTATCTGGCCGAACTACTTCATTCAGGCCTGTCCTACTCCTCCATCAGGATTCATGCATCAGCTATTTCAGCAGAATACACCTTTGATCCACCTGTTTTTTCACACCCTTTGCTCAGGCAGTTCCTCAGAGGAATCAAGAATGTAAAACCTCCAAGGAAACCACCATTGCCAGCTTGGGACTTGAACTTTGTGCTAGAAAAATTGACACTATCACCTTTTGAACCAGCAACAACAGCAGACCTACAACACCTGTCATGGAAAACTGCTTTCCTACTGGCAATTACTTCAGCAAGGAGGGTTTCAGAACTACAGGCCTTAATGGCAGTGCAACCCTTTCTAATCTTCCACCAAGATAGAGTGTCCATGAGGACTAATCCTACATTTATGCCTAAGGTGGTATCCAGAGTGTCTTTAAACCAGGCAATCCACCTGCCTACCTTCTTTCCCAAACCACAAAACAGAGGGGAAAGAATACTGCATACCTTGGATGTACATAGACAGCTACGCTACTACTTGGACAGAACAAGAAATAGCAGAAAGACTGACCAACTTTTCGTAGCCTATGCAACAGGAAGGGAAGGAAAAGCTATTTCCAAACAGACAATCTCCAAATGGATAGGAAATTGCATACGATTCTGTTACTCCTTCCATGGAAAGCCAATTCCACAGAACATAAGACCTCATTCTACAAGGGCAACAGCCACTACCACAGCCTTCTTACGAGGAGTGGCTACCAAAGACATTATTGAAGCGGCTACTTGGACCTCCGTGCATACATTTGCCAAGCATTATAATTTACCTCTATATTCCAGATCCCGAGCAGGGTTTGCCACTGCTGTTCTGCAAGGGATCCTAAACACACCATAATTTACTTTTATCCTCCTCCCCTAGTTGGCTATGGTATTCTACCCAGTTGTTATGACTGCAGATGCATCCATGAAGGACATAGTACAGTTTTGTACCTACCATAAATGTAGATGTCCGAATTGGATAGCATCTGCAGTCAGGATTACCCTCCCTCCTTCCCCTCTGTGGTACTCCTAGGGTGTTTACCCTTCTAATAGCTAGCTAGTGGGGGGATTTCTTTCATGGTGTATTTGTTTGTATTTATGTACATACATGCTTATTTTTGTGTTTACCTCTATCTTTTGGAAACATTGGCATCTATCCAAAATTTTTAGCCTTCTATAGGGCTTCTGGCATCTGGGGCAAGAAACACTGAAGAAAATGGCGTCGGCTGATGCTTTATACCCAAGTCCAACAGAGATGACGCCGGGTGAAGTGCGACATCAGCCGCAGCCGGACCCGGACTTTGGAATCCGGCCGACTGAAGGGCTGCCTGACGACAGGACAACCCAGTTGTTATGACTGCAGATGCTATCCAATTCGGACATCTACATTTATGGTAGGTACAAAACTGTACTTTTTACCTATTTGTTGACCAGGTCAGCCCATTGCAAACAGTTGTCTCTTTTCAGGTACGAGTCCTGAGTACTGCTTTGTTAAGTGACTTGTTAGTGTTACACAATAAGCAAACAAGGTGGAACAGGAGGAAGGAGCTCATTAAAACCTCAGAGTGTATACCACCAATGTCCTTGAATAGTGGTGGGGGTATGTCTGCTGAGATTACAGGGAAAGATTGAGCTCTGGAAGTTTGGATGACCTGTCATGCTTCCTAAAGGCAAGAATCCCAAAAGAGAGGACTGCAATGGTAAATTTACATCTACATTAACGGTAAGTTCCTAACACAACTGTACTGTTAACAATACTCAGCTTTTATAATAATGGTGCTAAAAAATCAGGTCATCAGGATATATGAAATGTAGTTAGAAAAGCAAAATGAGCAAAGGGAGGGACACGTAGAGATTTTTATCATGCGACTCTAATGCAGTTGTATTTATAAGTATTTTTTAATTGTATACAGATTGTCACTTTGCTGATTTCAGGAGTTAGGCAGTTCCATTTGGCAGGAGATGTTTTGTTAAAAGTCTATGTTAAGTTGTCAATCTCGCCTTCATTCTTGCTTGATGGGTTCGGAGCCGATCCCTCGGCTCCGACTCGGCACTTGCTAAGCTCGAGAGTCTCTTTCACCAGCTCGAGGCAGCCCCATATCCCATGATGCAAGGCAGTAAATACCCAGATCTCGTTTGCCGCTTCGCTTAGGAGGTCTTCTTTTTACCAGCTCCTGGTAAGTTATTCACTTTTGTGATTTAAGCCCCTTTTTTAGTCAAAAAAAACTCTTTTATTGATAGTTTAAGTTATATTCTACCCTTTCTGACAGAATTTTCCTGTCTCCTTTAATTTTTTGTTAGTCAGTTTTTCCCTATCCCATCCCCCCCCCCCGTTAGGGTGTGTGTGTGTTGGATTTTATAGAATACCTTTTTGGTATTTTGTGTAAGTCAATTTAGACTGGTGTTGTGTGTGTGTGTGTTGTGTTTTCAACACTATGTCTAAGGAGAGGGTCTCGGGTTTTAAGAAGTGTGACTCGTGCTGTCAGAAGATGTCTCTGACAGACGGTCACACTTCTTGCCTGTATTGTCTGGGCCCTCTTCACCTGCAGGACTCCTGTGCTATTTGTCACTCCTTCAGCCAGAGAGTCCTGCAGGAGAGCATAAGTTGATTCTTAGGGGCCTTCTTAAGCCGGAGGGCTCTCCGGCTAAGTCGGCTCCACCAAAATCAACAAAACCTGCCAAGGCCCAGGCTTCTGTTTCTAAGCCTGCGGCCTCGGCTCCGACTGTATTGAGTCGAGATCGCTCCGCTGGAGCCGATTCTGATTGACAAAGCTTTCGCCGATGGCTATCGGTGCCGAATCTGTTTTGACCACTTCGATGTCGGCTCCGATCGGTTCCGACACCCATGTGGCACAGGCATCGGTGTCGGCTCTGATCGGCTCCGACACCGTTACTTTGGTGGCTGTATCGGCTCCGGCTGGAGCCGATACATCGAGGCTTCCTGTCGGCTCCGACAGGATCTATTGTATCGGCTCCGATGGCTCATTCCAGGAAGAGGTCGAGGTCTCCTTCCTTGGAGCCGATACTTTCGGCGCCGGCTTCACCTCTTCTATCGGAACGGAGCCTTCGGAGCCGATCTTCAAGGTCATCCAGGTTATCAGACCATGACCTAGAGAGAGTGGTCAGTAGATTACTCAAGTCACAGGTACTGGCCCAAATGTTACACAGTCCGTCTCAACAGACGACTGTTGGCCCACACCCCGTTACTGTTCCTCCTTCAACTCTACCCCAGAGTTTGGAGTTGGAGTCTTCGGGAATGGTTACTGCTACGGCTGGAGGACGGATACCCCCTTCTGTTCCTTCAGCCTCTACTCTTATCTCCTCTTCGAGACCTTCCTTAGAGGGATTCGGTGGTCGGGCTTCCATGGTCTCCTCCGAGGGGGTGAGTGGCATCGGACCCTTGTCCGAGCCCGCTCTTCCCCTTGGAGCCTCGGCCTTGGTGAGCTCGGCTCCGACATCTGCCTCGGAGACTTCCCTTCGGTGGCCCCTGGAGTTCCTAGCTCTTGAGCGGGTTCTCTCGGACCTGCCTGGGAGGGAGCATTCGAGGTGATGAAGAGTGTACTGGCCACTGGTATCAGTCAGCAGTCTGTTCCCGTAGCTCCTCCCTCTATTGTACCTGTTGACATCTCTGCCACTTCTCTTGCTACAGGACCCAGAGATCCTCCGCCTCAGGTTTCCCCATTGGGAATTTCCCCCTCTTCCGAGGATTCTCCTGATGTTTCAGGAGATCCTCCTAGGAAGAGGACTTGTAAGAGGAAGCATGTAGACTCCCGAGTCTGTCACTGGATACTGACTTTGATGAGTCAGAGGGATCCCCTAGATCCCCTCTGAGGATGTCTCCTTCTCAGACATCCTAGAACTTCTGAAACAGAGGGAAACTGGCCCACCAGCAATCCCTCTGAGGATGAGTCAGTATACCTAGAGGCGTTTGGATCTCGGCCCTCCACCTCCTGGGTATCTCCGCCTTTCGACCCCCTTATGCAGGTGATTGCACGAAGCGTGGGCAGCTCCTGACTCTGTAGAGCCAGTCCCTAGGAGGCCTTCAAAATTTATCACTGCCCAGCGACAAACAATTCCTTACTAAGGGTGTCCCGCTGATGCCATGGTGGTGGCTGCGGCCACCAAAAGGAACTTGCAGATCCTTCCGTGCCCGTCCATCCTCCTAATAAGGACTCTAGGACCATGGATAGGTACGTAATGGCGGATGTTTTCATCAGCGACCTTTGCTATGCTCGCTGAATTACCTATGTCACTTCACCAGACTCCAAAGGGATATCCTGAAGGAGCTGGGGGAAGTAGTTCAGGATCCTACAGCTGCAGGGGCGCAAGAAAAAATTGCTTCTCAGCTAGGAACCCTCAATTCCATTGCAAACTCCTCCATGCGGCTAATATCTTATGCTGCGGATGGAGCGAGCAGAGCCGCAGGCACAGGTGTGGCTCTTAGACGCCAAGCCTGGATGCGGCTATGTGATTTTGCGGATCCCTTTAAGGCGTCCTTCACAAATTCTCCCTTTGATGGGTCAGTTTTGTTTGGCCCTCAGGTGAAGGAAACCTTGACCAGGTGCGAGCAGGACGGCAAGACTCTTTCTGCTGTTGGAGTCCGTTTTTCCACCCCTTCTAGACCTTATCCCAAAGGACAGAAGGGTGGGAAGATGTGGTTCCGTAAATCCCAAAGGAGTCACGCCGGATTCACGTGGTCAGTTTACCCCTAGAGGCAGAGGGGGTAACAATAACAGACGCCGCCCTAGAGGCAGAGGGGGTCCGAAAAACCAGGGAAACAGAGAGCCTCTCTCTGACAAGCCCTTTCAGCATCCCTGAGGTGTTGCCCGGCTGTCCCTCCTTGGAGGCAGTCGGGGGAAGATTATCACTGTACCCAGAAGCCTGGCATTCCCTCACTCGAGACAGTTGGGTACAGTCGATCATATCCAAGGGTTACATAATTCCTTTCGAGGAAAGTCCTTTCCCCTCAAATTCCCTTCCAGATGTACCACCCGGTCTAAGGGACATTGCAGAGTTAGAAATCAAAACTACTGCAAAAAGAGCCATTCAGCCAGTTACAATAGACCATTCAGAGCCGGAATCTACTCAAGGTTCTTTTGGTCCCCAAAAGACGGGAGACTGGAGACCAATATTGGATCTCAGCAGACTCAACAAGTCTGTCAAGAAGACAAAATTCCGAATGGTCACTCTTCAGTCAATTCTGCCCTTCTTACAGAAGGACAACTGGATGTGCTCAATAGATCTTCAGGATGCGTACTATCACATCAAAATTCACAGACGCTCCAGGAGATTTCTCCGCTTCCGGCTGGGGTCCAGTCATTTCCAGTTCAGAGCCCTGCCCTTTGGTCTCACTACAGCCCCCAGAGTGTTCACCAAATGCATGGCAGTGGTTACGGCTCACCTGAGACGTCAAGGATTCCAGGTGTTTCCGTATCTCGACGACTGGCTCCTGTCGGCCACCACCAGGCATCAGCTTATACAAGCCAGGGATTACACAATAGGCCTTTGTTCTCATTTGGGCATCTCAATCAACTTCGAAAAGTCATCCTTATCGCCCTGCCAGTCTATTACCTTCATAGGCTTAAACTTAAACACTGTTCGGATGTCAGCTACCCTTACAGAACAAAGAGTTTCAGACATTCAGACTCATGTCAGGATCATTCTGGCCAGCAAGAAAATACAGGCCAGAATGGTTCTGAAGGTATTAGGTCTCATGGCTGCGGCCATTACACTTCTTCCCTGGCTCGATTCTACATGCCTTCTTCAGTGGATGCTGTTCACACAGTGGTCATACCAGCAACTTCCAATGCGTCACCAGATTCTGGTGACACAAACATGCAAAGAACATCTTGCTTGGTGGATCACATCGTCTCAGGTTCACCGAGGCAGGTGCTTTGTACCTCCATCCCCGATAGCCACTGTCACCACGGATGCCTCCCTGATCGGGTGGGGGGGTCATTATCAGGGCAGGATGGTTCATGGGACGTGGCAACCGTTCGAGTACCATCTGCACATAAATGTCCTGGAGATGAGAGCAGTGCTTTTAACGTTGCAAGCCCTAAACGACTTTCTTCCCGTAGGGACAATTGCAGTCCACACAGACAACATGTCTGTAGTTTGGTATATCAACAAACAGGGCGGAACCAAGTCCTACCCCTTGTGTCGAGAAGCGCTCAGACTTTGGCAATGGGCGATCTCCTCTCATCGGTTTCTGGTAGCAACGCATATCCCTGGGAAAACCAACATTATAGCGGACAGATTGAGCAGAGCTATCCTCATGCCTCACGAGTGGTCTCTCAAGCAATCTATAGCGGAAGAGATTTTTCTGGAATGGGGTCGTCCATGTTGCGATCTTTTTGCTACTCCCCAAAACAGCAAATGTCCAGACTTCTTCAGCCTCTTCCCTCTATCAGGCCATCCCCCCAGAGACGCTCTGACCCAGGATTGGCCCCAGGGACTTCTTTATGCCTTTCCTCCATTTCCTCTGATCCCTCAGGTTATCCAGAAAGCTACCGTTTTGAGAGCCAAATTGATTCTCATTGCCCCTTACTGGCCTCGACAAGTTTGGTTCCCGTTCCTCCATCATCACCTTTTGGTGCAGCCGTGGCATCTGGACCCAGTGTCAGATCTACTGATTCACCAATCCGGTCAGCTGCACCGGTCAATCCCCTCTCTCAACCTCACAGCATGGTTGCTCCACTTCCTTCCTTAGCCAGGCTTCCTTTGATCTCTAACCCTGTTAGAGACATCATAGTAGCTTCACTAAAATCCTCTACCAGGAGGATTTACACAAGCAAATGGAACGTTTCTCTTATTGGGCTAAGGCCCAAAATATTGATCCTTTTACTGCCCCTGTTCAGGCAGTTCTGGACTTCTTAGCAGAGATTTTTCATGCAGGCTCCTCTTCTTCCACAGTCAGAGTTCAATTGGCTGCTATTTCTAATTTTCATGTCGGGATAGCAGATCATAATATTATGTCCCATAGGCTCTGCAGGGCCTTCTTGAAAGGAATTTTCCTACTAAAGCCTCCAATCAGGAATCCTCCTCCTCAGTGGGATCTAAATTTAGTGCTGACATCCTTAATTCTTCCCCCCTTCGAGCCAGCTGTTTCTTGTTCCCTGAAATATCTTTCTTGGAAAACTTTATTTCTAGTGGCTATTACATCTGCCAGGAGGGTGTCTGAACTTCACGCTCTTTCTGTTCGACCCCCCTATTTGATTTTTCACAAAGACAGAGTATCTTTGAGAACTAATCCATCCTTTTTACCAAAGGTCGCTTCAAAGAACAATCTGAATCAATCCATTGATCTCCCTGTATTTTTTCCTAACTATTCAGATAGAGCTGAACAAAAGCTACATTGTCTTGACGTCCACCGTCAACTTAGATATTATTTGGACAGAACAAAAAAATTCAGAAAATCTGATCAACTTTTTGTTTCCTATGCGGATAATAAAAAAGGCCTTTCTGTTTCTAAAGTGACTTTGTCCAGATGGCTTTCTTCGGTCATCACTGAAATTTATACGCTCAGGGGAAAACAGCTGTGTTCAAAACCTAAAGCACATTCAACTAGGAGTTTAGCTACGTCTACAGCTTTTCAAGCTAGACTTCCTTTAGACACTATTTGTGCAGCGGCCACTTGGGCCACTCCTCACACTTTTGTTTCCCATTACAAATTGGACTTGGCCTCCAGGGACAGGGCCAGTTTTGGCTCTACAGTCCTCAAGAGTTTGTTCCATTGAGCCACCCAGGATAGAGGTGCTAGGACGGTCCCATCAAGCAAGAATGAAGGCGAGATTGACAACTTAACATTAAGAAGTTATGTACCTACCATAACGTTCCATGTTAGTTGTCTTCTCTCGCCTTCTTTCTTGCGACCCTCCCTCCTTCCCCCTGGCCTGGACAGACCTTGTATAAGAAACTATTATGCTAAAGACCATTCAGACCTGGTCCTTTTTCCATTTGTAAGTTTCTTCTTCCTTTGGGAAGTATTTTATGCTTGGTATTATTGCCCTTTGGCAACAAACGAGATCTGGGTATTTACTGCCTTGCATCATGGGATATGGGGCTGCCTCGAGCTGGTGAAAGAGACTCTCGAGCTTAGCAAGGCCCGAGTCGGAGCCGAGGGATCGGCTCCAAACCCATCAAGCAAGAAAGAAGGCGAGAGAAGACAACTAACATGGAACGTTATGGTAGGTACATAACTTCTTATTTTCTCAGAGAGGTTGAAAAGGAATCTGTGGAAAGTGGGGGCATTGTTCTGTTTAGAACAGAGATTGTAAGGCAAGGGATTTTAAGTCTGTTGGCAGGGTGAAGGCCAATATCTAGCTTAGAAAAGTGGAAATCATTTGTGGTATGGATGACTGCTGAGAGACCCTGGCAGTTTTGCAAAGAGTGGTGCAGTGGTGGTCAGCTCTGAGTGCTTAATTGAATGAATCTGTTGATGATGATCAGAGAGGCTGTGATATTGCTAGCATATTGGGCTGAATAAAGTGTTGTAACTATTAGTGCATACTCCAGTCTGGGTAAGAAGAACTTTGTCCTGTTCCCACTTTGCGTGTGGGGTCATGTGACTGGATGTGGAGTAAGCTCCCTGAATTTTAGTGTTCACTTTGAAGTGTTCATGGTGAAATCATTAGCTGTGAACTATTTGCATAGATCTTTTTGAAGTTTTTTTTTTGTTTTCTTTTATTTTGTTATAGAAGTAATTGTCAACATTTGTGTAGAATGATGTCCTCTGCATATAGTCTTGTATTGTTAGTGGGAGGAGACACTGTAATTAATGAACAAAGAGAAGACAGTGGTGCGTAATACCAAACCTTGTTGGGTGTCCAGCCTTGAAGGTGCCCCTCAATAAATCTTTGATCTGCTTGTATATTAAATGCTGTGTTTGCTGTATTGTTAAGGAACCAGTCTAGGGTCATCTGGCCAAAACTAATAAATATTCATAACAAATAGTTGGTGTTAATATTTTAAAGGCTTATGTCAAGTCTGTGATTAGGTCATCTGCAAGAATATGACTGCTTTAATACTCTTCCCATTAGTAAGGAAGTGTACTACTGCAGTGATCCCTGCAATGAATGGCGCACACTTGTGGGAGCTTATTGAACATACCCATAAATGGGGGAAAAAAAATGTTACTGTCAAGAATAAAACCTCTTCGTGTCAGTCCATAAAAATTGAAATAAAAATCCACGAATACAGCAGCACGGCTTCAGCTAGATAAATCTTTAATGTTGACAAAAAACACACAGAGACGGAAAATACTAAGTAGTTCAGAAAGCGCTTTCACATGGATCCTCCATGCTTCCTCAGACTGTCATAACTTCACCCACATTAATCATCTATTTAAAGTAAAGACCTACTACAGGTTCTAGTAATTAAAATCAGTTGTCTAAGCAACCACTTCCATCAATTAATATCCACACCCTTCACTTACAACCTAGGTAAAAACTGAATACATAAAGCTAAAAGCATCTTAAAATAACTATATAAACACACTGTAAAACACTTGATATTAAGTTGTCCATCTCGCCTTCGTTCTTGCTGTTTGACTCGGCCATCTCTGTAGCTCAAGAGCTGTTTACTGGCTTGAGGCTACTCCTTTATCCCAGAATGCCCAGCGTCAGCTGCCTATATCTCGTTTGCCGCTTCAGCTACGAGGTTGCTTCGTTACTGGCTCAGGCTTAGTATTGTTCTGTATTACATATTTTTGCTATTATTGTAAAATTTTAATTGTAAAAGTGTTATTAACCTTAGTCTCTTAGTACTTATACCCTTTATTGCCTTATATTGTGTGTGTGTGTGTGTGTGTGTGTGTGTGTGTGCGCTTTGTTGGCCGTCGCTCCTTTCCCCAGGCCTCTTTTCCCTTGAACTCATTTTAACTTAGAGAGCTCTCGTCCCCCTCTGTTAGGTTAGCCGTTTAAGTTGTAATAATTTTTATAGCTTTTTTTTTCTCTTATTGTTATTGTGGTTCTTTAGTTTGTTGTTTTTAGGAAAATGTCTAAAGATACCAAGGTATCTGGCTTCAAAAAGTGTGACTCATGCTGTCAGAAAATGTCTCTGACAGATGGACACACTAGTTGTGTAGATTGTTTGGGCGCTGTTCACCTGCAGGACTCCTGTTCTATATGTCACGCTTTTAGTCCAAGGGTCCTGCAGGAGCGCATAAACAAATTAATCCTTCGGGGATTATTGAAGCCTCAGCATTCTCCAGCTAAAAGTACTCAGCCAGCGAAATCCCCTAAGTCTGTCAAGCTGTCGGATCCACCTTCGGAGCTGACTCCTTTACTTGACCAACCAAGTATGTTGGCGCCGGCTGGCACTGACAAGGTAACTCCTCCGTTGGCTCCATCTGCTATTTCGGAGCTGTCTCGGAGCCATAAGAGACTGAGGTCTCCGTCCTTGGAGCCCATCCACTCGGCACTTCAGTCACCCTTGTCACAGAGTGAACATAACCATCATTCTTCCCCCTCCTCTCGATCCTCTAGATTATCAGATCATGATGTGGAGAGAGTAGTAAGTAGGTTGCTTAAGTCACAGGCACTGGCAAAATTAGTGTCCAGCCCACCTCAGCAGGTATCGGCTCCAACCGCCTCTATTTCCATTCCTCCTCCGACTACATTTAGCTCGGAGCCGGAGACCATGGATCTGCAGGTAGTAGAACCATCGTCGCTGATCATCATCTCTCCTTCGGTTCTGACGTCGGCTCTGATTACCTTGATTGTACCTGTCGAGGGATCTGGGCGCCGGGGCTTGCTCCGAGGGAGGGAGTGGCATCGGACCTTTGTCCAACCCCGTTCTCCCCCTTGGAGCTTTCGGCGCAGGTGAGCTCGGCTCCAACATTGGCCTCGGAGCCGTCACCCTCGATGCGGAGAAGAACTCCTGTCTCTTCGGAGCTGGAGCTTTCTCTGCCTAGAGGTTGGCATGCCTTCGAGGTCATGCGGAGTGTGTTGTCCCCCGAAACAGCTCTACTGCCAGCTCCATCGGCTCCTCCCCCCGTGGAGTCTGTTCCAATCTCTACTCCTCCTCCAGACCCCAAGCGTAGGGAACCTATGCCCCAGGACACCCCATTGGGTGATCCCTCTTCTTCCGAAGCCTCCCCTGATCACTCGGAAGAGCCTCCCCGGAAGAAGAAGTGCAAGAGGAAGCACATAGACTCCCCTGAGTCTGTCACTTCAGATACAGACATGGATGAATTGGAAGGGTACCCCAAGGTCCCCCTCTGAAGATGTTTCCTTTTCAGACATCCTTGAAATGCTTAGACAGAGGGGAGGATTGGACTTCCCTCACCCCTACCAAGGATGAGTCTGTATACCTGGATGCATTTGGTTCCCGACCTTCCACCTCCTGGGTATCTCCTCCTTTCGATCCACTCATGTCTGTAGTGGCTCGAAAGGCTTGGTCAGCTCCAGATTCTGTGGAACCTACTCCAAGGAGTCCAAACAAATTTATTACAGCCCCCCAGGACAAACAGTTCCTCTCCAAAGGTGTGCCCATTGATGCCATGGTGGTAGCAGCAGCCACCAAGAAAGAGTTAGCAGAAACCTCTTCATCTGTTCATCCTCTAAACAATGAGTCTCGGACGATGGACAGATATGGAAAGTGAATGTTTGCTTCAGTGACCTTTTCAATGAGGTCCCTGAACTATCTATGCCATTTTACACGTCTTCAAAGGGATCTCCTGAAAGAGCTTGGAGATACCCTTCAAGATCCTACAGCTGAGGGAGCACCAGCCAAATTAGCTTCTCAGCTTGCAACTTTAATTCCATAGTCAACTCCTCCATGAGGCTGATTTCCTATGCAGCAGATGGAGTGAGCAGAGCCGCAGGGACAGGTGTGGCTCTCAGGAGACATGCTTGGATGCGGCTGTGTCAGTTTGTGGAACCCTTTTGAGCGTCCTTCACCAGTACTCCCTTTGATGGCTCCTTTCTCTTTCGGCCTCAGGTAAAAGACACGTTGACCAGTTGTGAGCAAGAAGGCAAGACTCTCTCTGCCGTGGGAGTCCCATTTTTCCACCCCTTCCAGACCTTATCCCAAGGGTCAGAAGAGCAGAAATATGTGGTTCCAAAAATCCCAGGGACCCTTGCCTGACACACTTGGTGATTTTTCCCCCAGGGGCAGAGGGGGAAACAACAACAACAGAAGCCGCCCTCGTGGCAGAGGGGGACCGCAAAACCACAGTGACAGAGAAACCTTCTCTGCCAAGCCCTTCTAGCATCCCTGAAGGGTTGTCCGACTGCTCACCTCTGGAGGCAGTCGGGGGAAGACTTTCACTGTACCCAAAAGCCTGGCAAAATATAACAAGAGACAGATGGGTACTATCCATTATATCCGGAGGTTAAAAAATTCCCTTCCATCAATCCTCCATAGAATCAAAAAAGACCATCCCAGATGTCCCACCCAATCTAAGGGATCAAGCAGTCACAGAAGTTTCAAGACTGCTAATAAAAAGAGCCATTCAAGAAGTCCCCGCAGACCAACTAGGATCCGGAAGTTACTCAAGATTCCTTTTAGTACCAAAAAAGACAGGGGACTGCAGACCAGTACTGGATCTCAGCAGATTGAACAAATCTGTACAAAAAGAAAAGTTCCGGATGGCGACACTGCAGTCCATTTTCCCTTTTCTGGGTCAGGACTATTGGATGTGCTCGATAGATCTTCAGGACGCGTACTACCATATCAAGATGGACAGACACTCCAGGAGATTTCTTTGCTTCCAGGTAGGGGCCAGTCATTACCAGTTCAGAGCTCTGCCCTTTGGTCTCACCTCAGCCCCCAGGATGTTCACCAAGTGCATGGCAGTAGTCACGGCTCACCTGAGACGTCAAGGATTCCAGGTGTTTCCCTATCTAGACGACTGGCTCCTGATTGCTACCACCAGGCATCAACTCTTAGAGGCATGGGATTATACAATCACATCATGCACTCAACTAGGCATTATTTATTTATTTATTTATTTATTTATTTGCATTTGTTAACCGGGTTGGTCCAGCTGGGTAAGAATTACCCTTTTTCAGTGGAGACCCGAGGGGAAAAGCCCCAAACACACATACAAATACATACGAATAGAGACAAATTAACAATATTACAGAGGAAAACAATATTATGGGTACAATGGATAAGAAAAACAAACAATGAAAGTTTGAGAATATGAGTAAGGTAAATTTCGAAAAATCTGCCTTGTTGCCCTGTCAGTCTCTCACATACATAGGAGCAGAATTAAACACAAAAGAAATGTTTGCAAGATTACCACAGGAAAGAGTTTCCACTATTCATCAACAAGTGTCAATTCTAATGCAGAGAAAAAGGATTCAAGTCAGGTATGTCCTCCAAGCTCTAGGCTCCATGGCAGCTGCCATTCTTCTTGTCCCATTAGCGCATTTCCACATGAGAATCCTTCAGTGGCTTCTTTTCACGCAGTGGACTTTCCAGGAGCTACCCATGTCTCACATGATCCTGATCACAGAAACATGCAACAGGCACCTTTCTTCATGGATGGTCTCCCCACTAGTGATTCAGGGCAGACCTTTTATACAACCCCCTCCGGTAGCCACAGTGACCACGGATGCCTCCCTGATAGGGTGGGGGGGCATTATCTAGGCAGGACAGTCCAAGGCACTTGGCAACCTCACGAGTACCATCTGCATATCAATGTCCTAGAAATGAGAGCGATGCTCCTAGCATTGCAAGCCCTTCAAGACTCTCTTCCTTCCGGGCCATTGCAGTCCAAACGGACAACATGTCAATGGTGTTGTACATCAGCAAACAGGGTGGGACCAGGTCTTACCCCTTGTGTCGAGAAGCACTCAGACTGTGGCAATGGGCAATTTCCTCCCAACGTTTTCTGATAGCAACACACATCCCTGGGAAATCCCACATCTTAGCGGACAGGCTCAGCAGAGGTATCCTCATGCCTCATGAGTGGTCTCTGAATCAGGAAGTTGCGGCTCTTATCTTCCGCAAATGGGGACAGCCTTGCTGCGATCTATTTGCCACTTCTCTCAACAACAAATGCAGCAGCTACTTCTCCCTACTTCCTCTTCCAGGTCATATACCCAGAGATGCTCTAGTCCAAGATTGACCTCAGGGACTCCTTTATGCTTTTCCCCCTTTTCCCCTAATACCAAGACTCATACAGAAAACAAAATCATTGGGTTGCAAAATGATCCTCATTGCCCCATATTGGCCTCGACAGATATGGTTCCCATTCCTGCACCTCCACCTTCTGGATCAACCGTGGATTCTGGACCCGGTTCCAGATCTTCTGATTCATCAGTTAGGTGGGTAGCACCAATCCCTTCAAACTCTTCAGCTCACAGCTTGGTTACTCCACTTCCAACCTTAGCCAGGCTTTCCAGTATCTCACCAGCAGTCTGTGATATTATTGTTTCCTCACATAAGTCTACTACGAGGAAAACGTATGCTAGTAAATGGAAGTGGTTTTCTTACTGGGCAGAATCTAGAAATTTGGATCCTTTCTCAGCCCCAGTCCATGAAATTCTTGAATTTCTAGCACAACTTTTGCAATGTGGTGCAGCTTCCGCTACTATTAGAATACAGCTAGCTGCCATTTCTAATTTTCATATCGGTATGTTTAATTCTAGCATAATGTCTCATAAGCTCTGCAAGGCCTTTATGAGAGGAACATCTCTTCTTAGACCCCCAGTTAGAGATCCTCCTCCTCCTCCTTGGGATCTCAATTTAGTTTTAGCTTCCTTAATTTTGCCTCCCTTTGAACCGGCAGCATCATGTTCCTTAAAATTTCTTACTTTTTCTGGTTACTATCACTTCAGCTAGACATGTCTCAGAACTTCAAGCACTATGTGTTCATCCTTTTTACCTGGTGTTTCACAAGGACAGAGTTTCTCTGAGGACCAATCCATCCTTTATTCCTAAAGTCTGCTCAGAGAACAATTTAAATCAATCGATAGATCTCCCAGTTTTCTTTCCCAATCACAGCAACAAGGCAGAATACAAGCTCCACTAATTGGATGTGCACAGACAATTGCGTTTTTACCTCCATAGAACTAAGGAACTAAGAAAGTCAGACCAGTTATTTCTTTTTTATGCTTTCAACAAACAAGGCCTTCCAGATGTTCATCGTGTTACACTGCTGCAGTCATCACACTTGGGCTATCCTGCCGTCAGGCGGTCCCGCAGTCGGCCAGAGTTCCAAAGTCTTGGTCCGGCGTTGGTTGCTGTCGCTTCTTCCCTGACGCCAGTGGGCCAGGGGTATATAATATGCATCCGACGCCATTTTCTTCAGTCTTTCTTGCCGTGCGGTGCCCGAAGCAGAAGCAGTTCACAAGTGCCGGTCGGCCGACTCCTGAGATTTTCGAAGTTGAATTTCAGATCCGAATTCTTCAATAAAGCTAAGTACCCCGTTGGGGAAGCCTTTTTCTTGCCTCAGAGCGATGTCAGAAAAAGTTAATAATTGTATTTCTTGTGGGAAGCAAATACCTCATAAGGACTTCCACTCTTACTGTATTCCATGCCTAGGCCCTGATCACGACATCACTAGTTGTCGGTTCTGTGCTAGATTTAATAAACGCACTATAAAAAGACGTTTTGATTTTGCTTTACACTACTTTGGCCGAAGGTTCAATTATACCATGCCGTCGGATCAGCCGATGACCTCAATACCAAAAAAACGCAAAGACAAGGATAAAGACAAGCATTCGAGGTCCAAAACCGACGACGAAGCCTCTTCTAGGCCAGTCGCCGGTTCACCGGTTCTCAGTGAGGCGCTTTTGCAGCCCCTGACACCCGCTACCTCAGAGCCACAGGCTGCTTCCGACTCCCACATGGAGACAGCTAGGCCTCTGGAAACTCAAGGTATTGGGCTTACGGAAACTAATCCCTCAGATGGGTCCGGAGCCGCTGAGCAGGCATCGGCTTCTGAGGTTGTTTTCAGACCTTCACAACTTACCATTAAAACAACAGCCAAGACAAAGGTACCATTAAAGACAAAGAAACAAGTACAGCATTCTCCTGGACAGTCACCCATGCCTAAGAAACAGATGCTTAAAATGGCCGAAGACCTCATTACTCTAATCAGGGGTTCCCATCCCCCTCCTGAGAAAAGGCCTAGACAGGATACAGACTATGACTCCTCTGATCAGGTTTCCATTTCCTCTGATTCCTCTTCAGATCAGGGATTCTCTCTACCCCCTATGAGGACTCTGATGCTGAGGAATCTATCCCTTCAGCCTCTCCTCCTGAGGATTACTCTTTTGGGGAAACTTTGCATACTATGAGGGAGCATTTCCATTGGGAAAGTCAGGATTACTCAGAATCCAAGAAAAGGCTCGGGGATTTCCTCTTATTGCCTCAGCACAGGCCCCTGGCGATTCTGCCTGTGCTAGATACTGTGGATGATGTGTTCTCTGAATCCAGCTTATCTCCTGACTCTTTGCCCCCTGCTCCAGCCAAGCCAGATAGGTATTATAGAGTCCCTGACTCTCACAAGTTTCTTTACAAAAACCCTTCTGCTGATCCAGAAAATATTTCCCAGGGTCCAAAAGGGGTTAAGGCTTCCATCGCAAAAAATTCAGTACCCTCTGACAGAGATTCCAGAGCTTTGGATAGATGGGGGAAGAAAGTATACATGTCGGCAACTTAGCAGTAAGAGCTTTAAATTGCCAGATGTCCTTCAAGCATGCATCTGCAGTCATCACATATGGGTTGTCCTGCCTCAGGCAGCCCTTCGGTCGGCCGGATTCCAAAGTCTGGGTCCGGCGTCGGCTGACTTCGCCCCCTCCCCGACGTCAGAGTGCCTGGGGTATAAAAGCGTCAGCCGACGCCATCTTCCCCAGTCTTTCTTGCCGCGTGGTGCCCGAAGCAGAAGCAGTTCGCAAGTACCGGTCAGCCAGCTCCTGTAATTCAGCTACCGAAGACTTCAAAAGCTAAGTACCCCGTTGGGGACTCTTTCTTGCCTCAGCCGATGTCAGATAAAGTTAATAATTGTTTAACTTGTGGGAAATAAATACCTCATAAGGATTTCCACTCTTACTGCCTCCCCTGCCTAGGCCCAGACCACGACGTCTCGGCCTGTTCAGCCTGTGCTTCCTTCAACCGACGCACTCTTAGACGTCGGGCGGAGTTCGCAGAGGAATTTTTTGGGGCTAGTTTTTCATACAAAATGCCGTCGGAGACTCCGACTTCACATTTAATAAAGAAACGGAAGGACAAGGACCGACACACGCGGGCCGTGGTTTTGGCTGAAACCACGGCCAGGCCTACCGCGAGTGTCTCGGTCTCGGCTGAAACCGAGTCCTTGGTACTTCCGACACCCGAAACTGCTCAACCGTCAACCTCGGCCCCGGAGGCCCCTGCTGAGTCGGTTATTGAATTTCCTTCAGAAACTGGTGTTTTGGAAACTTCTGACACCATTCCTCTAGACAAAACTACTCCAGCACGTGGTGCAGCTAGGCCTCCTGCATCCATGTCCATAAAGGCATTCACCAGGGCTAAAGTTGCTAAACATACAAAAGCTATGCCTCCCAGGGTTATTCCTCAGGGACCCTCTACAAGTTCACAGATTCTTACTTTAGCAGAGGACCTTTTTTTCTTGATTAGGGGATCTCAACCTCATCCGGACAGGGGCTCTCAACCTCCTCTAGACAAAAGGCCCAAGGTTGAGCCCTCTGATCCCCACTCCTCAGAGGAGGCCTCTGATGTCTCTGCTCTCTCGGACTACCAGGAGGAGGCTTTTTCGGCCTACGAGGATTCTGATGCAGAGGAATCCATCCCCTCGGCCTCCCCTCCTGAAGAGCTATCCTTTGGTGAGACCCTTCACACTATGAGAGAGCATTTCAAATGGCAGGGCCAGGAATTTTCTGATTCCAGGAAAAGATTAAGAACTTTTCTGCATTTACCTCGGCATAGACCTTTGGCTATCCCTCCTGTTTTGAATGTCATTGATGATGTGTACTCTGAGTCTAGCATAACCCCTGACACTCTTCCCCTGGCCCCTGTCAAACCCGATAGGTACTACAGGGTCCCGGACTCGCATCATTTTCTTTACAAGGCCCACTCTGCTGATCCGGAAACTATTTCCCAGGGCCCTAAAGGGGTTGCGGCTGCCACCTCTAAAAATCCACTCCCCTCTGAAAGGGAGTCCAGGGCTTTAGAGAGATGGGGTAAAAAGTGTATACTTCTGCTACTCTTTCTATGAGGGCATTAAATTGTCAATTTCATATGATACAGTACCAAGAGTATTTGTTAGATGAATTGCATAAGAAACTGTCTTCACCTGAACCCCTAGATCGCAAATCACTACAGGATCTGGTACATAACTCCCAGCAGGTTAGTAACCATTTCTTACAATGTGGTTATGATGCATTGGAAGCTTCATGTAGGTCAGCTATGACAGGTGCAGTCATACGTAGGTATGCTTGGCTGAAGGAACAATCTCTGCCAGACCATGTTAAAGCTAAGCTTCTGGATGCTCCCCTGGAAAAGCAAAAGTTATTTGGCTCCACTGCTCAGGAGGTCTTAAAGAAGGTTGAGGAAAAGGCAAAATCTGTACAAACAGTTAAAGATTTTCTACAAGTCCAACCACCAAGATTCAGCAGAAATTGGCCTGCCAAAAATTGGTCCTTTCCAGACACAGAAAGATTTCAGAGGCGTGCCAGAGGTAGAGGGCAAGCTAGAGGCTCCTACAGAGGGCGTCAGTGGCAGCCTCCCAACCAGAGAGGTAGTGCAGGACCTACAACTGCTGCACAAGGACAGACTCAATGACTTTGTTTGATTCCGCCAACCAGGGCTCAATTAGAAGCACCTTTGGGCGGAAAGCTTTCTTTATTCTCAGACAATTGGCACACTATTACAAGAGACAAATGGACACTGCAAATAATAGACAGAGGATACAGGTTCCATTTTCACACATTACCAAAAAGAAAAGGCATGCCAGACCTGCCACCAAATCAAAGGGCAGAGGCTTTGAAACAAATCTCCAACTTAATGCAAATGAAAGCTATAGAAAAGGTTCCTCTTTCAGAACAAGGCCAAGGATTTTATTCCAGACTTTTCCTTGTTCCAAGAAAAGAAAATCAATGGAGGCCTATTCTCGACTTGTCCGCACTGAATACTTATCTCATTGTGCCAAAATTCAAAATGCTGACTCTACAGCAACTCCTTCCCATGCTGGGCAAGGGGTCTTGGCTGGTGACTCTAGACCTCAAGGAGGCATACCTGCATGTCCCTATCAGACAAAGTTGCAGAAGACACCTCAGATTTCTTGCAGGCTCAGAGCATTATCAATTCTCAGCATTGCCCTTTGGCTTATCTACTGCGCCCAGAGTATTCACGAAATGCCTGGCATCAGTAATTGCACACTGCAGACTTCAGGGGATTCAAATATACCCATATCTGGACGACTGCCTTATACAAGCGGACAGCCAACAAACTTTGGTAAAGGACTTAAATTATGCCTTCCACATACTGCAGGCATTGGGACATACAGTCAACTTTCACAAGTCAAGACTTGTTCCATCCCAAAGAATAACTTTTCTGGGTGCGGATTTAGACACAACCACCCAGATGGCTTTTCTCACAGAAGAAAAACAAAGACAACTGCCGGATTACTTCAAGAATCTGACAAGACAAACTCAGCTGACTGCAAGGAAAATCCTGCAGGCCCTGGGTTACATGGCATCTTGCATTCTTCTCATTCCCCAAGCAAGGCTGCATATGAGGAAACTACAATGGTACCTAAGGAGTTTATGGACTCAGCACAGCCACAGCTTAGAAACTTTGATCCCACTCATTCCATGTCTCCAAAAGGAATTTCTGTGGTGGGCTCAAGCAAGCCAGTCGAGCAGGGGTTTGCCCTTCAGCAAGCCAATAGCCAGCCAAACTATTACAACGGATGCTTCAGACCATGGTTGGGGAGCACACATGGAGGGCAGATGTATTCAAGGACTATGGTCACAAAAGGAGCTACGCATGCACATAAACCAAAAGGAAATGCTGGCAGTGATACATGCAATCGAGGCTTTCAAACTCTTTCTGCATCAAGGCCACCTGCTAATAAGGACAGACAACACCACAGTTATGTGGTACATAAATAAGTAAGGAGGCACCCATTCCTACCCTCTTTGCAGACTGGCAATGAATCTATGGGAACTTTCCTTGAAACTCAATATAGGCCTGCAATCCCAGTTTGTGCCAGGAAAAGACAATATACTGGCGGACAGCTTAAGCAGAAATATCATGGATGCACACGAATGGATGTTGCACCCAGACATCTTCTTACAGATAACACAATCATGGGGAAGGCCAGACATAGATCTTTTTGCCTCCCCCCACAATCATCAGCTGAAGAAATTCTGCGCAAGGACATACCACCCACAAGCATGGAAAGTGGACGCCTTTTCTTTCAGCTGGAGAACCCTAACAGTGTATGCATTTCCACCTCTTCCATTAATGACCAAGGTCTTACTGAAGATCAGGACAGAGCAGCCAAAAGTGATTCTGATAGCTCCAGACTGGCCAAGACAGCACTGGTACCCACTGTTAAAGAGCATGTCACACACGAAACCATGGCCTCTTCCTCAATGGCCACTTCTCCTGACACAGCACAATTACAAAACTCTGCATTCCAACCTGAAAACCTTGCGACTAACAGCCTGGAAAATACCTTGACTCCTCCTCAGGATAAGCTATCCAAGAGAGTGAAGGATATCATCAAGGAAGCTCGCAGGCCTTCCACAAGAAAGGCATATTCAGCAAAATGGAAAATATTTCACATTTGGAACACCACAAAGGGCCTAGATGCGACAGTGATGAACATGCCACATATCCTGGAATACTTGGCAGAAATGCTCCACAATGGCCTGTCTTACTCTTCCGTTAAAATTCATGCTTCAGCAATTTCAGCAGAGTACAATACTGATCCACCTGTTTTTTCTCATCCTCTCCTAAGACAATTTCTAAGAGGAATTAAAAGCATCAGTCCTCCAAGGAAACCTCCAGTGCCTACTTGGGACCTTAACTTTGTGTTGGAAAAACTAACTCTGCCTCCCTTTGAACCAGCAGCATCTGCAGAACTACAGTTCCTGTCTTGGAAGACCGCCTTCCTTCTGGCCATAACCTCAGCAAGAAGAGTATCTGAGTTACAGGCCCTCATGGCAGTACAGCCATTTCTTATTTTTCATCAGGACAGAGTCTCATTGAGAACCAATCCTTCATTTATGCCAAAGGTGGTATCCAGGGTCTCATTAAACCAAGCTATTCACCTGCCTACCTTCTTTCCAAACCCACAAAACAAAGGGGAGAAACGTCTGCACACTCTGGACATACACAGACAGTTGCGCTATTACTTGGACAGAATGAAAAGCTACAGAAAAACTGACCAGCTGTTGGTAGCATATGCTGCTAGTGCACAAGGAAAAGCAATTTCCAAATAGACAATTTCAAAATGGATAGGGAATTGCATTCGTTTCTGTTATTCCTTCTATGGAAAAACTGTGCCAGCTAACATTAGACCTCATTCCACCAGAGCCACAGCCACCTCCACAGCCTTCTTAAGAGGGGTGGCTACCAAGGACATTTTAGAAGCTGCTACATGGAGCTCCATGCATACTTTTTCCAAGCATTACAATTTACCTTTATATTCCAGATCCAGAGCAGGCTTTGCTACGGCAGTCCTGCAGGGCATTTTAGCTACACCATCCTTTACATAGATCCTCCACCCCCAGATTGGCTATGGTATTCTACCCATATGTGATGACTGCAGATGCATCCTTGAAGGACATAGTACAGTTTTGTACCTACCATAAATGTAGATGTCCCATAGGTATGCATCTGCAGTCAGGTTTACCCTCCCTCCTTCCCCTCTTTGGTATTTATGGGGTACTTTTCCCTCTCATAGGTAGCTGGGGTTATCTATTATGGTGTATTTGTTGTATATATATATATATATATATATATATATATATATATATATATATATATTTCTGTGCATGTTTGGAATTTATTGCATTTATCCAAATTTAGCCTTCCTTTGAGGGCACCTGGCATCTGGGGCAAGAAACACTGAGGAAGATGGCGTTGGCTGACGCTTTTATACCCCAGGCGCTCTGACGTCGGGGAGGGGGCGACGTCAGCCGACGCCGGACCCAGACTTTGGAATCCGGCCGACCGAAGGGCTACCTGAGACAGGACAACCCATATGTGATGACTGCAGATGCATACCTATCGGACATCTACATTTATGGTAGGTACAAAACTGTACTTTTCACATGCTTAAGTACCAACAATATTTAATGGCTCAGTTAAAACAGAAAATGCTTGCAAGCTCCGAAGCTCCTGATTGTAAAGAAATGCAGGATTTATTGCATGCAGTTGAACAGGTGGGAAAACATACTCTGCAATGTGGTTTTGATTCTTTAAAGGCCTCTTGTAGAGCTGCTGTTACAGGTTCTGTTATTCGAAGACATGCTTGGTTAAAAGAACAGAGTTTACCTGATCATGTTAAGGCAAAATTATTGGATGCTCCTTTACAGCATGATACCTTGTTTGGTGTTAAGGCAGAAGAGGTGTTAAAGAAAATGGAGTATAAAGCTAAATCTATGCAAACAGTCAAGGATTTCTTACAGGTACAGCCACCTCGGTTTAGAAGAAATTGGCCAACAAAGAATTGGTCCTATCCAGTGTCAGACTGGCCACAGAGAGGCAGATACAGATGCCCAAGAGGCAGATCTCAACCCCAAGGCTCAAACAGACAATGACAGTGGGGCACCTCAACCCCAAAAGGAGGTGAGGACAAGTCTCAACCTTACAGGAAACAGTCACAATGACTTTCCTCTGCGTACGCCAAGCACGTCCCTTTTGGAAGCTCCCTTAGGGGGAAAACTAGCACTTTTTTCTCAAAATTGGCAAACAATCACCCAAGACAAATGGGCCCTGAATATTATGTCTCAAGGTTACAGATTCCACTTTCATACTTTACCAAAGCTAAAAGGAATGCCAGACCTGCCACAAAATCAATGGGCAGAGGCACAAAAACAAATTTCAGCCCTCATGGACATGAGAGCTATACAAAAAGTACCACAACAGGAACAAGGATTTTACTCGAGACTCTTCCTGGTCCCCAGAAAGGACAAAGCCTGGAGGCCCATACTGGACCTTTCAATTCTGAATACTTACCTGGATATTCCAAAATTCAAAATGTTGACATTACAGCAGCTTCTACCCATGCTGGGCAAGAAGGCTTGGCTTGTTACTCTGGACCTCAAAGAGGCATACCTGCATGTCCCTATCAGACAAAATTGCAGAAGATACCACAGATTCAAAGCTGGTACAATGCACTACCAATTCTCTGCACCCTTTGGCTTATCTACTGCACCCAGGGTCTTCACAAAGTGCCTGGCACCAGTAATTGCATTTTGCAGACAAAAAGGAATTCAAATATATCCATACCTGGACGACTGCCTCATTCAAGCAGAGAAAGAACATTCTTCTACAGCATCTGGCGTTTGTGAAAAAGTTGCTAATTTCTCTAGGGAGCACAGTAAACGAAAAGAAGTCAAAACTAGTGCCCTCACAACAGATTACATTCCTGGGTGCCAGCTTAAATACAATGGCCCAGATGGCTTACCTCACGCCAGACAAATAAGTTCTATTAACTCAATATTTTCAATTACTGGCAAAAAATTCCCATCTCCCTGCAAGAAAATTTCTGCAGGCCCTGGGATTCATGTCATCCTGCATACTAATACCATATGCCAGACTGCATATGAGGAAATTACAATGGTACCTAAAAAGTGTTTGGACTCAACACACTCACAGCTTAGAAGCAGTAATTCCAATGATTCCCTGCCTACAACAGGAGTTTCGGTGGTGGGCACAGGCATGTCACCTAAACAAGGGTCAGCCTTTTACCAAACCCGCAGCCAGGCAAACTCTGCTTTGGATTACGCCTGGGGAGCACACATGGCAGGAAAATGCATTCTGGGCAGGTGGACCAGACCAGATGCATCTTCACATCAATCAAAAAGAGATGTTGGCTGTTCAAAATGCCCTAACAGCTTTCAATGACCTTCTACATCCAGGACAACTATTACTAAAGACAGACAACACCACAGTAATGTGGTACATAAACAAGCAAAGGGACACTCATTCTTATCCCCTATGCAGGCAAGCCATGATCTTGTGGAACACAGCTCTAACGTACCAAGTTCACCTGCAAGCACAATTCCTGCTAGGAAAGAAAAATACTCTGGCAGACGACCTAAGCAGAAATATCATGGACCCTCACGAATGGAAATTGAATCCACAAATCTTCAGCATGATAACACAGAAATAGGGATGCCCCCAGACATGGATCTTTTTGCCTCCCCACTGAATTGCCAACTACAAAAATTCTGCACAAGGGCTTATCGCAAACAAGCATGGAAAGTGGATGCTCTTCTGTTCAGCTGGAAAAACCTAAAATTCTATGCCTTCCCACAACTGCCTCTCCTTTCAAAGGTACTACTAAAAGCCAGACAAGAAAAAACACAGATGATCCTGATTGCTCCAGACTGGCCACGCCAGCACTGGTACCCTATCTTAAGGAACTTGGCTCAGGGCCCACAATGTATTTTGCCCCAAATTCCACACCTTCTGACTCAACAAAACAATCAGAATCCTGCATGGTCAGCTCAAAACCCTAAACCTGGCTGCATGGCAGATATTTTAGTCAAACAGGCAACACCTCTCTCTAAAGCTGTTATGGATGTCATTTTGGAGGCCAGGAGGCCTAGCACCAGGAAAGCTTAGTCAGAAAAATGGAATAGATTCTGCGCCTGGAACCAGGCTCACAGCCTTGACCCTCTTGTTCCAAACATTCCTCAGATTTTACAATACTTAACTGAGATGCTGGACAGAGGCCTATCATTTTCATCAATTAAGATCCACGCCTCTGCCATTTCTGCACATTACAACACGGATCCTCCTTTATTCTCTCATCCCTTGCTAAAGCAGTATCTCAGAGGGGCTAAAAACATAAGACCGCCCCAGAGAGCACCAACACCAACTTGGGACCTCAATTTCGTTTTGGAAAAACTGACCCTACCACCTTTTGAGCCAGCCAATACAGCGGATCTAAAATTTTTATCATGGAAAACAGCTCTGCTCCTGGCAGTAACTTCAGCACGAAGAGTCTCAGAGCTACAGGCATTAATGGCAGTGGAACCTTTTATAATTTTTCATCAGGACAGGGTATCTTTCAGGACAAACCCTACCTTCATGCCAAAGGTGGTATCTAGTGTGGCTCTTAATCAAACCATCCATTTGCGAACTTTTTATCCAAACCCCCAAAATAAAGGGGAGAAACTTCTGCATTCTTTGGACATACACAGACAGCTACGCTTCTACTTGGACAAAACAAAATCTTTCAGGAAAACTGAACATCCGTTTGTAGCATATGCTGCAAGATCACAGGACAAGACTATCACAAAGCAGACTATATCCAAATGGATAAGACACTGTATTTGGTACTGCTACACACAGCATGGAAAACCAGTCCCTAATAACATTAGGCCTCATTCCACCAGGGCAACAGCCACTTCAGCAGCCTTTCTCAGAGGAGTACCTACCAAGGAAATTTTGGGAGGCTGCAACTTGGAGTTCAGTGCACACCTTCACCAAGCATTACCACCTGCCTCTTTACTCTAAATACAGAGCAGGATTTGCCACTGCAGTTCTGCAGGGCCTCATAGCCAATCCTAACTCTTTATAGACCAGCCACCCAACCTTAGCTTTGGGATTCAACCCAAGTGTGATGACTGCAGCAGTGTAACACGATGAACATAGTACAGTTTTGTACCTACCATAAATGTAGATGTTCGAGTGTTCACACTGCTGCAGTCCAGGTTACCCTCCCTCCATCCCCTCTGAACTAGCTGGACTTATCTATACCTTTCTGTCCTATACAACCTTTGGGGTGTATTTGCTGGTAACTGAAGGTATTGTTTTTATTTTATATGTATATTTCTGATTAGCAATATGTATTGCCTACCTACTTGGGGGCACCAGACATCTGGGGCAAGAAAAACTGAAGAAAATAGCATCGGATGCATATTATATACTCCTGGTGCACTGACGTCAGGGAAGACGTGACAGCAACTGATGCCGGACCAAGACTTTGGAACTCTGGCCGACTGCGGGACCGCCTGACGGCAGGATAACCCAAGTGTGAATACTGCAGCAGTGTGAACACTCGAACATCTACATTTATGGTAGGTACAAATCTGTACTTTTCTAAGGTGACCTTATCCAGATGGTTATCTGATACTATTGCCTTTATTTATCAGTTACGAAATAAAGAGCTACCAGCTAAACCAAAAGGTCATTCTACTAGAGCATTAGCCACCTCTGTAGCCTTTCGGTCTAGGTTGCCCATAGACTCAATCTGTGCAGCTGCCACTTGGGCAAACCCTCATACTTTTATCTCTCATTACAAGGTGGATATGGTCTCCCAGAGCAGAGCTTCCTTTGGTTCTGCTG
This sequence comes from Protopterus annectens, assembly GCF_019279795.1. NCBI lineage: Eukaryota > Metazoa > Chordata > Ceratodontiformes > Protopteridae > Protopterus > Protopterus annectens. The sequence continues at coordinate 23,841,780 of NC_056746.1, forward strand.
TTCTGAAGATTCTGTTCCAATGAGCCACCTGGGATTTTAGGTGCTAGGGACGCTATCCCAAACAGCAAGAACGAAGGTGAGATGGACAACTTAACATAAAGAAATTATGTACCTACCATAACGTTCCATGTTAGTTGTCTTCATCTCGCCTTCCTTCTTGCGTCCCTCCCTCCTTCCCCCTTACTAGATAATTGAGAGGAGTTCGTTTTGTTTTCACTGGCTGAGTGTCTTTTATTACTTCACATGCCAGGTAATTTATGACTCTTTCCCTGTTTAGGTGTATTGGACAACCAATTTTTAGTTAACTGGTTATTCTACTTATGTCTAGTGTGCGCTGTCACAAACAAGGTCTGGGTAGCTGATGCTGGGCATTCTGGGATAAGGGGTAGCCTCGATCCAGTAAACAGCTCTCGAGCTATAGAAGATGGCCGATTTGGAACCGAGGATCGGCTCCAAACCCAAACAGCAAGAAGGAAGGCGAGATGAAGACAACTAACATGGAACGTTATGGTAGGTACATAACTTCTTTATATATATATATATATATATATATATATATATATATATATATATATATATATATATATATACTGTTCATACTATTATAAATATATAATATATATTAAAACATAAATACTGAATGTACAAAAAAAATATAATAATGTATGCATATATGTGAATATTCAACAAATAATGTTTCAACTTCCTATCTTTAAGAAAAGGTTTCAAAGTGATGGAATCATTTAACCCAAAACTTTTATCGGCTTGTAGCCGTATGATCCATTTTTGTTCAGCTTTTTCAGTGGTATTCTTAATGTCGCTCATCCTTGTATCTGGATGTATAATCTGCTTGATAGTAAACTGAAACTTTTGATCTGAAGTTGTTAATCTTCTTCCTATTCATCACTGATGGGTTCGGTTCCAAGCCCTTGGAACCGAGTTGGCCTTATACCAAGCTTGTGTGCACCAAAAACTCTCGAGCTAAGCTGCTTCCCACAATGCCCTTCACTCAGTTACCTCAGATCTCATTTGCTGCGCAGCCATATAGCAGCGTTTCACCGAGCTCTCCAGCTAAATGATATATTTTTCAAATTTTTATAAGTATTTGTGAGTTCTTTCTTGTCAGATTATTATTTTCCACTAATTACTCACTCAGCTCTTCCCATAGGTATCTCTTTTTTCCCGTACCATTGTTTGTATTTGCCCTCTTTACCCATGTGGTATTTCCAGTACCATTGTTGATATTTCCCTCTCTCTCTCTAACTTTCCTTCTAGTTTAGACTTGTGTGTATTTTTTTCTATTGTTATGTCTGAAAAGAAAGGGACTACAGGTTTTAAACACTGCTCTTCTTGTAGTGGCAAACTACCTGCATGAGGAATGTTTGTATTGTTTGGGGGTTCCGCACTTATCAGCGAAACCTCCTTGTGATATTTGCGCCAGTTTCAGTCAGCGGACGCTGAATGAAAGACAAAATAAGTGGATCCTCAAGGGCCTGCTTTCTTCTCCTTTTTCGGAGGCCATTTCTGCTTCGGAGGTCTCAACCCCTCCTTCTTTGGACAAAAAAATGTCCTCGTTCGGACCCCTCTTCACCGGCCAGTGATAGGGGCAAGCCTCCTAAGCACAAGGCCCATAAGACAACTTCTGAGCATTGAATCGCCTCCTCAGTTCCGACCACCTCGGCTCCAAGTTTGGCTCCAGTGGTACATACAGAAGTTGCTATGATCGCCTTGTCGGCGCCGGTCTCGGCACCGACGACTATGGCTCCCACTGCATCTTCAGTTCCGACCAGTTTGCCTGCCTCTACCTCGGTACCGTCAGTTCCGACAACATCTCTGGAGCTGCTATTTACCTCAACTCCAGTTGTGACTTCGGCTCCTTGCCCATTCCCAGCTCCGATTATTCCCCTGCTGCCGATTTCTAAACTGGAATCCTCGGTGCAGTTTTTCAGTGCATCACAGACCCAGTACTCCCCATCTGTGGACCCATTTGCCGGACAAGCTTTCAGCCCCTTTTTGGACTGGCCCGATTACCCCTCAGTGGCATCGGTAAGGTCCACCAGGAGCCTATCTGAAGTGGATGTGGAGCACTTCTTTGATCAGCTGCTGACCGCTAGGGGACTTACAAATTTTCCTAGACCCCATCCCACTCCTGGTTTTGGGTCCATTGTCCCGGCGATCCCCATGTATTCTCCTCCCTTGGACCCCTCTGTTCCGAGGCTCATATTTCCAACATCTACAAGAGGACCTTTTACCTCGGTGCCGACAGTGACTGTGTCTGAGGCTCCTAGGCCCCTTTGGGTGTTGGTTCCGTCGGAACCCACCCTTCCTCAATCTCATGCTTGGGGGGATGGAACAGACAGTTCCATCCACAGTTCTGGTTGTGTCACCAGTTCCATCTTCTGGTCCGAGGGTGACTCCCACCCCGGTTTTGCTTGAGGCTCTGTCCCCGGGAGCAGACCGCGTGGAGCGGGGTGTGACCCCAGTTCCAAAATTTTCTTCTTGGGTTCCGGGCTCCCATTCCTTTTCAGGCGGGCCTGCTTTCTGGGTGATGGAGAGGGTACTTACTTCGAGCAATCCTCCTATGTCGAACATACCGCCCGTTCCCTCTGAGCTGCAGCTATCATCCCCCCAGGACTTCGAAAGCGCAAGACCCAGGAGATCCCCTGTACAGGGTATTTCCCTTTGTGAGTCTTCTTCGGATGCTCCCACTGAAGAACCACCTCGGAAACGGGTGTGTAAGAGTCAACACATGGACTCCCTAGAGGAGTCCCTCACGGAAGATGCAGACTATGATGATGGGGAAGGGTCACCCCCTGATGATGCTTCATTGGAGACATGCTGGAAATTTTGAAGCAGAGGGGTGACTGGAACCCCGCCAACCCTTCCTCGGAGGAGTCCGTATTCCTGCAAGCCTTCTGCTCTCGGCCCTCCACTTCTTGGGTGACCCCCACCCCCTCCCCGCAGGCATGGAAGAATCCATATACCGTTGAGGCCATTCCCAGAAGATCCGCTAAGATGCCCCCCCCCCCTCCAAAGTATCAACCCCATTGGTCTAGAGGTTTGCCAGTAAACGCTATGGTGGTGGCGGCGGCCATGAAAAAGGACCTTGCGGTGGAAAGTCCTGGTGTCCACCCGCCCAACAGTGAGTCCCGGACGGTGGACAGGTTAGAGTAGCGAGTGTTTGCTTAAGCGACTTTTGCTGTAAGGTCTCTGAACTTTTTGGCACATTTTACGAGGCTCCAGAGAGATTTCATCACCGAGCTCTCTCGAACCCTCGCGGGTCAAGTTTCAGACTGGGCACGTGATAAAGTTGCTTCCCAACTTGCCACCCTTGAGTCAGTAACCAACTCGTCCATGAGGTTGCTGTCCCATGCAACCGAAGGGGCGGCTAGAGATGCGGGTGCAGGCGTAGTTATGAGATGCCATGCCTGGATGCGCATTTGTGAACTCGTGGACTCCAAGTCTTCCTTTTTAAATGCCCCTATCGAACCATCAGCTCTGTTTGGTTCTAAGGTCAAGGACGCATTAGCCAGGTGCGAGCAGGATGGGAAGACCTTGTCTGCCGTGGGTCTACGTTTTTCCAAACCTCGGAGCTCCTTTTGCAGGAACCAGAGGGGTGGAAAGATGAGGCACAAAAAGTCTCAAGGTCCTTTCCGTGAGGCACGTGATGAGGGCTCCCCCAGAGGCAGAGGGGGTTCCAATAATGAAAGACACACCTTTCAGGGCAGAAGGGGTTCCCGAAATCAGGACTCCAGAGATTCTTTCTCGGGAAGTCCATATCAGTGCTCCTGAAACGCTGCCCTATTGCTTTCCTCTGGAAGCAGTCGGGGCTCATTTCTCTCTGCACCTAGCTGCCTGGCTCTCTATTACAAACGATCACTGGGTGCAGAGAATAATTTCCAGAGGCTATCACATCCCCTAATCTCTTACCCAAGACCTAAGAAATCCCTTCCCAACGTTCCACCCAGTCAAAGGGAGGAGGTAACTTCCGAAGTAAGAAAGCTGCGTCAAAAACGAGTCATCCAACAGGTCCCCCCAGACCAGTGCAGATCCGGGTTTTACTCTAGATTCTTTTTAGTGCCAAAAAAGACCGAGGACTGGAGGCCCATTTTGGATCTCAGCCAGCTAAACAAATCAGTGGTTCAAACCAAGTTCCACATGGTCACGATTCAATCCATCCTCCCTTTTGTTCGGGAGGGTGTGTGGATGTGCTCGATAGAACTCCAGGATGTGTATTACCACATTAAAATGGACAAACGCTCCAGGAGTCTCCTTCGCTTCTGGCTGGGAGCCAATCATTACCAATTCAGATCCCTGACATTCGATCTCTTGACGGCACCCAAAGTGTTCATGAAGTGCCTAGCAGTGGTCACAGCTCATCTGAGACTTCAGGGATTCCAGGTGTTTCCGTATTTGGATGATTGGCTCCTCTCCGCCCCCACAAAGTACCTCCTGGTCAAGGCCCTCCACTACAATTTAGTACTAGCACAGTCGCTGGGCATCACCGTTCACTGGGAAAAATCCAACCTTCAGCCCTCACAACAATTGGAATTTATAGAGGCAGTATTCAACACTCAAACAAGTCTGGTCTCTCTTCCCCCTCACAGGCTTCAGAGATTATAGGTTGGTACTAGGCTATCAACCCTAGGGCCTATACAAGCCTAGCCATAACAATTCCCTGGCTATTTCTTCCCACACTGTTTACTTCCCTGGACCCCTGTCTAGCAGGGCAACTGACGTGATCCCCGGGGTGAATTTCCTTTCTCCCATCCAGTCATCAAGGTTCCTTTTGAAGAGGGCCATAGAGGCACTCTGCTTGACATGTATGGGCAGTCTATTCGAGAGTCTGGGGAGTCTCTGGGTCAGGAACCTATCCCTATCCAGCATGTTTTGTTTATTGTGATGACAAGGTTTAGATCCCTGGAGCGTGTGGCTCTGAGGGATTGGGATTTCTTTAAGTGTAGCATGTCCAACAGCTCTGGGTTTGACATGGCCTTGTATGTTAAGCAGAGATCGCCTCTGAGTAGATGATATGCGACAGAGTATAACTGGAGTTTTTTAAGGCTGTCAGCGTAGGGCATCTGCTTTAGGCCTGTGATTCTTTTAGTAAGGTATTTCTACAGCCTTTCCAGTTGTTGCAGATGTCTTGAGAGGTACATACCAAATGGAGCGTTGTATTCTATAATGGGTCTAATGAGGGATGAGTACAGTGGGACAATGACCTCCTTTTATCTGGATGAAAAGCCCTTCGTGATAAGGTGTGCCACATAGAAGGATTTCCTGACTGTTGTGGCGATGTGGTTATCGAAGGTGAGACCAGTGCCCACCTGTGTCCCTAAGTCTCTTATCACACTTTCGGTGTTTAATGTACTGCCACCTATGTGGTAATTCACGGGTACATGTTTTTTCCCCAAAGGGGATAACTATACATTTTTTGGCATTGAGCTTGAGCCCATGGCTCAGACACCAAGCATCTGTTTCTGTAGGAATAAGGGCACAAGTTCAAGTGATACTCTGTCAAAGGAAGGTGTCTGCGAGGGAAGTTCTTCAGGCTCTGGGGTCTATGGCGGCAGCCATTCCAATTGTTCCCCTAGTCGGATTACATATGAGACTGATACGATGGCTCCTTCTGTCCCAGTTGATATCCAGTCTTCATCCCCTGAGCTCACAGATTCTCATCACCAACGTCTACAAACAAGATCTCCTCTGGTGGATGAACACAGATGAAAATCTTTGGTGTCGCCCCTTTCAGGCTCCCCAACCCAGTGCCACGGTGACCACGGATACTTCTCTGATTGGGTGGGGGTGGCAACTTCCAGGGAAAGTCAGTCCAAGGCACATGGTCTAGCATAGAGGTAAACTTGCATATCAATGTGCTGGAGTTAAGAGCGGTGCTATTGGCGTTGCAAGCATTCCATCCACTCCTTCCATCAGGAACGAGTGCTATCCAGTCAGACGGCATGTCTGTCATCTGGTACTTAAACAGAGAGGGACCAAATCCTACCCCCTGTGTTGCGAAGCTATGAGAATCTGGCATTGGGCGATAGCTTCCAACCACTTTCTGAACACAACGCATATCCCAGGGAGCTCCAATGTGTTTGTGGACAAGCTGAGCAGATGCATCCTCCGTCCTCACGAGTGCTCTCTCAATCCAAGTGTGATGGCAGAAATCTTCAGCCGTTGGGGCCAGCCATGCTGTGGCCATTTCGCCTCCACCTCAAACACAAAATGCAGCAGCTACTTTGCCCTCTTTCCCCTCACGGGGAGTCACCGAGAGATGTTTGACTCACGATTGGCCCGAGGGTCTTCTTTATGCTTATCCTCCGATACCTCTGATCCCTCTTTTTTTAAGGAAAGCTATTCGGTTGAGAAGCAAAGTGATCCTCATTGCCCCTGTTCTGGCCTTGTCAAGTGTGGTTTCCCTTCCTCCGACCTTACCTGTTATAACCTCCTAGGATCCTGGACCCATGTCAGGACCTCATATCTCACCCACAAAAGCTGACTCCACCGAATCTTTCCACTCTCAAGCTGACAGCTTGGCTTCTCCACTTCTGTTAGTAGCCAGGCAGGAAATCCTCTCCTCATCTGTCAGTAATATTATCCTGGTCTCCCATAAACCATCCACCAGAAAACTTTACAGGGACAAATGAAAAAGATTCTATCTGGTCACATAATCTGATGCTAAATCCGTTTTCAACTCCTGTAGCTTCTATTCTTCATTACCTCTCTGAGTTGTTTGACAATGGTGCATTCAGCTGACACCATTCGTGTCCGTTTAGCAGCTATTTCCAACTTCCATAATGGTTCAGATGTAGTCCCGCTTATTTCCACCTGACTTTGCAAGACCTTCCTCAAGGGAATTTTCCACAGCAGACCTCCTATTAGACAACTGGTGGAGGCATGAAATCTCTTCCGGGTTCTCCAGTCTCTCTCTCTCTCTATATATATCCTTTTGAACCTGCTGCAACATGTGATCTAAAATTCCTGTCATGGAAATCTTTGTTTTTGGTGGCGGTCACTTCAGCCTGATGAATATTTGAATTGCAAGCCTTATGCATCAAGTCCCTATCTGACCTTCCATAAGGACAGAGTATCACTTCGTACTAATCTATCCTTTCATCCCAAGGTGGTTTCTGACTTTTCTATTAACCAGTCCATTGAGTTCCATGTATTCTTTCCAAATTATTCAAACAAGGGAAAATACTGTCTGCATTCATTGGATGTTCATAGACAACTGTGTTTTTACCTGGACAGAACAAAGTCTTTTTGCAAGTCGGACCAACTTTTCATTTCCTTTTCTGGTCCTAGAATGGGGTGTGCAGTATCTAAAGTTACCTTGTCAAAATGGCTCCGGGATTGCATTGCCTTCTCATATTCGCTTACGAATGAATCTAAGCTCAAATCAAAGCTCACTCAACTAGGGCTATTGCAGCATCTGTTGCCTTCCACTCTAGAGCCTCCATGGATGACATCTGTGCAGCAGCCATTTGGGCTAATCCCCATACCTTCATCAAGCATTACAAATTGGATCTGATCTCCAGGGGAAGAGCGGTCTTTGGCTCAATGATGCTCAGGAATGCTCTTCCATAACGGCCACCCAGGTTCTCCAAGTTGCATGGTATTCTGTCTCATCAGTGATGAATAGGAAAAAGATTAACAACTTCAGATAAAGAAGTTGTCTTACTATAACATTCCATCTGAGTTGTTGATCTTCCAGTAATCACACCCTTCCACCGGCCCCCACCAAAGGCTCCTGGCGGATCTTCTGGGTCTTGTGGTGTTCAGGGTTTCTGCACAAAGATGGCCTCTGACTTTCTGTTTCTTCTATATGTTGCATGCAAACTTGATCTGAGGTAACTGAGTGAAGGGCATTGTGGGTAGCAGCTTAGTTCGAGAGTTTTTTTGGTGCACACAAAGCTTGGTATAAGGCCGACTCTGTTCCGAGGGCTCGAAACCGAACCTATCAGTGATGACTGGAAGAAGATCAACAACTCAGATGGAAAGTTATGGTAAGACATAAATTCTTTTTTCTTTCCTGCCTGTATGGTATGCTTGGCTAGTGCACTTCTTGTTATCTTCTATTCATGTATAGTACAAGTTCTCCCTGATTCTATCTTTTAGCTGCCGATTTGTTTTACCTACACAAAACTTGGGGCATTGTGTGTACATCTCAGGATGGACAAAAACTTGGTTTGCATGTATTCCGTACACCTCAGATAACAAAGCAATCGTGGACATCCTGTATAGGAACTGGCATATTTTGACTATCAATGAGAAGGTGAAGGATATGGTAGGTGACAAACCAACAGTTACATAAAGAATATGCAATCGCTTAAGAGACGCCGTGATAAAACAGGGACATCAATGAAAGATGTTAGGCAGAGTAGAACAGGCACATATAGTTGCAATTGGTGTAATTATTGCAGTTATATACATGCAAACCAAGTTTTTGTCCATCCTGAGACATTAAGAGAATTTAAGTTTTCTTGTTCTGCCAATTGCAGTACAAGTAATGTTGTTTATTTGGCCCATTGCACGCAATGCCCCAAGTTTTATGTAGGTAAAACAAATCGGGAGCTAAAAGATAGAATCAGGGAGAACTTGTACTATACACAAATAGAAGATACAAGAAGTGCACTAGCCAAACACACCATACAGGCAGGAAAGAAACACACGTTTCGGTTTACTGTGAAGCAGATTATACATCCAGATACAAGGATGAGAGACATTACGAATACCACTGAAAAAGCTGAACAAAAATGGATCATACGGCTACATGCCGATAAAAGTTTTGGGTTAAATGATTCTATCAGTTTGAAACCTTTTCTTAAAGATAGAAAGTTGAAACATTATTTGTTGAATACTCACATATCATATGTATACATTATTATATATTTTTTGTGCATTCAGTATTTATGTTTTAATATAGATTATATATTTATAATAGTATGAACAAGATATATATATATATATATATATATATATATATATATATATATATATATATATATATATATATATATATATATATATATAAAAAACAAGTGTTTTATAGTTTGTTTATATAGTTATTTTAAGATTCTTTTAGCTTTATGTATTTAGTTTTTTACCTAGGTTGTAAGTGAAGGGTGTGGATATTAATTGATGGAAGTGGTTGCTAAGACAATTGATTTAATAACTACTAGAACCTGTAGTAGGTCTTTACTTTAAATAGGTGATTAATGTGGGTGATGTTATGACAGTCTCAGGAAGCATGGTGGATCCATGTGAAAGCACTTACTGACCTACTTAGTATTTTCCTTCTCTGTGTGTTTTTTGTCAACAGAGAGAGAGGGGGGGAGAGAGAGAGAGAAATATGTAACGTGGAATGTCACAACGTATTTCATTTAATTGAATCATAAGGTGAGGCTGTAGTCCAGAAAGTTAATAAGTTTTGAGAAGCTTCAATAAAGTGCAGGTATTCATCTGAATGCCTGACCCAGTAAGAGAGAAGGTATGGCTGTTCGTTTAGGAGGGTTTCCACTTCTCACTTGTTGGCCTTGAAGGTTAGCTTTATTTTTATGAGGTACTTTTTCTGTCTGGGCTTCATGAATTCTTTTGTCATGGGCAGAGCACATATTTGTGTCATCCGTTCACATCCACACATAGTGAATTGCAGGAGTCTGGTCCACCTTGAGTTGGTCAGAAGTTTTTTTTAGTGATCCTCTGTGTCCATCTTGTTTGAAGATATTTGCTTCTTTTTCATTTGGAGCTTCTAGATTTGATTTTATGCATGTAGGCATTTTAAGGGAGCTAGCTCATTAATTTTATAGTTTGGATTTATTATGGGTGCCTGTTTCTTTTTCCAAGTAAATTTTTCAGCTACAGGCTTGGCGGGAGAAGTCATTAGAACAATGGAATTTTCAGTTAACAGTTGTTTCCCATCAGTCTGATTGTTGGGCATGTGCAGAGTTTGGCAGCATTTTTCCACTCCTGTGAGGTGGCTGCTTTGAAGAGGAGACTGTTAAGATTGCAGTGTTTGTGGAGGTCCATGCTGGAATTTTGTACTGCATGAATTTGGCCTTTGGTGCATGTGTTAATCTGTTACTGTACTTGGAACCTTGTCTCAAGGAATAAAGCTTTTTTATACATTTTGAGTTGCCGCGTTCAGTCTTCTGTTCTGTAGTTATGCAGATAAGCCCTGTGGCTCCTTCTGAAATTGTTTATGCTCAAGTATAGCCCCCAACTCCTAAAGGCCCCATGTAGTATGATGTAACAGATGTATTAGCATTCACCCTAGCAAGTCATCTTGTAGAAGATCATCTGAAGTGTGTACCTTCTGCTACACAGAGCTGAATAATATTGGTGTTTACTTTGTTTATTCCTCATGTTAGCGCGGGTCATGGACTTGGGATTTTGAAGCTGACATTTTTCTTCATACTAGTGCAGAAGAGTTTTTATTGTAAAGGCTGAATATGTTAGCATGAGATCAAGAAAAGAACAAACTACTTAGAGGGCACCTAAAAAGAGTACCCAAGTATAGATGCACTTTAGAAGACAGATATGCTATTTCCCCTGTTGTGAGTGCAGCAATGCTATAACATTTGTCCGATTTTCCCCTTTTTATTATCCAATGCAGTCCATTTTTTCTTGTTTTCAGTACAGGATCTGCTTTGGTTAATGTATTTGTGGGGGTCTTAATCAAAACAGATTCCAAGCAGACTAGATTTATTTTTACCTTTTCTTTTATCCACAGCTAAATTTCGACTTGGATAGAGGCATTTTTCCACTTGTGATCCAGGCTCTGGTTGATGAAGGGGACGGTGAGTCATTTAAAATTTGTTGCTCTTTGGGGAAGAGGCCTAGCAGGGCAATATTTGTTGTTCTTAATTCTGTCTAGCAGAGTGTCAGTTAACATCAGCACTTGGTACAACTTGTTGCTTACTACACCAACTAGGATGATGAAAAGTTTTGCTGTGGCAAAAACAGAGCTTCTGTCTGTTATGTTTAGCCAAGATTGTTAGATTTGCTATATTCAGGGGGGGGATCAAAAAGTGCATATATGTATGAAGGTGTATATATGTGTGTATATATACATATATATATATATATATATATATATATATATATATATGTATATATATATATAAAGATAGTTATATATAGATAATGATATTTATACGAACATATATATACGTGTGTGCGTGTGTATTTGTATCTGTAATATATATATATATATATATATATATATATATATATATATATGTGTGTGTGTATATATATAAGTATATATCTATAAATATATATCTATATCTATATATATATATATATATATATATATATATATATATATATATATATATATATATATATATATATGTGTGTGTGTGTGTGTGTGTGTATATATATATATATATATATATATATTTATATATATATATATATAGACAAAATTTCGTATTGAAGTAAGCAGGAACCAACAAGCAAAGGCAGGCACCAGAAACCGCACAATAAGTAGAAGATAAATACATGTGCTGCCACCATGCCGAAGGACACAAAACTATAAAACAACAAAATAAAATCAGATAAGCACTTTTGGGTAACACACAAACCCTTCATCAGATATAATACCGTTGTAAAAGAAGTGCAATATAAATGCTGAAAAAACAGTCAGCTGCTAGAGTTCAGGGCAAGGCTTACTTATTAGCAATTTAGAGCTTCCAACTCATTCGCTCCAATGGAGCTCAGGAAGTTTGCACTGTAACTTGCAGTGGGTGGAGCCTAAGCCATTTGACAGAATCAAGTTAATATCTTTACATTTCAAACAAATGTTCATATCTCTAGAACCATAGGGGTTATGAAAGAAGTATAAATGGCAAATCCTTCATCACAAACTATTTTTAAAGTAGTAGTATTCTTTAGGTTCTAGGTCTTAAACTGAATTTTATAAGTCACAGTAAACACAGTAACTATTAAGTTTGTAATATTTTGTAAGTAAGTTACAATATCTATGCAACCACTCAGGTTACACACATACTGACAGCAGCATTTTATTCATCTAGCAGAGAACTTTCGTATGAGACTAAGGAGTTCTGTCTGTGTTACGTGACTGTTCAGATATTTAGAAAAATGTGAAAAATATATCTGTATAAATTAATATCATAAAAACAACAATTAATATATCTTTACCTGCATTAGACAGAGGTCAAATATTAATGCAGTTGAGTTTGTCACTGTGTACGCTTTAAGATGAAATATTTTACAACCTTGTACATAGCATGGTTTTGAAATTATTGGTGCAAATATGAACAAGCAATATTTGACGCCTAGAGGCGTGAGTAGGAGTTAACTGTTGATGCACCTGGAGGTGTCAGTCAGATGTAATTAGTTAATCTCCACCCTGTTAGAGCTGGTTTCAATGGAATATTCACATTCAAGCCTGGAAAAACACACGCTTGTAACTTAGCAGTCCATTTCATCTCATAGTTTTCAAGGTCATGTCACTTCCTGTAATAGTAATCCTTGTCACCTCCAGAGTCATAAATCTGAAATAATGCCCTTCCACCTCACTAACATGCTTAAAAAGTGGAATCTTGGTATCCTTAAGCTTGATGACACTGACTTGCTTCGAGAAGCGTTCCTTAAGGCATCTGTCAGTTTTACCAATATAGAAGCATGTACATAAGCCACAGACTGCTGCATATACTAAGTGCTTAGTTCTACAGTCTGCGTAACTGCTGCAGTAAAATATTTTACCAGTTCGTAGATGTATTAACTCATTAGTAGTGGAGATGTACTTGCAGCATGTACATAATTTACATTGAAAGGTATCTTTTCTGTGGGTAATCGGTGCTGAAATATCCAGGGAGAGATAATAATAGTTGCTTCAAGTTCTTGTTGCGTCCATACATAAAAGTTGGTTCTGGACCAACTATGTCTTTAAGTAAAGGATGTAACATCAATATTTTCCAGACTGAGAAGTTATAGTCTACACCACAGGAAGAAGAAGCCTTCACGAATGCTTAAAACATTTCCTTTAATCCTTGGCAAAAAGAATATACACGTGCTTTTGTTTTAAACCATAAAACTTTATCAGATACAAATAAAAGAGACTCCAGCCTGTGTTTAAATATCCTTCTGTTGCATGAGACCTTATGACATAATTTATTTGCCTGATATCACCTGGATATGTAAGCTTAATTCGATTTCTCATACCACTATGATTCATCCTCCCTTGTCGTTGTACTTCTTGTTCAGAAATAGGGAGTTGAGGAATGGCAGTAGAGGTTGACCCTTTGTTAATGAGTCGTTGTGCTCTTGTCTTTTCTAAGTGTTCTTATACCCATAAGTTCTATATCTGTTTCAGTCTGTTTATAACCCCTCTCAAGTAGTTCTTCCTTTAAGTTCTTAATCATACCATCAAAGTTGTTATCCCTATTGCATAGTCTTGACATCCTGTATGCTTGATTTTTAACAACATTAGTGAACATATAAGCAGGGTGCATGCTATTTCTGCATAGTAAATTGTTTATCTTGCTTTCTTTCATAAACACTCTTGTGTTTGACTTTATTGTGCCCATCTTTAAAGATCTCAGTGTCAAAAAAACTTATGCTAGTAGCAGAGAAATTTAGCTTGAAATTCAGAAACCTGGTTGTCCTCTCCATATAGCTCACAAAGTCCTGTAGGTTATCTGTGTCATCATTTCTGATTAGGGAGATGTCATCCACAAAGCGCACGTAGAATTTAAGATGGTTCTTGTAGGGATTGTTCAACACATATCTATTTTCCCAATCTGCCAAAACTAAATTGGCATAACTGTCTGCGTACGGTGTCCCCAAGGTGACACCTCATTTTTACCAATATAGTTTCTTGTCAAATGTCAAGACATTATTGTTCAGGATCAGTTCCGTAAGTTGGCATATCAATTCTACTTTAGAGCCGCCAAAATCTGTTGACTTCTGCAGGTAGTGCCTCAAAAATTATATTCCTTCTTCATTGGGTATAGCTGTAAAGAGACAATCCACATCCAGAGTAGCTAATACGAAATCTCCACCAGCCCCATGGCTAATATATTCAGATAGGAGACTCACAAAATGTCCAGTGTCTCTAATCACAGTTTTACTTAATCTTACTACATCTTTCAGCATGTGCTCAACAAATATTGACAATGGCTCTCTGAGCCAACCTGCTCCAGAGACTGTAGGCCTCAGTGGTGGGTCTCTTAGTTCCTTGTGCATCTTTGGGAGTCCACTGATTGTGGGTATTACTGCTTCCTGAATCTGAAAATAATCAAAAATATCCTTGGTTATTAATCGTTTGTTAGCAGACATGTCAGTCTATTGTGAATGTGGTGGCATTTGTTTAATATCTGTAGCTTGCTGATGGACACATAAGTAGAACTGTCCGCTAACATATCTTGCATTTTTATACATATTGTATGGTATCCATCACAACCACTGCTCCTCCTTTATCTGCAGGTTTAATAATTAAGCAGGAATTCATCTGTAGTTCTTTAAGAGCAAAACTCTCAGCTCTTGTCATATTATAAAACCTCCATTTATTGCTTGCCAGGAGATCCACTACGTCTGTTTCGCACATGCTTACAAATTTCTCTAGTGTGAGTGTAAACTGTGGCAGGAAGGTATTCGTTTTTTTAAATAAGTTTACCGGTCCATCTGTGTCTTGTATATAGAAGACAACATTATATCCCTTCCAAAAAGTCTCAGATTCAAAGTCATATCACTCAGTTCTGACATTGCAGCTGGAATGAAATTTAAACCTTTGTTCAAAGCAGCTAATTGCATGGCCGTTAGATCACTACTTGAGATGTTATGGAGTAAGTTGCCTGTACAAATTTCCTTTTGTTCTTTACTTGTTGTGTTTTCCATTCGGCTAATAGATGCCGTTTCCTCCTCTTGACTCCCCGATCTTAATCTTTCTCTGTGCTGAGCTGTAAAATTCAGTCATAGTCAAGGAAAAAACGATGGTAATGTAAACTCAGGCCATATTTGTTCCTGCCTCTCCTTTGGCTTTGCATCTAATGCTGTTACCATTTGAGTTGTTTTTTCCGTTATTCACAGTGTGTATTTCTCCTACTTGTCCAGTGGCAGTTATTTCAGAACCTGCTGTGATGGTATTCAAGGCAGGATTCTCACTGGCATTGCTCTCATTTCCTTGTTTTCTATTTCTTGGTCACAAATATCTGTCCATTCGTAAAATCCTTAAAATCTCTGGCCAGTTTCCTCATTTTAATGGATTGTTAGAGTCCAAAGTGTTCAAAAACATGTCCTCCAGCCTTTTTATGTATGTCGGTTCTCTATATTTTTTCATTAGCTCTCTCTGTAGCCTTTCTGCTTCCTGTTGCAAGTCTCGCTGTATAGGCTCAAAATATTCTAACAACAATTAAGTATACTTAAAACTGTTTTCTAAATTTAGTACCTGCCATTTACATATATATGGGTCTTCTTTGTTACGTTGAATCTCATTTCACTGAATTTCATTTCACCCCGACCACTTCACTGACAACTCAAATTACTAAAAACTCATTTCACTGAATCTTATTTCACTGAACTGCACTTAGTATATATGGCACTGTGTAAAGTACTGTCAGGCAAGTAAAAGGTATATGCCCTTTTCCCCACTGTAGTAAGATCCTGGAGTTAGTATATATAGTTGGGGGTGTGTGGGGGGTGTAGAAGGGATTTTTAAATCCTGCTAGATGTTGATTAGTATTTTTACCCTTTCAGTATGTTGATTGAGAACTATCAGAAAGTATATTAGAAAAAAAATGTATCTGATTTTTAAAAGTCATAATGAAACCTGGCTGTTGGCTGGAATTTAACCAATGCACTATTAAGTGTCGGTATATTTTTGCTTCTAAATATTTTGGTTCAAGATTTAACTACTCTGAAGTGTTGTCAGTTAGCAATCCGACTATTGGAGTTCACAAAAAATGCAAGGAAAAAGACAGACAGACCATCTATGTAGCTTCTCCTAAGCCAGTCGCCGGTTCGCTGGTACTCAGTGAGGTGCTTTTGCAGCCCCTGATACCCACTACTTTTGAGTCGGAGGCCTCTACCAAGACCCATCTGGTATGCCGTGAGATTCGCAAAGTATTGAACCCCCGTGGACGTCTCTCCCTTGAATGTGTCCAGAGCCGCTGAGCAGGCACCGGCGTCTGAGGGTGTTTTCAGGCCTCAACATTTTTATATTAAACCGACGCCAGCAACAAAAACAAGGTCAAAACCAACTTCTATGTCTAAAAAACTGACGCATGAGCCACGTGCTCAGGCCCCTATGCCTAAAAAAACAAATGATCAAAATGGCTGAGGATTTAATTACCTTGATCAGGGGTTCCCAACCCCCCCCCTGCTAAGAGGCCTGGGCAAGGCACTGATTATGAATCTTCAGATCAGGTTTCCATTTCTTCTGATCAGGAATTCTCTGTTCCACCTTATGAGGATTCTGATGCAGAGGAATCCATCCCATCTGCTTCTCCTCTTGAGGATTACTCTTTGGAGAGACTTTGCATACTTTAAGGGAACATTTTCACTGGGAGAGTCAGGACTTCTCTGAATCAAAAAAGAGGTTTGGGGATTTCCTTCTTCCTCAGCAATGGCCTTTGGCAATACCTCCTGTATTAGACATTGTTGATGATGTGTTATCGGAATCAAGCATGGCTCCCGATTCCCTGCCTCCTGCTCCTAGTAAGCCAGACAGATATTACAGGGTTTCTGACTCCCACAAATTTATTTTTAAAAATCCTGCTGCTGACCCTGAGACTATTTCTCAGGGTCCCAAGGGTGTTAAGGCTTCTACAGCCAAAAATCCTACCCCTTCTGATAGAGATTCTAGGGAGCTGTACAGATGGGGTAAGAAGGTTTATACTTCTGTAACCGTGGCATTCAGGGCTTTAAACTGCCAGTTTCATATGCTTAATTATCAACAGCATGTTATGGGCTTACTGAAACATATAATGATGTTGATTTCTGTTTGTGTGGAAAATAGAGAGTTACAGGATTTATTGCATTCAGCAGAACAGGTTGGAAAGCATACTTTGCAATGTGGTTTTGATTCCTTGGAAGCCTCTTGTAGGACCGCCATTACTGGATCTGTGATAAGAAGGCATGCCTGTCTCAAGGAACAAAATCTGCCTGATCATGTTAAGGCTAAATTGTTGGATGCTCCTTTGCAGCATGATACTCTGTTTGGTAATAAGGCAGAAGAGGTTTTAAAGAAAATGGAAGACAAAGCTAAATCTATGCAAACTGTAAAAGATTTCTTGCAAGTGCAGCCACCCAGGTTCAGTAGGCACTGGCCTACTAAAAATTGGTCCTTTCCTGTGTCCAACAGAGCCACTCAGGTCAAACACAGGCACTCAAAAGGATCCAGATATCAATCACAGGGATCTTACAGGTCAAAGCAATGGGGTGCCTCCACCTCCAAATCTGGAGGTAACAAAGCACAACCCTACAGTAAGCAGTCTCAATGACTTTCCTCTACCATCTCCAAGCACTTATCTTTTGGCAGCCCCCTTGGGGGGAAAACTAGCACTTCATGCTCAAAATTGGCAGTTAATTACCCAGGACAAGTGGGTATTAAACATAGTATCCCAGGGGTACAGATTTCATTTCCGTACTTTGCCAATTCCAAACGGATGGCTGGATCTGCCACAAAACCAGTGGGCAGAAGCCCAGAAACAAGTCATGTCCCTTATATTTTTGGGGGCTATTCAACCGGTACCGAAAAAGGAAAAAGGACAAGGATTTTATTCAAGACTTTTCCTGGTACCCAGAAAAGACAATTCATGGCGTTCAATATTGGATTTATTGATTCTGAACACATTCCTGGACATTCCAAAATTCAAAATGCTGACTTTTCAACAGCTACTGCCTATACTAGGCAAGAATGCTTGGTTAGTAACTCTAGACTTAAAAGAGGCATATGTGTATATCCCAATAAGGGAATCTTGTAGAAGATACCTCCACTTCAAAGCAGTTTTTTTGCATTACCAATTCTCTGCACTGCCCTTTGGCTTATCTACTGTGCCCAGGGTCTTTACAAAGTGCCTGGCACCAGTAATTGCATTCTGCAGACAAAGAAACATTCAAATGTATCCTTATCTGGATGATTGTCTCATTCAGGCAGAGGTCAAGGACACTCTTCTTCAACATCTGGCATTTGTAAAAGGGCTTCTAGCATGCCTAGGGTACACCGTAAACGAAAAGCAATCACAACTGGTACCCTCTCAAATAATTACATTCCTGGGTGCAAGCTTGAATACAACTGCCCAGATGGCTTACCTCACGCCAGACAAACAAATGCAATTGACAACATACTTCAAACAAATGGCAACAAAAACCCAGTTATCTGCAAGACAAATTCTGCAGGCTTTGGGGTTCATGGCATCTTGCATTCTACTAATTCCATATGCAAGATTGCATATGAGGAAACTTCAATGGTACCTAAAAAGTTTATGGAGTCTACATTGTCACAGCCTGGAAACAATGATTCCTCTCATTCCCTGCCTACAACAGGAGTTTCTTTGGGGGAAAGGGACATGTCACCAAACAAAGGACTGTCATTCACTCTACCCCCTGCCACCCAAACCCTAACTACAGACGCATCAGACTATGCTTGGGGGGGCCCACCTTGCAGGGAGATGCATTCAGGGCAAATGGAGCCCAAACCAAATGCATCTGCATGTCAACCAGAAAGAAATGCTAGCTGTTCAGAATGCTCTGACAGCCTTCAAGGACTTACTTCATCCAGGACAACTACTGATAAAGACTGACAACATGACAACACCAAAGTTATGTGGTACATAAACAAGCAGGGGGGTACCCATTCCTACCCCCTTTGCAGACTAGCCATGGCATTGTGGAACACAGCCTTGACTTACCAAATACATCAAGCTCAATTCCTGCCAGGAAAGCAAAATACTCTGGCAGACGGCCTAAGCAGAAATCTTATGGACCCGCACAAATAGAAACTGGATCCACACATCTTCAGCATGTTAACACAGAAATGGGGGAGCCCAGACATAGATCTATTTGCCTCTCCCCAAAACTATCAGTTAGACAAATTCTGCACAAGAACTCATCACAAAAAAGCAAGGAAAGTGGATGCTCTATCCTTCAACTGGGAAAGTTGTTGCTCTATCCTTCAGCTGGCAAAACGTATCAATCTATGCCTTTCCCCCTCAGCCTCTACTCTCCAAGGTCTTACTAAAATTCAGACAGGAAAAAACAAAAATGATCCTAATTGCTCTGGACTGGCCTCGCCAACACTGGTACCTGCTTCTAAGGAATATGTCACACCTTCCTCCGTGGTACTTGCCTCAAACACCTCATCTACTGTCTCAGCAGAACTATCAAATTCTGCGCACTCAGCTGCAAACTCTGAATCTTGCAGCATGGCTAATCAACTAATTATTCAAACCACATCTCTCAGTAAACCTGTGATGGATGTCATTTTGGAAGCCAGAAGGTCTAGTACTAGAAAATCTTATGCTGATAAATGGAAGAGATTCTGTGCTTGGAACCAAGCACAAGGAATAGACACAGCAAAGCCCAATATTCCTCAGATTTTACAATACTTTACTGAGATGCTTGACAAGGGCCTATCTTTTTCTTCAGTAAAAATCCATGCCTCTGCCATCTCGGCTCATTACAACACAGAGCCTCCCCTCTTTTCTCATCCACTGCTAAAAGGGGGCAAAATTTAAGGCCTCCCAGAAGAACGCCAACTCCTGTATGGGACCTCAGTTTTGTGCTGGAACAAATCACCCTGCCTCCTTTTGAACCAGCAGCTACTGCAGATATAAAATTTCTATCTTGGAAGACAGCTTTTCTTTTGGCAGTCACTTCAGCTAGAAAGGTTTCAGAACTACAGGCTCTCATGGCAGTGGAGCCTTTCATTATATTTTACCTGGACAGGGTGGCCCTCAGGACCAATCCTTCTTTTATGCCTAAGGTGGTATCCAGTGTGGCTCTTAACCAGGCCATTCACTTGCCAACCTTTTTTCCCAAATCTGCCGAACAAGGGGGAGCAGATTCTGCATTCATTGGATGTACACAGACAACTAAGATTCTACTTAAACAGGACAAAAGCTCTAAAAAAGTCTGAGCAACTACTGGTAGCATTTGCTGCAGGATCAGAGGGAAAGGCTATATAAAAGCAGACTGTTTCTAAATGGATAAGCCACTGCATTCGTTTCTGCTATTTGCACCATGGTAAACCTGTGCCCAAGGGGATCAGATCCCATTCCACCAGGGCTGCCTCTACTTCAGCAGTTTTTCTCAGAGGGGTGCCAACCAAAGACATTCTAGAGCTGCTACTTGGAGCTCTGTTAATACGTTCACAAAGCATTATCATTTACTTCTCTTCTCTAAATCCAGGGCAGGCTTTGCCACTGCAGCCCTGCAGGGCCTTCTAGCTGCTCGTAATGCTGTTTAGTTCCATCCTCCCATCCATAGCTTTGGGATTCTACCCAAATGTAATGACTGCAATAGTGAAACATGAAGAACATAGTACAGTTGTGTACACTTACCATAAATGTAGATGTTCAAGTGTATTCACTGTTGCCGTACAGGTTACCCACCCGCCATCCCCCATTCTTTACCTTTTCTTTCCTTCACTATACTCAAAAATCTTTGTGGTGTATTTGCTTTTAGTTGAAGGTAAATTTTATGTTTCTAAGGTGCATTTATATATTTACAGTTTATTTATATATTTTTGCTCCCCATTTGGGGGGCACCTGACACCTGGGGCAAGAAAAACTGATTAAAATGGCGTCGGCTGCATGTTTTATACCCCTGATGACCTGATGTCATGGAAAAGGAGACAGCAACCGATGCAGGACCCAAGACTTTGTTATTCAGGCTGACTGAGGGTAACCTGCCAGCAGATTACCCAAATGTAATGACTGCAACAGTGAATACACTCGAACATCTACATTTATGGTAGGTGTACACAACTGTACTTTTCATAGTTTGTGTTTGGGGGTGGAGGTTGCTGGGATGTCTGCTTTGGAGGTCTCCGTTGCTTTTGCAGATTTTTATTTAGAACCTTTGAGTATGTTTTCACGTATTTGTGTGTTTTTTACCGGTGCTGGTTTGATGGGTCTGTGTGAGACTGGTGGTGTGATGCAAGTATTTCCTTTCTCCTCTTGACTGTCTGATCCAGTCTTGGGTTGAGAGAGCTTAGCCTCCAGTTTGGCTGTATAATTGCATCTCTCGCATGTATTAGTGTTTGGTGGTAGGAGGAGAGGGGTGTCTGTGTACATGAGGCAGTTGTAACATTACCTCAAAATGCCCAGATTCACCAGTTGGACTGGAGAGTACACCTGAAACTGCCCTTTGGACATGCTTGGATAGGTACAGTGAACTGTTTTACTTAATGGCTGGTAAGGTCGAATAGAGAGCCTCGTCCTTCTGTACAGTATAGGGGGGTCTAGTGCTAGGGTTTATAAGTGCTTGCTATGAGTTTTGAGCAAGTGCTGGGCTGAGAAATGAATGGCTTGAGTGCTAAAGTTGAAAGTTTGTCTAGTTCGAAGGGAAAAATTGAAGAGGAGACTTTGTGGAGCCGGGAATAGTTATACCCTAATTAACCGGTGCTGCCCGGGCACACAAAACTGGGCAAATGCGTTTTGTATCACAGGGAAATGAAAGAGATAGAAATTAGCCAAAAAATGGCCAATAAACTACTAATTTGTGAGCTGAAACCACTCCTCCATTGACAGATAGGCTGCTCAAAGCTCCCCTCTGTCACAGGTGAACAGAGAAACTTCCTTCTATCCAAGTAAGGTATGGGCAAACACAGAGATTTGTAACACAGCCCTGCATTCAGCACTAGCCTGAAAACTGGACAATACTAGCTTAGAAAGGTGGGGAACAAGTATATTTATATATGTTTTTCAGAAAATAAAGCAGATACAATAAAAAAAAACACTTTAAATGCACAGAAAAGGATACTTATTGTTATATATCTCAGATCAGAGTTGTAGTCAATGCCCCTAGTAATAAAGTAGGAAGAAACACAAATACAGTAAAAGCAGATGATTAAAGTGCAATTTTTTTTGTTAGTAAAGTGCAAGGAGAACGGAAGGAAGAACCTAAGTGGGTTGGCCTTCTCAAATCTTCACTCTATATTAAGTAGAGTGAACACTAGACTCAGGATATGATCTCACTGTACCCGGTTAATTGAGCAATGAGATGGACCCAGGAGGAGTGTTCAAATACAGACTTACAGCACGGGCGGGCAATGTCAGAGCCACCAACACTAACACCAAGACAAGAACAGGGAGGGTCGGTGGGGAACTAACTGCAGAGAGAGAGAGACACAGCACACTATTCTGTGAAAACAATTGGGTAACAGAAAAAATTAAATACAGTACTTTTAAAACTGCAAGTTTGTGCTTAACAGAAGACTAAAATACAATGCTGCAAGTTTGCACTTAACTTCAGCTTCTAATGCAGATGGTTGTAGTCAAGCAAGTCTCTCAGAAGTTGAGCATAAAATGAATTCTCAAACTTTGTGGCTAGCACTTAAAGTACAGATGAAGCCCTCTAGGCTAACAGCTAAATGTCAGATAACAAAGAATTAGTTTAGTAACACACACAGGAGGTCTGTAGTAAAAAGACTATGTTTATCTGTTAAAATGATGCATCATTATTATTCAAGTAAGTAATAGAAGACTAACGTGATGACATCTCCATCCCACACCAAGCAGCAGTCATTCAAAATGTCTGCGACACATGGTCCTAGTCATAAAAAGGGTTAATATCCGAGTCATAGATATAACAAGATTCAAATAAAACATAAATAAGTCTGCTTATATTGGCATAGAGATCGTTTCCATGATATTCTAGCTGTTTGGGTATTAGAGGAACTGATCCACTTTGAAACTGGTAATGTCTAAGTTAAGGTGACATCTTAATTTCTTAATGTTTATTAAGGTTTTAACCATAATCTTAGAAACCAAGTAGTTGTTTACTGTTGGCTAACAGCTGGATGCATTGTTTATAAACATTTGTAAATGAGCGATTGAGTAATAGAACTTGTACGGCATGCTGACATTTAGCTAAGGCTTTGTCTTTTTTACAGATAGGCTTAGTTATTTTGAAATATTATTTACCACCCAGGATTAAATGGCTGTGTCCAACATGTGTCTGTATTATTTTACATGCAGAGATTCCTGGGCATGCTCATGTACTGCTCGCTGCCTTTGAGAAGGTAAGACGAATCATAATCTTGTATTCTGTACATTGATAGACTACATTTTAGCATGTTTTGTGTGTGCAGCTCAGCTGCTGTAAGTTACCATATATCGAACTGCAAGTTCTGAGCTTTGAAAACTGCAGCACTACAAACTGATGACAGAAGAATACTGTTACTTGGATTCATTCTCCCTTTTATATGTTTTCTGGCACCCTTGTGACTCAAAGACTTTTGGAGTTTTGCATCAGATCAAGAGTTTTTTTGTTTCCTGTAATAATTTTTATTATTTGTTTTCTGGGTAAATGAAGTTCTGTTCATCTTTTTCATCCATGATCTAGACCACAAGTGCAAATATAAAAGTAGCATTTTGTAAACTGGTATGAGCAGCCAGTTGTTCAGCATGAGAGAGGACCCCGAGTAAACCCTCATTGACAGTGGGAGAACATGAAAGATTCACACAGAATGTGCAGGGAAGTCAGGTTTAAACTTTGGGGGTATAATACAGAAAGCCTACATTCTTGATTCACTCTACTGTCCATTCATTTTGAATTGTTCATTGCACCTCAGCTGAAATTGCACACATTATGCCCGTTGACCAGACAGCAGGCCTGAAAGCGTTACCATTATTTCTCTGATACTGTTGCTGTAAACTACTACTTTGTCACATTGGTTGTTTGTGGCTTTTGGCTTTTCCCGGTTAGGGGTCGCCACAGCGGAACTCCAGTCCGCTAATGATTGGTAGTTGATTTTTACGTGCCGAGTTACCAGCCCTGACGCACAACGTTCAACGAAGGTACGCCCATTCACGCATGTCTCCACGCAGGAGATGCTCTAGCTGAGAATCGAACCGGACAGCGTCTTACTGTGAGGCGACAATGCTACCGCAGCACCACCACCGCGGATTGAAGACCTTTGTATAATCCCAATCCACGGTGGTGGTGCTGCGGTAGCGTTGTCGCCTTTGTCACATTGGTCTTTTGCCTTTTATTCTGCTCTTGAAATATACAGAGGTGTACAACTTTACATACTTTCCTAACTTAACACAAGTAGTGCAGTGGAATTAATGTCATTATCACTATTTTGGCTGTTTTAGAGATGAGGTGCAGACGTCATTTAGTCTATTAGGAACACAAACAGTGTTTTCAGCAGAAACTAGAAATGAAAAAATACAGCATTTGCTTTCTTTTGTTAAATCACTGCCAGTTAGAAAAAAAGAAACGTGAGACATTTTCCTTGATTAAAACCACTGAGATACAAAAACAGACTACAGTAATTAATTGCTTAAATGTAGATGTATATAGTCTTTTTGAAATAAGCCGAAACATAGCAAACACTTTTGAAAGGAGAGCTAGTATAATTTTTGTTACCAGTTAAACTTCTCAGAAGGTGTCCTGTTTTTGGAAGGTATCTAATGTTCCATATTTTTCCTTCATTACTTTTTCAGTGATTCCTTTTGCAGTTGATTTAGTTCTGTTTTCAGCACAGACCAAGTGCCCAGTTCAAAAAGACTTGTTCTCTGTGTAAGTCACTTAATTACTTACTCCACTGTAAGTCTGCTTTATGGATAGACATTATACTGGAATAAGTCACTTATAGGTTCATAGGTAGGTACTAGGCTATCTGCCCGCGGGTATTTATAAGCCTAGCCAGAGTGTGTCGGCTTTCGCCACCCCATTGATTAATTAACTGATCCTCTGTCAAGCAGAGACAGTGAAGTGATGCCAGGGGTGTATTTTCTGTTACCCATCCACTTGTCAAGGTTTCTCTTGAAGAGTGTTAGTGAGGGGCTCTGCCTGATGTAATTTGGAATTTTGTTCCGAAGCATGGGGAGTCTCTGTGACAGAAATCTATCCCTCCAACATGTTCTATTTATTGTTGTGGTGATGTTTAGCTCACTAGAGAGCATGGCTCGCAGTGACTTGGATTTCTTTAGGTGGAGCATGTCCATCAATTTTGAGTTGGACATGGCTTTGTAAGTCAGGCAGAGATCACCTCTGAGTAAGCGATATGCCACTGAGTACAGCCAGAGTTTTTTCAGTCGGGCTGCATAGGACATATGTTTGAGACCAGTAATCCTCTTGGTGAGGTACTTTTGTGGTCTTTCCAGCTGTTGGAAGTGTGTTGTGAGGTACATCCCAAATGGGGCATTGTACTTTCTGATCGGTCTAATGAGTGATGAGTAGAGGGGCACTATAACCTCTTTATTTCTCGATGCAAACCCTTTAGTAATTAGATGGACCACATAGAAGGATTTCCTAACTACTTTGGCAATATGATTGTCAAAGGAGAGATTACTATCTACCTGGGTCCCCAGATCTCTTATTTGCCTCTTCTGTATTAAGGGGGCTGCCACCTATTTGGTAATTCGTGGGTGTTTTGTTTTTCCCAAATGGGATGACTGTAGCATTTAGCTTGAGGCCATGACTTTGATACCAGGTGTCCGTCTCAGTAAGGCCCTTTTGGAGGATGTCCGTGTCAGCCGGAGAGTCAGTTATGGCTCCCAGTTTGCAGTCATCGGCAAACTTGGTTAGCCATAGTCCTCCTGTGTTTGCCTGTACTTCTGAGAAGTATATGCCGAACAGTAGGGGACCCAGGACTGAGCCTTGCGGGACACCACTTGTGACTGGCTTAGAGTCGGACATGGAGCCCGCTATTCTTACCGTGTGAGTTCTGTCTGTAAGCCAGTTGGCAACCCATCTCATGACGTAGGGGTTTATGTTCAGGCTGGTGAGTTTTTCTGTAATACCTGAGTGGGGAATGGTGTCAAAAGCCTTGGCGAGGTCAAGGTAGGCTGTGTGAACCACCTTTCCCTCGTCTATGGCCTTGGTGACTGTCTCGAAGAAGTCAAACAGGTTTAGTAGGCATGATCTACCCTTAAAGCCAAACTGGGTTGGGTCAAGTGTTTGGAGGTTCCCAATGTCTTTGTTAATGAGTTCCATGATGATGCGCTCCATAGCCATGCAGACCAGGCTAGTCAGGCTTATGGGACGATAGTTACCAGGGTCAGTTGTGGCCCCTCCTTTGTGGAGAGGAATAACCATTGCTGTGCACCATTCTATGGGCACGTAGCCTGTGGAGAGGCTGAGGTTGAAATACTTACATCAAGCACAAGTCTTTTGGAATTTGCAGGCTTGCACCAGAGTGACTGACTTATACCAAGAGCAAGCCTTTTGAATCTGGCACTTGTCTTACTGTAAGTTTACTAGTAACTATGCTTAATGCTGACCATTCTCTGCCATTTAGCATCTTCCTGTCTGTCATGCACATGCAGGCAACACTAGAACCTCTGCTTCTTTTTTTTCACCATGGCAACCTACATGTTGTGGTTTCTTGCTTGAGGGCAGTCATAAACAGTCTGTCAAAGTAGGGTTGCCACCTTTTCAAATGCCCAAAGTGGGACATTGTTTGTAGAAATGTGAGTTTTTGCTGGATAAAACATACCCACAGCCAGTGCAAAGGACAGAACTTAATTTTTTGTCAAAATAAAAGCTTATTATTGTAGCATTTGAGTTACTTGTGCTATTCCATACAATGTTTGTGTTCCAGATACAAAATAACTGTATTATGCAACTATTAAAGAAAATGTAAGAAATATATTGTCTTAAAATCTCAGGACATTTGGCATTTTTTAGTTTTTTTTGCAGGACACAACTGCCCAAAGTGGGACTGTCCCTCACAAAGAGGGACAGGTGGTAATCCTATGTCAGAGTAATAACACTTTTGTCCCGTTTGTATCGCTGTTGCAGACACTGTCTGGGAAGTGCAGTTATGGCTTAAAAACTGGTTTACACCATATCCTTCAAGTATACAGTCAAATAAAGCATGACGGTTACACATTTTTAGTACATTTTTTTTAATGTCAGTTACATGCACAAACCCCAGTGTCACCTCCTAGGGGTGTACTCTTATTTTATTTTAACAAGCTATTTTCACAATATCTTAGCCTTATTTTACAAGACCTTACATAATTATACTGTGCTGTTTTCTGTACTACCTCCTAAGCATAAAACCAACAAAGGCTTCTGTTGTAGTAAAACGCAAAATATTAAGAGTACAAGTAACTATTTAACTTAATGCTGTAGTCCTGGTTTGATTCTCCTACTCTGTACTTTGCATATTCAGAGTTTTAAGCAAGTGTTGGTCATACCTGTCCTCCCGCATTACTCCTTAAAGTAAGCTTTTGTAGATCTTGCTAATTAACAAATAAATAAATTCAGTTGAGAAACAGTGGCATAGAATTACTGCGAGAGACAAGAGGTTATGTAAGTGCACGCTGGCCCAGTGTACACAGACCTGAAGGAAGACACTTGAAAATCATTCATTGAATTGCTGCATGATTGGCTTTGTGATCTGTCTTCAATGATCTGGTAACAAAGAGCCCTCAGAAATGTGTGTTGTAGTAGGTACCACAGTAATGTTTCTTTATGATAAATTTTGTTAGAACGGTTCTTTAACAATGCATCATGACTTGTGGTCGTTCTGCAGACTAAAGAAATCATGGACTTTCTGGATATACCATAAAGAAGCATGTAATTGCATTCAACATCCTGTGATACATTTAGAGTGGAAAAGTCTCTGTAATCTGTCATTGAGGGCCTTCTTGATGAACTTTAGTCTGAGAGGTTGTTATCCATCAGAATTTAGTAATTTCATTTGTAAATGCCTTGTGCTGAAAGATGTCTGTGTGCCATAACAGCATACACCATAACTTCATGTGCCAGGTGAATTTGTGCATCTCCAGATGTGTCATCATTAATGTGGTACGTTCAAATCCCTAAACAATGTTGTAAGTGTCTGTGTCGCTGTTGGAATGTCAGACATTCCCCTCACTGGTATTGCCTGTAGTGTCTTAGTAAAGAATGTGTTGGCAACTGCAGCAAGTGTCAGAGGTTTAACCCAGCTAATCCGAGGCAAAGGAGGTAAAAGTTGCTGGTGAGCTTATGACGAGGAGAAAGGGAACAGTAGATGGTACCTGTGCATGTTAAGCCTGGCAGGAGGAACCTCATCATTGCTGTAGGCATAAGTGAATATCACCACAGGGACACATATTTGTAAAGTAGGTCTAGGGTTTAACCTGTCCGGGTGAGTTCGGTGATCAACCAGCTTCCCTAAGCTGTCAGGAGTTGCATTTGCTGTCAGTTAGTGAAAGCTTGAGCCTGAATCAGTCCTCAGTTTTGGATGAAAGAACTGGGATGATGCATCCTTGTTCCCTTACTAGGGGTGTATCTTAAGGTTCATGTACCAGTGTGCCTTTGAACGATCAGGTGGATTCTCCAGATCCTGGAGAGTGGTGTTTGTGGTTATTAAAACACATCATGGTTACTTGGGACTAATGTTCTGAACCGACTCTCCTTTTGGGACAGTTTTCAGGTTCATATAAGCTAGCAGGTCTTAGTCAAGGAGAGTTCATTGTATTGTCCCATCCCAGGGCTGATGCTTCAAAACAGGTGTGTCAAGCATATGCATCTCTTGTGAGCTTGAGTTGTAGATGAGGGAGCACAGTATCAGTGAGTTTGACCAAAGCCCACACAAGTCCCAGAGCAGGCTTCTTCCTAGAATGTACTACCTTTGGCTAGCATGAAGTTTTTTGTGGTTATTAATCACCTGATATTTGGCACCTTTCTGTCACTCAGTTTGAGAGATACTGCACACAAGCTGATTTCCATTGGTAGCAGTGAAAGGGGTACTGTCAGTTTGGGTACTGTAATGATATGGGATATCCTGAGGCTGCTGTCTCTGAGACAGGCAAAGACAGCATGTCTAGCCTCCTCACTCTATATGTCTATCAGAGGACTGCTTTTTTGATGCAATGCTTAGGCTTATAAGGGATATCTTGGAATACTTTTCATCCCCCTTTCATTTCCTGTTACAAGAATCTAACTGAGTTTTTTGGGGGAAATGCTTGAAGAAGCTAGCTGTATGTCACAAAAAGCTAATATGATGATACTCTAGATAGCGTGGATTTAGTTCGCATATCCAGGAGCTGGAAGAGGCAGCATGGAAGGAAAGTAGTGAAGCACCTGGGGGGAGGAATGCAGTTCTAGCTACTACATTCACTACCTGCAAACTGAGGCTGAGGCCTGCAAACTTTGAAGACCAGGAAGATGGGCTTAGTCATACCAAACTGTTTATCATAGCCCTCACTGCTGTGTGAATAGGAGGAAAACATTGAAGGCCCACACAGTGATGCGAGTGCCCCTGTGTCATCTGCCTAGGGCGTTGGGGGAATAACTATCTGAAACAAATCAGCAGCTTCTGAGATACGTACACATTTTTAAATGCTGACACCCCTCACACCACTGACTATAAAGCCTGATCCTTTGGCTGTTGGTATGAGAATTGCACTTGGTAAAGCAGGACCATAGAATGAGGAGGAACGAGTGGTTGAATGGAGATTAAAGAAGCAAACCACCATTTGCAATTGCTGAAAAAGATGGCCATCCAGGTGCTCTTACCCCAGCTATTCAACCAGCAGAAGTGTGAGGTGCCGGTGCGCCAGATTTCCTCTGGAAGGAGACCCCGCCCCCCAGCTGATGTAGCATTCTGGTTGGATGAAGCAGTGAAGGAATAAATGGGCAGCATGATCGGAGACATGATGGTCGTCTGGCAGTTGGTTCAGAGGATTAATGCTTTGCGCTATTAATAAGCTCTTTCCTGCGTTCCAGATTCCCTCAGTCTCCAGTTGCCAAATTGTGGGACTCTGAGTAAGTCATTTAACCAGACAGTGTTCCTGTGGTCTGAAAAAGGTCCATGGAGAGCAATACTCTTTCCTGGTTAACAAATACCATTAAATAAATAGGTAAATAGTGGATGAGCACTTGTGTTAACTTTCTCTTGGAAGTATCCCAGCTGTCATCAAGACAGTCTAAAGGCAGCCAGATTCTGTTTTTTTGGTTCTCTGGGCTGTCTGAGCAACTTACTAAATATTTTATTGCTAATTCCTGCATGACTTTGGTCCATAATAAGATCTAGTGGCCATTGCAGTTCACCACCTTGCCATGTTAAAGTAACTATGGGGCTGTACTCTCTTCTTGGGGCTTAGAGCTCTCCACTGTTTCTGTCACTGGCTTGTTTCTAATCCCTTCAATTTATGAAGGTTATCTGAGTAAGCGTAAAGGCTTCTCTGGGCCTTGGCTTGAAGTTGATCAAAGAGAACTCTTTCTACAGCTTTGACGGTAGATACCGTATGTCCTACTGCAACTTTGGGCTAGGGCCACAGGCACAAGTATGTACTTGTGCAAGGTGGTGTGGTTGGCATGGTTTTCTCTGAATTGTACTTGAACAAAATTCATGGGTATTTCATTTCTGATGGGGTTTTGTTTGCTAGCCTGCCCAAAGCTTTAACTACAACCTTTTGAGAAGGTACCATGACCCATCTCTATGGAAGATCATTATAGCCCCTCTCCTTCCACTACCATTCTTTCCTTTTCTGAACCATGTCAACCCAAAAAAAGGAAAGGCTTCCCCACCAGTTGAGGAAAGCTCTAAAGTGTGACAGTCTTGCCTACTCATGTGCTGTTGACGTTGTTCAAAAGGCTGACCCAGTTGCCTGTCTGTCACACTTCTGACATTTTTCTGGGATTGCTGGTAGAGGGGAGTGCATTCTGAGTTCAGCCAAGCTTACAGAAGTATCATTAAGGATTAGATGACTTAGAAAGAGGACATAGATAAGTTATATTCTATAGCTGTGACTTGTTGTTGTGACTTTTGGCTTTTCCCGGTTAGGGGTCGCCACAGCGGAACTCCGGTCCGCTAATGTTTGGCAGTAGATTTTTACGTGCCGAGTAGCCAGCTCTGACACACAACCTTCAACGAAGGTACGCTCATTCACGCATGTCTCCATACAGAAGACGCTCAAGCTGAGAATCGAACAGGACAACGTCTTACTGTGAAACGACAATGCTACCACAGCACCACCACTGCAGTCCATAGCTGTGACTTGTCTTGCTGCCAAAATAGCTCTGCTGTGTTTTAATGGAATTTTTTGACAATCACATATTCTATTGCTGGTAAGCAGACAGCCTAAAAAACAAGTTTGGATGATTTACTCTCATTTCTTTTGTGTTCCATAGAAGACTGGTACATTAGGGATACTTCCTTAGATGCAGTCCAGTGGGGTGATGTGGGGCAGTAACCATAAATTGGAAAAAATGCTCTCCAGTCCCTGTTCAGGGAAACATTTGTGCTGGTATATTTGGACACTTTCTATTCACTGTGAGTTATTCCTGTCCATGAAGAGGGCTCAGGAGATCACAGATACATTAGATGTTTGCATTTCTGAGGATTCGAATGTTACATTTTGCTACGAGATATCCACAGTGTAAAAGCTCATGGAGTTTTCTTTTTCTTTCTTTGTTTTTGTTTGTTTATACTTATTTTCTCTTCAAACCTCCATGTGACTGCCCAGTCACCTTATATACCGAGAGATGTCCCACATCACCCCATGGGAAGGATCTCCTCTAGAAGAGTAAAACTTTTCACTGATCTCAACTTTATATCTGGGCTGATGGTGAGAGTTGAGAATTTATGGAATGTCATTATTTGAGCTCAGAGATTTTACTTCCCTCATGACTGATTTGCCATCACACTACTGCTGGTCATCCTTCACACTGCCTCACTGGCATATGGGTTCCCTGCCTGCTTAGACCCATGCTGGCAGCTTTCTGAGCTCAGAATCCCCTCCTCTGACTCTCTTTGATAAGGGATTGTCAAAGCCCTTCCCAGCAGGGGGAAGTCTAAGCCCTGTCACAGAAAGTCATTTATGATCTTTTTTACTTCTAGCTGTGTATCTCACACAGCTGAATCTCCTCAGCTGCCTGAATTAGTAGACTACAGCTAACATACTCAGATAAAATCCCTTTGGGAACTTCCCTTCTCTTTATTACTAAATACTTTTCATTCTTTTCTCTTTAAAGAAAGAAAGAAAAAAATATATACGTATATACTTATGCATGTGTGCATATGTTAACTTCTTATTGTAATATTCTTGCTATTTATATCAATTACATATAAAAAAAAAAACTTTTTTTTTTATACATGAATGAAACACTTTATTAATCAATCAGGGAAATTACCAGAGTTTCCAACATTTAAAATACTCATGATATTCTTAATGCATTGAAAGTATTTTTATAACATAAACATCAAACATTTGCAAAAGATCTATATGGCTGCTAGTACAGAGACCGTATGGCATTTTCAAACAAATTTCATTCAGTAAAACATTCTTGCTATTTACTACTGTTGTTAAATTCTTTTTGGAATTCTAATGTACTGTTGTCTTTCGGCTTTTCCCGGTTAGGGGTCACCACAGCGGAACTCCGATCTGCTAATGATTGGCAGTGGATTTTTACGGTGCCAAGGTGCCAGCCCAATGCCCAACATTCAAAGAGGTCCATTTACCCATTCACGCACGCACCTACCTGCATGTCTTTTAAACGTCACTCGACCGTGGGGAGGGCATGCAGACTCCACACAGAAGGCGTTCCAGCCGAGAATTGAACCGGAGAACCTCTTGCTGTGAAGTGACAACGCTAACCGCTGCACAACCATGGCAATCCACTGTTGTGGTGTTTAATATTGCTTTTAAGCAGTTATGGGGCTTCTCTAGAGTGTTACATGACTTGTACTGGGAAAAAAATGAAGATTTTGATGTGTCATTTAAACACTAGACCTCTTGTTTCTGTTGTTTAGCTGCTTCATTTTAAAGTTCTGACAGGAAAGTATTTTATTTTTTCACCTTTTTCTTCATTTTTATGATATTTTCTGCTGATTTAACACAGCTATAGACATTTTTATCCTTAAGTCGCAATGTACCACAAATTACCTAGTTTGCATTTTCTATGGAGATTTTTTTTTTAATTTCTGACTAGGGAATCTCAAAGTAAATGCTTATTTATGCTGTTTTAAAAGGTTTCTATTTCATTCAAGGGCATATGTTCTTGACAGTGTTTGGACAAAAGGAATTTTTTGTGGTACTTTGACTGTCTGCTGTTTACCACACTGTGCAGATTGTAGAACAATGCTTAGCACAATTTATACAATTTCTTCTATAGTTTATGCAGTTTAGTTCTTTTTGCTGTGTGGGAATGCAGTTTGTATTTCTATTATTGCTGCCCTTAGTCAGCTTAATAGCGTCAGTGTATTATTCTGGCTGATGTTTTTCCTCTGACTTGATGGATCCAGATACACCTGCCCCCTGTAAAATACATTTGCACTTAAAAAGAAAAAAATAAAATAAGCATGCATCAGTCTACTGTTTGTGAATCTGCTGTCTCAAACCAGCCCGCAGACCACTTACTTTTTCCCAGTCACCCTCTGGTGTGAGCTTGCAGTCCTCTTTGTTACGGGAGTCCGATCTGGGGCAGTTTCAGTACCCAATTCAAGTATGGGACAACCAAACTCCTTAGATGCAGGAGAGGTCCGGGGTAAAAGACTACTTGCCAGACATACTACTCCTTCCCCAGATATTTTGTCTTCCACAGTAGTTCATAATAGAAACTTCACCACATGACAAATTAGGTTATTACCATGTATAGGGCTGATCTCACATCAATAACACCATAAAATTAGTTAATAAAAAAATAGGATCCCTTTACAGAATCAAACCTTTCCTAACACCCACAGCAAGGTCCACCATTGCTAGATCTCACCTAATCTCCACTCTTCTCTATGCTTCCCCCATTTACACTAATCTTTCCAAAAACAACATGAAGAAACTAGAAACATCCTATCATAACATAGCTCGATTCACTGTTGGATCTCCTTTTAGAACTCATCACTGCTTGAACCTAAAAGAACTAGGCTGGATTGAACTTCCTAACCAACTTGTACTTCAACAGATCTTAATTGCTTATAAGATTCTATATCAGCCAACCAACACCAACACTTACTAGCCTTATTTCTCCATACAACAACCTGCAACAACTACGTTCCTCAAATAAACTTCTGATTAATATTACCAAACATAACAATAATGCAGGTGTCAGTTTATTCTCCAACTCTGTTGGAAAAACATGGAATAAACTACCCTCTGATATCACTTCTTTAACCTCTTTCCAACTTTTCAAATATCAACTAAAGATTTATCTCAATAAACACTGGCTTTGCTCCTGCACTAATCCAGACTAATGCCAACTCTTCTCTCTACCATTACCCTTGTTAACAAAAAAAAAAAAAAAAATTATTTTTTATATTATCTGGTTAACTTGCTATGATGTCATGTGAACTTTTATGCCAATGTATTTTTTTATCTGATTATATTAATTGTTTTTACTTGCTATCTTTCTTAAGTAACCATTTATGCCTTTTTGTAAAAGTGTACAACTGATGGAGCTTTTCTCCGCGGGCCTCTACTGAAAACGGACATATATCCAGTTGGACTAGCCCGGTCAACAAATGTAAAATAAATAAAATATAAAAAATAAAATAAAATGTGGTTTCCTTAGCTTTTATAGTCAGCTAATCTGGGAGGCTGCATTTCTGTTCAGAATGACTATTGGGCTACCTTCTCTAGAGATTAGTCTAGGACCACAGATTTTGATAGGGATTCTGATTCAGACAGTAGTGATATCTCTTGACTCCATCCAGTCTGCTTTTTTGGAAGGTAAACTGATTCAAAACCTCAAACTAGTGTTAACCTTTCCACAGATGCAACGGAATTTATGATCTTTATTGAGGATCAGATTCCAGATATTATGGCTGTTCCTCCTATGTTACTGGAAATAGAAGATGTCTGTAAAGACTCCATTTAAAAGCCCTTTGGCTAGTGATCCAGTTTCTACAAAAGGCTATGAGGAAATATAAGGTGTACTCTAGTCTTGCAGCTCTCTTTGCCTTCCTTTATCAGCTAACCCAGCTACAGTTTTTCCAGGTGCCAACTCTAACAAAAGAGGGTTTGCTTCCTCTAATCCTACACCACCGAATAAAATTGACAAGTGGTTAGAATCTCGGGGGGTGGGGGTTGGATCAGTAATTTAGTGTTTTGTATTTTCAGTTATCAGTGCTTTAACAAGAGCAGCATTTATCAGTATTTTAACAAAAGGGAGGAGCAAAGGGTGACATACAAGAGTGGAGGAAGATGCACACAGGTGGATTATATCTTATGTAGGAGGGCCAGTTTGAAGGAGATTGGAGACTGTAAAGTGGTGACCGGGGAAAGTGTAGTTGGGCATCGTCGGATGGTGGTTTCTAAGATGATGTTGGTGATCAAGAAGAGGAGGAGGAGTGTGAGGGCAGCACCAAGGATCAAATGGTGGAAATTGAAAAAGGGTAATTGTGAGGTGGAGTTCAGGGAAGAGTTAAGACAGGCACTGGGTGGCAGTGAAGAGTTACCAAACAGATGGGTAACTGCAGCAGAGCTAGTAAGGGAGACAGCTAGAAAGGTGCTTGGTATGACATCTGGACAGAGGAAGGATGACAAGGAGACATGGTGGTGGAATGAGGAAGTACAGGAGAGTATACAGAGAAAGAGGTTGGCAAAGAAGAAGTGGGATTGTCAGAGAGATGAAGAAAGTAGACAGGAGTATAAGGAGATGAATTGCATGGCAAAGAGAGAGGTGGCGAAGGCTAAGGATAAGGCATATGAAGAGTTGTATGAAAGGTTGGACACTAAGGAGGGAGAAAAGGACCTGTGCCGATTGGCTAGACAGAGGGACCGAGCTAGGAAAGATGTGCAGCAGGTAAAGGTGATAAAGGATAATGAGGGAAACATACTTATAAGCGAGGAGAGTGTGTTGAGCAGATGGAAAGAGTACTTTGAGGGGTTGATGAATGAAGAGAATGAGAGGGAGAGAAGGTTGGATGAAGTGGGGATAGTGAATCATGAAGTGCAATGGATTAGCAAGGAGGAAGTAAGGATAGCTGTGAAGAGGATGAAGAATGGAAAGGCTGTTGGTCCAGATGACATACCTGTGGAAGCATGGAGGTGTTTAGGTGAAATGGCAGTGGATTTTTTAACGAAATTTTGGAAAGTGAGAAGATGCATGAGGAATGGAGAAAAAATGTTTTGGTACTGATTTTTAAGAATAAGGGTGATGTGCAGAGCTGTAGTAACTACAGAGGGATTAAATTGATCAGTCACAGCATGAAGTTATGGGAAAAGAGTAGTGGAAGCTAGGTTAAGAAGGAACGTGATGATTAGTGATCAGCAGTATGGTTTCATGCCAGGAAGGAGCACTACAGATGTGATGTTTGCTCTGAGAGTGTTGATGGAGAAGTACAGAGAAGGTCAGGAGGAGTTGCATTGTGTTTTTGTAGACTTAGAGAAAGCATATGACAAGGTGCCTAGAGAGGAGTTGTGGTATTGTATGAGGAAGTCGGGAATGTCAGAGAAGTATGTAAGAGTGGTGCAGGATATGTACGAGGGTAGTGTGACAGCGGTGAGGTCTGTGGTGGGAGTGACGGATGCGTTTAAGGTGGAGGTGGGATTACATCCAGGTTCAGCTCTGAGCCCTTTCTTATTTGCAGTGGTGATGGACAGGTTGACAGATGAAATCAGACAGGAGTCCCCGTGGACTGTGATGTTTGCAGATGACATTGTGATCGTTAGTGAGTGTAGGTAACAGGTGGAGGAGACCCTGGAGAGATGGAGATATGTTCTAGAGAGAAGAAGGAGGATAGAGGAATGGTGAGGATGCAAGGAGTAGAGGTGGCAAAGGTGGATGAGTTTAAATACTTGGGATCAGTAGTTCAGAGTAATGGTGATTGTGGAAGAGAGGTGAAGAAGAGAGTACAGGCAGGATGGCGTTGATGGAGAAGAGTGTCAGGAGTGATTTGTGACAGACGAGTACCAGTAAGAGTGAAAGGGAAGGTCTACAAGAGGGTAGTGAGACCAGCTATGTTATATGGGTTGGAGACAGTGGCATTGAGAAAAAGACAGGAGTTAGAGCTGGATGTGGCAGAGTTAAAGATGTTAAGATTTGCATTGGGTGTGACAAGGGTGGACAGGATTAGGAATAAGTATATTAGAGGGGATCAGCCCAGGTTTGAAGGTTTGGAGACAAGAGGGGCAAGATTACGTTGGTTTGGACATGTGCTGAGGAGGGATACTGAGTATATTGGGAAAAAGATGCTAAGGATGAAACTACCAGGTAACAGGAAAAGAGGAAGGCTTAAGATTAGGTTTATGGATGTGGTGAGAGAGGACATGAACGTGGTTGGTGTGACAGAGCAAGATGCAGAGGACAGGAAGAAATGGAAACAGATGATCCGCTGTGGCAACCCCTAATGGGAACAGCTGAAAGAAGATGATGAGTGCTTCATGTGGAAATTTATTTCCCAATATGCTTACAGTCTACATGACTTTGCTGTATCTTTGCCTGCTGAACAGAAGTGATACATGAATGAGACTATGGTTTCAAAACATGCTTTGTGGGTTGTCTTGGAAGGTGCATACATATTATTTCTCGAAATGTAGTCTCTTCTGTTGCATTGAGAAAGTTGCTTGGTTACATAACCAGAATTTTCTGAGGATTTAAAATGAGGTTCTGAATGCTCCTCTAAGTTCTGACTTTGGATTTCGTCCTACTGCTACCCAGATTATCAAACAATGGGATGAGAGAGGTAAAGCAATACGAGGGTATCTAGAATGTTTCATATTCCCAGGTTCTCCTCTAATAAGGCATCCAACTTCTAAAGGCAGAACAAAAATCCCAGCCTAACAAGAGTCAGAGTACCAAGAGGAAATGGCAGTAAAATAATGCCTCCAAACCAAATAAAATGGGCTGCTTTCCCAAAAAAGATCTTTTCCCCTGCTAAAGAATTACTATGCCACGACTCATGGCATCACGGCCCCTTCCTTATTTCCCTTCTTCCTTTTCATTTTCCCCCAGGTTTTAGCTCAACTCAGCAGCCTGACAACAAATAGTCTCACATAATTAAGTACTGAGAATGAATCAGTGAGGCTAATCTTGACTGTGGATGGAAAATCCTTCCTCACGATCCAGGCCAGAGACATTTGTTCTGCCCAGTAGTCCTTTACAGGTTGCAAACAGGAGTTGTAGAACCAGTTCATGCATCACCAAAAGAAAAGGATTTTGCACCAGAATCTTTTTGCTTCCAAAAAAAGGAGACAAATGTTAGTTACCATACCTAAATACCTTTCTGAAAGTTCCCAAATTCGAAGTACTCATTGTGCAGGTGGTCCTGCCCCTCTTTCCGGACTACTGTTCCATGGTAACTTTATATCTGAAGGTTGCTTATTACTTCCAAATTCAAATTGAATCTTCAAATGTCCTGTGTCATACCTTCTCAAAAGAATTGACTTCCTGGTGTGTGTGAAGGACACAGAAAAATGTTTGGCCTTTCTAGCAGAAGACATAGCCCTTACCATTCAAAATATTTTTAGTGATTCCTGTCTTCAAGAAGCTGCCTCCGCAGGACAGTTTCTCAGGATTCTAGGCCTCAGAACATCAGTGTTTCTCATGACACCACAGGACAGACTCCAGATGAGAAAGATTCAATGGTACTGAAATTGCTGAACCCACCACCTACTTCCCTTGGAAGTCCAGGTAGAAGTGTGAAACAATAGTTAGTGTTGGAGGGATCAGATGTCTCTCAATCCAGACCAGCCTTTCTCCCTCCAGACCCCAGTTCAAGCAGTCCATACAAACGTGTCAGATTTTGCATGAAGAACCAGTGTATAGGCCAATTTAAGTGCAAGGTGAATGGGGTCCTTTGGACGCTGAAAAACACAAAATCATCAAAGAAATGTTAGCAGGGATTCAAACCTTAAAAGTTCTTCACCACTTAGGCTCCAGGTCCCCTTTATTGGTCACAGACAACACCACAGTCATGTGGTACCTGAACAAAAAAGGGTGTGGAAGGTCATGCCCTCATTACTGGTTGGCAGTGTTGGCCTGGGAGCTAGCCTTGCAGCATTTTGTGATGCTTCAGGCCTCATACAGTTCATCAGAGCAAAACCTAGTGCAAACAGAATCAACAGATCCTGGACAGACCCTCATGAGTGGAAACTTGGGACAGTGGTGTACCTGGATTTGGTCGAGATTTGGGAAACACTACCAGTAGTTCTGTTCACTTCATTTCAAAATGGACAGTTGAAAGAATTTTGTTTGAGACATCTTCCAGCCATGCTTGGAGGACAGAAGCATTCTTGTTCCTTGGACGGGAAAGTTCCTTTATGTATTTACACCCTTTCCACTGATACCCAAGGCACTTCTGAAGATTCAGAGAGACTTACCAAAGATCATAGTGGTGACTTCCTTTGGCCCAGGCAAGATTAGTTCTCCCTTTAATGGAATTGGCCAAGGGCAATTGCCACAAATATCCTCACTTTCTGAATCTGCTAACACAGCGTCAGGGGCAACTGGTACTCTCAGATTAAAACAATTGCAACTGACACCTTGGATGATTCTGTGTTGATACCTTTTAGGCACTTATTCCTTGAGTTTGTGCAGTAGGTATTGAAGGAGGCAAGAAAACCTGAACCTAGAAAATCTTATTTTTGCAAGTGGAAGAGGTTTTCTAAATGGCGCCTAACCAATATCAGAGGACCTGATATGGTGCCTGCCCCTCTGGTTTTGAAATATTTATGTGAGCTACTCAACAATGGCTTATCTTTTGCATTTATCAATGTTCCCACATGGCTGAGTGTGTAAACCTCAGGAGGCTGCACCTTTGTTGTCCTTCCATTTCACTGTTGCAGTATTCATTACATTAGGGATCCCTTGCCAAGAGCAGCCTGACGTCCAGCCAGAATACCAAAGCCTTTAGGTTGCTTTAATGTGTGCCGTATGTCACACATATGCTCTTTGCATAGCATAGGGCATAAAGGTGATGTCTGGCTATACCATCCTCAGAACGTCTTTGCAGCCAGTCCAAATGCCATCGCTTGAATGCCTATTCCATTGCTGGTTCACCAAGCTGTTGCAGATCAGTGGCCTGTTGGGGTGGATGTCCTTCATGGATGCATCTGCAGTCATAACAAGTGGGTTGTCCTGTCGACAGGCAGCCCTGCAGTCGGCCGGATTCCAAAGTCCGGGTCCGGCTTCGGCTGATGTCGCACTCCACCCGACGTCATCTCTGTTGGTCTTCGGGTATAAAAGCATCAGCCGACGCCATTTTCCTCAGTCTTTCTTGCCGCGTGGCGCCCGAAGCAGAAGCTGTTCGCAAGTGCCGGTCGGTCGGATCCAGAGATTACTTCTACCGAATACTACTTCGAAGACTTCTAAAGCTAAGTACCCCGTTGGGGACTCTTTCTTGCCTCAGCCGATGTCAGAAAAAGTTAACAATTGTTTAACCTGTGGGAAACAAATACCTCATAAAGATTTCCACTCTTACTGTCTGCCTTGTTTAGGCCCAGCCCACGACGTAGCAGCCTGTTCGGCCTGTGCCTCTTTCAACCCACGAACGCTTAGGCGTCGGTCGGAGTTTGCAGAACAGTTTTTCGGTACTGATTTTGCGTACATTATGCCGTCGGATCCTCCGACTACCCAATCTTCCAAAAAACGCAAAGATAAAGACCGACACGCGCGGTCGGCGGTTTCGGCCGAAACCACGGCAAAGGAAACCCATGAGTGTCCCGGTTTCGGCAGAAACCGAGAAAACTGCTCAAAGTACAGCTGAACCTATTCTTACAACTGAGGCCCCTGCTACAATTCTTGAATCGACCTCAGAAATTTTACCCACTACGGTGGTTGACTTATCAGACACCATCCCCTTGGATGTCTCTACCCCAGCACGTGGTGCTGCTAGGCCTCCAGCAGCCATGTCCATTAAGGCCTTCGCCAGGGCTAAAGCAGCCAAGACTACTAAATCAGTGCCTGTTAAACCCCCTCATCCAGGCCCTCTTCTAGTTCTCAAATGCTTTCTTTGGCAGAAGATTTAATTTCTTTAATTAGAGGATCTCAATCTCACCCAGACAGGGCCTCTCAGCCCCAGAGAAGAGACCTAGGGCAGAGCCCCTGAGCCAGTGTCTTCTGATGATTCTGCTGATGAATCAGACATAACTGACCAGCCTGAGGCTCCCTTCTCCAATTTTGAAGATTCTGATGCTGAAGAATCCATTCCAGCTGCTTCCCCACCAGAAGAATTCTCCTTTGGGGAAACCTTGCATGCCATGCGAGAACAGTTCAATGGCAGCAACAGGATTTTTCAGACTCAGAAAAGACTTAGGACCTTTCTGCACCTCCCACAGCACAGGCCCTTAGCTATACCTCCTGTTCTCTCTGTGGTGGATGATGCTTTCAATTATGTTTGCTGGCTCCAGATTCTTTACCCCAGCCCCTGCCAAACCAGACAGATTTTACAGGGTGCCAGATACTCATCACCACCTTTACAAGGCCCCACTTGCAGACCCAGAAACTATATCCCAGGGTCCCAAGGCAGTAGCGACCACAGCTAAAACCCTATTCCTTCTGAAAGGGAAGCAAGGTCACTAGACAGATGGGGTAAAAGGCCTACACTTCAGCTACTCTCTCAGCTAGAGCTTTAAACTGTCAGTTTCACATGATACAATACCAGAGTTTATGCTTGATCAGTTAACTAAAAACTAACTACTGATGAATCTCTTGATAAGAAATATGTATTAGAGATCGTAAATAACATACAACAGGTTAGCAACCATTCCTTAAAATGTGGCTATGATGCACTGGAGGCTTCATTTAGATCAGCCATGACAGGCACAGTGATAAGAAGGCATGCATGGCTAAAGGAACAAGCTTTACGGATCA
This sequence comes from Protopterus annectens, assembly GCF_019279795.1. Lineage (NCBI taxonomy): Eukaryota > Metazoa > Chordata > Ceratodontiformes > Protopteridae > Protopterus > Protopterus annectens. The sequence continues at coordinate 23,883,669 of NC_056746.1, forward strand.
TGTTAAAGCTAAGTTGCTAGATGCTCCTATGGACAAGACAAGTTTGTTTGGTACACCTGCCCAGCAGGTTATGAAGAAAATGGAAGAAAAGGCAAAATCTGTTCAAACTGTTAAAGATTTCTTGCAGGTTCAACCCCAAGGTTTAGCAGGAACTGGCCTGCCAAAAATTGGTCCTTTCCTGACTCCACAAAATTTCAAAGGGGCAGGAATAGACGTTCCAGAGGCAGAAACCAATCCAGAGGAGGTGCCTACAGAGGACGACAGTGGCAAGGTAACAACAGAGGCACAGACACAGCCACTGCCACTACATCAGCACAACCACAGTGACTTAATCCTAAATCCGCCTACCAGGGAACAAATAGCAGCTCCTCTAGGCGGAAAGTTAACCTTATTTTCAAAGAACTGGCACTACATAACAAAAGACAAGTGGATTTTACAAACCATAGATCAAGGTTACGGTTTCACTTCCACACTTTACCAGTCAAAAGAGGAATGCCAAATCTACCTCCAAATCAAAAACAGAGGCTCTACCAGATAATGGAGTTAGCAAACATGAGAGCTGTGGAAAGAGTGCCAACAGCAGCACAAGGAAAGGGGTTCTACTCCAGACTATTCCTAGTTCCAAGAAAGGAAAAAGTTGGAGACCAATTCTCGACCTGTCCACCTTAAATACATACATCATTGTCCCAAAATTCAAAATGCTGACCCTACAGCAACTTCTTCCCATGCTGGGCAAGGAGTCTTGGCTGGTAACTCTAGATCTCAAGGAGGCATACCTGCACGTCCCCATTCGACCAATCTGCAGAAGATACCTCAGATTTCTTGCAGGATCAGAGCACTATCAATTCTCAGCATTGCCCTTTGGCTTATCTACTGCCCAGAGTATTCACAAAATGCCTGGCATCAGTAATCGCCCATTGCAGACTACAGGGAATTCAAATTTACCCATACCGCAGCGACTGCCTGCTACAAGGGGACAACAAAAGCAAGCTGACAACAGATTTACAAAGGGTCATTTACTTGCTACAAGGACTGGGATACACAGTCAATTTACAAAAGTCAAGGCTGATACCATCCCAAACAAGGACATTCTTGGTAGCGGAATTGGACACAGTACAACAAATGGCATTCCTGACTACAGAAAAACAAAAGAACTTCCTCTTTACTTCTTGGCACTAACAAAACTGAACAAGTTAACAGCAAGAAAATTTCTACAGGCCTTGGGCTTCATGGCATCATGCATAATCTTGGTCCCATTTGCCAGACTACATATGAGGAAACTACAGTGGTACCTAAAGAATTTATGGTCCCAACACAGACACAGTCTAGAAACAGAAATCCCACTAATTCCATGCTTAAAACAGGAGTTCCTATGGTGGGCTCAGGCATGCCAGTCAAACCCAGGCCTGCCCTTCCGCAGATGTCAACCAAGCCAGACCATCACAACAGACGCTTCAGACCTAGGGATGGGGGCCCACATGCTGGACAAATGCGTGCAAGGATTGTGGACACAGAATCAACTTCACCTGCACATCAATCTAAAAGAAATGCTGGCAGTAAAACTGGCAATCCAAAAGTTCAAACCATTCCTCAAAGAGGGCCAGTTGATGATAAGGACAGACAACACCACAGTCATGTGGTACATCAACAAACAGGGAGGCACTCATTCATACCCCTATGCAGAATGACCTTGGAGCTGTGGACCCTGGCACTCAGCTACAACATTCAGTTACAGGCAATATTTGTACAGTGGCATTGAGAAAAAGGCAGGAGTTAGAGCTGGATGTGGCAGAGTTAAAGATGTTAAGATTTGCACTGGGTGTGACAAGGGTGGACAGGATTAGGAATAAGTATATTAGAGGGGATCAGCCCAGGTTTGAAGGTTTGGAGACAAGAGGGGCAAGATTACGTTGGTTTGGACATGTGCTGAGGAGGGATGCTGAGTATATTGGGAAAAAGATGCTAAGGATGAAACTACCAGGTAACAGGAAAAGAGGAAGGCTTAAGATGAGGTTTATGGATGTGGTGAGAGAGGACATGAACGTGGTTGGTGTGACAGAGCAAGATGCAGAGGACAGGAAGAAATGGAAACAGATGATCTGCTGTGGCAACCCCTAATGGGAACAGCTGAAAGAAGATGAGTGCTTCATGTGGAAATTTATTTTCCAATATGCTTACAGTCTACATTACTTTGCTGTATCTTTGCCTGCTGAACAGAAGTGATATATGAATGAGACTATGGTTTCAAAACATGCTTTGTGGGTTGTCTTGGAAGGTGCATACATATTATTTCTCGAAATGTAGTCTCTTCTGTTGCATTGAGAAAGTTGCTTGGTTACATAACCAGAATTTTCTGAGGATTTAAAATGAGGTTCTGAATGCTCCTCTAAGTTCTGACTTTGGATTTCGTCCTACTGCTACCCAGATTATCAAACAATGGGATGAGAGAGGTAAAGCAATACGAGGGTATCTAGAATGTTTCATATTCCCAGGTTCTCCTCTAATAAGGCATCCAACTTCTAAAGGCAGAACAAAAATCCCAGCCTAACAAGAGTCAGAGTACCAAGAGGAAATGGCAGTAAAATAATGCCTCCAAACCAAATAAAATGGGCTGCTTTCCCAAAAAATATCTTTTCCCCTGCTAAAGAATTACTATGCCACGACTCATGGCATCACAGCCCCTTCCTTATTTCCCTTCTTCCTTTTCATTTTCCCCCAGGTTTTAGCTCAACTCAGCAGCCTGACAACAAATAGTCTCAGATAATTAAGTACTGAGAATAAATCAGTGAGGCTAATCTTGACTGTGGATGGAAAATCCTTCCTCACGATCCAGGCCAGAGACATTTGTTCTGCCCAGTAGTCCTTTACAGGTTGCAAACAGGAGTTGTAGAACCAGTTCATGCATCACCAAAAGAAAAGGATTTTGCACCAGAATCTTTTTGCTTCCAAAAAAAGGAGACAAATGTTAGTTACCATACCTAAATACCTTTCTGAAAGTTCCCAAATTCGAAGTACTCATTGTGCAGGTGGTCCTGCCCCTCTTTCCGGACTATTGTTCCATGGTAACTTTATATCTGAAGGTTGCTTATTACTTCCAAATTCAAATTGAATCTTCAAATGTCCTGTGTCATACCTTCTCAAAAGAATTGACTTCCTGGTGTGTGTGAAGGACACAGAAAAATGTTTGGCCTTTCTAGCAGAAGACATAGCCCTTACCATTCAAAATATTTTTAGTGATTCCTGTCTTCAAGAAGCTGCCTCCAGGGCAGTTTCTCAGGATTCTAGGCCTCAGAACATCAGTGTTTCTCATGACACCACAGGACAGACTCCAGATGAGAAAGATTCAATGGTACTGAAATTGCTGAACCCACCACCTACTTCCCTTGGAAGTCCAGGTAGAAGTGTGAAACAATAGTTAGTGTTGGAGGGATCAGATGTCTCTCAATCCAGACCAGCCTTTCTCCCTCCAGACCCCAGTTCAAGCAGTCCATACAAACGTGTCAGATTTTGCATGAAGAACCAGTGTATAGGCCAATTTAAGTGCAAGGTGAATGGGGTCCTTTGGACGCTGAAAAACACAAAATCATCAAAGAAATGTTAGCAGGGATTCAAACCTTAAAAGTTCTTCACCACTTAGGCTCTCCAGGTCCCCTTTTATTGGTCACAGACAACACCACAGTCATGTGGTACCTGAACAAAAAAGGGTGTGGAAGGTCATGCCCTCATTACTGGTTGGCAGTGTTGGCCTGGGAGCTAGCCTTGCAGCATTTTGTGATGCTTCAGGCCTCATACAGTTCATCAGAGCAAAACCTAGTGCAAACAGAATCAACAGATCCTGGACAGACCCTCATGAGTGGAAACTTGGGACAGTGGTGTACCTGGATTTGGTCGAGATTTGGGGAACACTACCAGTAGTTCTGTTCACTTCATTTCAAAATGGACAGTTGAAAGAATTTTGTTTGAGACATCTTCCAGCCATGCTTGGAGGACAGAAGCATTCTTGTTCCTTGGACGGGAAAGTTCCTTTATGTATTTACACCCTTTCCACTGATACCCAAGGCACTTCTGAAGATTCAGAGAGACTTACCAAAGATCATAGTGGTGACTTCCTTTGGCCCAGGCAAGATTAGTTCTCCCTTTAATGGAATTGGCCAAGGGCAATTGCCACAAATATCCTCACTTTCTGAATCTGCTAACACAGCGTCAGGGGCAACTGGTACTCCCAGCTTAAAACAATTGCAACTGACACCTTGGATGATTCTGTGTTGATACCTTTTAGGCACTTATTCCTTGAGTTTGTGCAGTAGGTATTGAAGGAGGCAAGAAAACCTGAACCTAGAAAATCTTATTTTTGAAAGTGGAAGAGGTTTTCTAGATGGTGCCTAACCAATATCAGAGGACCTTATATGGTGCCTGCCCCTCTGGTTTTGAAGTATTTATGTGAGCTACTCAACAATGGCTTATCTTTTGCATTTATCAATGTTCCCACATGGCTGAGTGTGTAAACCTCAGGAGGCTGCACCTTTGTTGTCCTTCCATTTCACTGTTGCAGTATTCATTACATTAGGGATCCCTTGCCAAGAGCAGCCTGACGTCCAGCCAGAATACCAAAGCCTTTAGGTTGCTTTAATGTGTGCCGTATGTCACACGTATGCTCCTTGCATAGCATAGGGCATAAAGGTGATGTCTGGATATACCATCCTCAGAACGTCTTTGCAGCCAGTCCAAATGCCATCGCTTGAATGCCTATTCCATTGCTGGTTCACCAAGCTGTTGCAGATCAGTGGCCTGTTGGGGTAGTTTTTAACTTAACTTTTTTTATTGTTGCTTGGGGGTTTCATGTCATCCATGAAGGGTAAATATCAGCGTAGGAGACTGATTCCCCATAACGACTGCCTTGAACAGTGTCTGTTTTGCCTTGGCGGCTTGCACGAGCATATGTCCTGTTCCATTTGTCAGGCCTTTGTACCTAAACCCTTTATAGTAGACTCTCTTCTTTGGTGCTGTATCTTGAAAACCTGTGTCTTAAACTTCTTGCGAAAGGCACGATGGGAACTTCCCACTCCGAGGGACAGCCATCACTGAAAAAGAAAGCCAAGAAGCCTAGGCCGGAATCCTCTGCTGTTATCCCTCTGCTAGATGTCTTTCCTGAGGTGAGGGAGTGCCTGGAGGATTGCCTGGCTTTATTGTTGGATTCCTGTGCTGTGACTGGGTTAGAGGCCAGCGGAGATCCAACTTTAAGCATGTTGGAGGAGGTATTGCAGACGTCCGTTTCAGGCATTCAAGCGGAACCATGGCTGATTATCTTAGAGGGGCCTAGGGGTGTCCTCAAATGTTAGTCAGAGAAGTCCCTACTACCGTTATTGAATGCTGTCCTGGGTCAGAGCCTTCCAAATTGTATAAGCCGGTTGTACCATTAAAGAAAAAGCAAAAGACTAAACATAATATCCCTTCTCCTAAAGATCCACAGAGTGAATGGCAGTCCTTCACTCAGGGTTTGTTTTAGTCCTTTGATGGCATTGAAACCTCCTCTGGGCCTTTCTGTTCCAGCCCCTATTCATCCTGTACTCCCCTAAAAAAAACCCAGGGAATAGAATTCCTCTGAGGAGGAGCTGAATTCAAATGATTAATCCCTTGCTTACTCTTCTCAGATTCCCTCTCCTTTGGACTATGGATCAGAGGAAGAGGAATCTATCAGTCCTGATACTCCCTTTGATGAGATTTCTTTTGGGGGCATGATTTCCAGGATGATGGCATTCTTTAAATGGGATTGTGCTCATGTTTCTGAAATACATTAAAATATATTATGTGTTGCTGCTGCTGGATTCTCCTAAACCTTCTGCTGTTCCTCCAGTTTTGGCTGCTTTGTTGGATGCATTTTTCAGTGCTTCTGAAGCTCCCGATTCTCAGCCCCTTGCTGCCAAAAAAAACCTGATAGATTCTATAGGGTGCCTGAGGACTGTAAATCTTTGTACAAGTGTCCTTCTTTTGATCCCTCGTGCTATCTGTAGCTTCTGACAAGCCCTCTCATTTGCCTCCTTTTCCCAAGTTACCCTCTGGTAAAGATAGCTGGACCATGGAAAGGTTAGGTAAGAAGATCTATATCTCTGCTGTCTTGGCTTTCAGGGCTGTTAATCATCAGATCCATATGTCCAGGTATTTGTTGGCTGTCCTATCCCAGGTCTGTCAGGTTATTTCTGATCTTCCAGACTCTGAGGTTAAAACGTCTGCCCTTTCCCTGTTAGGTACTTCTTCCCAGGTGGCTCATCATTTGATCGTGATGCAGCAGATACGTCTATGGCTGCTACTTTTGGGTCAGTGATGAGAAGGCATTCTTGGCTTCTGCTTCAACCTTTGCTTGATGATATTAAAGCTAAGTTGATGGATACCCCTCTTGATGATAAAACACTTGTTTGGTGAAGCTGCTACTGCCATGTTGAGTCCTTTCAAGATAAGGGCAATGCTTTACAGAAACTTAAACTTGTGATCTGATGTTGTCAATTTTCATTCTGTTCTCAACTGTTGGGTTTGGAGCCAGTCCTCAGATCTGACTCTGTCATTACTAAAGCTTGTGGTAACCAAAAAACTCCTGAGCTACTCCTTTACTCAGAATGCACAAACCTCTAACATACAAGAGATCTTGTTTGCCTCCTTTCATGAACGACGTGGTTAGTCTTAGGTCTAGAGCGTTTATTAACATAAGTGATTATTTCTCATTTTCCTAGCTTTGCCTTAAGAAATGTTTTATTCTCTTACCTTATACACTCTGTTTATTCTCCTTTATTATTGTTAGTAACCTTTTTTTCTTTCCCTTATAATTTCCTTTGTACACATTAGTGTATTTCTCTGCATCATTACTGGTATATTTTTTCCCTTTTCTTTCTCTGCTAAGTTACAAAAAAAAAAAACTTATTCCATTTCTTTCCTTTTCTCCTCTGTCAGTCATCCTGTCTGATAAAGGACCTGCCGTCTTCGGAGGGTGTCAGAAGTGTGGGCATAAATTACCTCTTTCTTATGCCCACACTTAGTGTTTATTGTTTAGGCCCTCAACACTTAAACAGGAGCATTGCTCTATTTGTAAAAACTTTAACGCAAGGGCATTAGCTGACAGGAGAAATAAACTGATCTTAAAAGGATTTCTCCCTTCTTCATTCAGAGAGGCTATTGCTGTGGCTTACTCTCCCAAGTGTAAGACCATCTCTAAGTCTCCAAGACCCACTTCTTTGACTCCCTCATCGGAGGCGCCAAAGAAGAAATCCAGATCAGATCCAATCCCCTTCAGGTCTGACAAGAAAATTTTCAGATCCAGTTACTTTGGTTCGAAGACCTTGGCGAGGACAAAATATTCTCCTTGCTTGGATCCTGTGCCTTCAAGGGTACCTTCTCCCTTTCTTGAGAGACATTGTTCCAGGTCACCATCCCTTGTACTGACTCACTCTTCCAGAAGTTTAGCTGAGGAAGATGTGGGCAAAATGATGAAAATTCTTCTGGACACGGATACAGATGGGTGTTCTGGTTCCTACCCGCTCGGGTCAAGAAGTCCCTCCATCTGTGACACCTCCATTGCCTACCCATTTTCTGATTCCAGTTGTTTCACATTCCATGGATCCAAACCTCCCGAGTCCATCTGGCTTGGATCTGAAGATGATAATGTCTTCGGATCAGAAGACTACTCTGAATGCACCACTTCCAGTGATTTTGGATCCGGATGATTCTCTGAGCTGAAGCTGCCTTGTCGGGTCTAGGGCTTTGGAGTTGACTCCAAGGTTTTCAGAGCCATCTTTGCCCCTTGGAGCTTTGGCATTGGATAGCTCTTCTCTGACTTTCACCTTGGAGCAGATTGCTTTTGGAGAAGAGGGAGGCAGCAGTCCAGAAGCTTTCCTTCTTGAAGCAGATGTCTTCCTTCTCTCTGGTCTGCTTTTGAGGTAGTGGAGAGTGTATTCTTTGCTCCAACAGGATGGATGGATCCAACCCCCTCAGATCCAATCTAGTTCCCAGATGTGTCTGCGCTTAGAGTCACATCATTATATGACAAACAGCCAGCTCAAGGCATCCAGACCATCCAGTAGGGTCTTAAAATCTCTTCTGACACTTCACTGGAACTTCCCACTGAGGAAGTTCTTTGGAAGAGGAAGTACAAGAGGAGGCACTTTGACTCCTGTCATTGAGGATACTGATTTAGATGAAGGAAACTGGTCCACAAGATTGCCTCTGGAAGACATCTCATTTGGAGACATTCTTGAGATCCTTAATCAGAGAGACAGTTGGTCCTCCAGCAATCCTTCACTGGAGGAGTCAGTATTCCTGGAAGCCTTGTCTACCTCCTGGGTTACTCTGCCCACTGATAAGTTCATTGATTTGGTTTTAGGCAGGTGTGGAAGGAACCTGACTCAGTTGAGCCAATCCCCAAGAGGACACATCAGATTCTGGCTCCACCTGTCTGGAAGGAATTCTGGAGTAAGGGGGTTCCAGTGGATTCCATGGTCATGGCAGCAACCACCAAAAAAGAATTTGCTGAACAAAGTTAATCTGTTCATCCCCATAACTTGGGAGTCTAGGGTGATGGACAGATTTGGGAAGTATGTTTATGTGTCATCAACCTTTGCTCTTAGGTGACTGAGCTATTTTGCCCATTTTACTAGGTTACAAAGGGACTTGATCGAGGAACTTTCAAAATCCCTTACTGGGACCGTTGCTGCAGAGGCTCAATTGTCTGTGGCCTGTCAGTTAGCTAGCCTCCAATCCATTCCATATTCATCCATGAGGCTTATGACGCCCATGCACTGGCCCAGTAATCAAGGAGCCTCAATCCTCACCACTAACACCAGTAAGGGACGTGCACATTGGGAGGATGATAGGTACACACAAAGTAAAGTACAATTTCCCTTAATAGCACACACAGATCACAGTCTGGGACTGGTTTCTCCCTGTCTCTCCAGATCCCAAATAAGACTTCCCACTGGCACACCTATAGGGTTAAGATCTCAGCCGAGTGGTCATGCCAAAACCTCCAGCACTCCCTCTGTCCAAGCAGTGCTTCCTGTCCCTGCCCAAGTAGGTGACACACACACACTTTGAGATTTGAGTTGTATAGAAATACACAGACACTCCTGGGGAAGGCTGGCACAGACTTACTAGCTATGTCCCCCTTCTGCCTAGATTATAAGGTAGTAATCACTGCCACCAACCACCCTTACTTATCAGCTACTATAAAGGCCCTTGCCAAAAGGTGCCCAATCTTACTGTGTAATGTTACTATTATCCAAATGGTAAGTGTGACCAGAACTTTTAAGGATATGCAAGAGTGGCCTATACAGTATCACCAAATACATGTGCAAGTACTCTAAGAGCTTAAATATCTCTATATACAAAACCAGTCACAATTAAAAGGTTTAAATATGTTTAATAATAAATAATAAAAGCACAAGACAATACTCATTAACTCAACACAGTGTCAGAGTTCAGAATCACAGGAAGTATTTTAAAACAACATTGCAGAACAGTCTTGCATAAATACAGAAAACATCTAGACTACTTTTGCTATATTTCTCTCTCTCTCTCTGAGATACTGTGCCCAAATCTCTTACTTACAGAGCCAGGCAGCTATAGATAAGAAGTGCTGAAGAGATGTTTACAGGTCTAGAACAAAATACAAAATGCCCAGACTTTCTCTCTCAGATGTTTTTTAAATTAATAATATACATTACTGCTGGGTTAGTTAGATGACATCACTATTTGGCACCAGCATCTAGTTCCCGAGCTAAACAGATACCAACAGAATTTAACATGTCTCTATTAAAAATACTTATCACTTAGAAGCTTGCCTGAAACTGGAAGTCATAAAACAATTACCTTGGAAACCTATAATTACCTTTGTTTTCAGACAGTAGGAAAGCCTACAAGTCTAGACGTTATGTCTGCTTTGAGCTGAAAAAGAGAACAGTCATAAACAAGTTCCACTTATTTTCTTAGGGTTTGCAGATTAACTCTGTATATTCCAACCTTTACCGTCAACACATACATTTGCATAGGCATATAGTTTATACACATTTCTGCTCTTTTCCATCAGGGTGCACTGTGGTTACAATCTTGAAGCTCAGTACAAAACGTAGAGTTTTCTTACATTTCTAAGGCAAGCATGCAAATCATATTACTATTCACAAATGACATAGAATTATTTACAAAATTCTAGCTGGCTGAGCTGGCAGCCTTCACAAGGCTTATCTCACAGGTACTATATGAGAGTAATGCAGTGGACTTTAGCAGTAGATTTCTCTAAGTCCATTCATCCATTTCATGCAAAGATTCAAATTACTCAAGATCTGAAGTAGTTGACTTCATTTGATCTTCAACCTGTGGGTGTGTGGATCTGAATCGGATCCGAAACGGCCGCATGACCAGCACCTGATCCAAGCTCCTTCCCTTACCCACAATGCCTCATGTTTCCTTCCTCCCTCCAGATTTCGTTTGCCACCGAATAGCTAAGTATCGTGGTCTCGAGCCTCAAGCGTTTTTTTGGGGTAAGTGATTGCTTTTTGAGAGTTATTCTCCCTTTTTCTGTACTTTCTATCCCCTTACCTCCTCTACCCACTGGCGTTGGTTTAAAAGAAAAAAAAAAGGTTTTTTTTGTTGTTGTAGTTTTCCCCTTTTGGCCTTCCAACTTCTATCTTCTCTGTGAGTGAGTGTGTATGCCTGTGTTTTTCCTTTTAGGTAGGAATATGGCAGATATTCCCCCTAAACTAGAGTTTAAGAAGTGCATAGAGTGTGGCCATAATCTCTCTCCAGCCGATGGCCACACTCTGTGTGTAGTGTGCTTGGGTGTGGCCCATTTGGTTACCCCCTGTACTGTTTGTGCGTGCTTCAGCCCTTAAGGACAGGAGGGATAAGCTCATTTTGAAGGGCTTGCTTCCCTCTTCTGGGGTAGCTGTCCTTGCAACCTCGGCTTCAGCCTCTTCTACCACCGCTTCTAACTCTTCTCCTACCCAGACCTCTGGGACTCAAACTCCCACCAAGACATCTGGGGAAGGAGAGAGACACCACAAGAAAGAGAGACTGCGTAAATTGTCTCCAGACAGTTCATGGTGAGGCCTCCACCCTAGGCCAAAATCCCCACCAGGCCCAGTTCCCCCCAGGTCCACTCTCTCAGGTTCTCCCCAGAGCCAGAGGTGTCTGTCTCCTCTAAGGATGTCCTCTCATTGGCACTTCTGGCCAGTGTCTGTGGCTTCCTCTCGTTCTACCTGTAGTCTGACCATGGCGGAGATGGACAGGATGATGCAAAAGTTCATCCACACCCAAATCCAGATGGGAGTCTTGTCAGGCCCTCTCCCACCAGGGCAGGGAGCTCTCAGACCTTTTTCACTCCTATATCTCCTTCTCCGGTCCGTCCTTCGGTTTCGGAGTCTTTGGATCCAAGGACTCTCTGGATCGGGGGGGTCAGTGCCGATGGTACCCTGTACCTCGACTCCAGCCATTGCCTTTAGTGTGTCAGAGCAAACTGGGTCAGATCTGAGCTCTCGGAGCCATAGCCTCGGCGTTGGATCTGAGGGGGTTCTGTCGACTCCAAGTTTGATGGAGCGCAGTCTTCCCCTCGGCATCTGTAGTCTCGGCTCCAATTCCCCTGTCAGATCTGAGGGGAATGACTCCTGTGGTGGTTTCTCAGGATGCCTGCTCCCCTTCGGCTGCTGATGTGGTGGAGAGGGTTCTCTCAAGTTCATTGAGGTCCATGACTATCTCGTCCTCTGACTCCGCCCTGGCTCCCTCTGTTTTGGGTACGGCCCTGACCGTCCTGCCATCTTAGAGACAGCCTGTGCAGGTTTTTTTCCTCAGGAAGTCCCCACGCGGGAGCAACAAGAGGTTTGCGAATTCCCCCCAGAGAGTCCCACTGAGGAGGTTCCTCACAAACGGACATCCAAAAGAGGCACTTGGACTACTCTCCAGAGTCCTTGACCGAAGACACTGACTTGGAAGAAGGGGAAGGTTCCCTTCCGATTACCCCCCAAGGATGTCTCCTTTGGAGACATCATGGAACTCCTTTGCCGGGGGGGGGTCCTCCCAAAAACCAACCTCGGATGAGTCAGTGTTCCTAGAGGTATTCGGCACAGGCCCATCTACTTCTGGGGTGTCCCCTCCTACAGATCCACTTGTGGACCTAATAACATCTCGGGTGTGGAAGGAATCGGACACCATGGAACCCATCCCTAGGCACCCAGATAAAGTTCTGGGCCCCCCACCAGACAGGACTAATTGGAGCAAGGGGTCCCTTGTAGATGCGATGGTGGTGGCTGCTGCCATGAAAAAAGAACTTGCGCTGGACAGCTGTATGGTCCATCCTCCTAACCAAGAGTCGAGGACCATGGACCATCTAGGGAAGCATGTATGCTTCAGCAACCTTTGCTCTAAGAGCGCTGAACTACATGGCATACATCATTCGACTGCAACAATACCTATTCAAAGAGGTTGCTGAGTCGCCCCCAGAGTCCGTGCCAGTGGAGGGCAAGAAGGTGTTCTCCTCATGGATGGCCACTCTCAGAGCGGTGGCAAATACACCCATGCGTCTGCTCTCCCATGCTGCGGAGGAAGCCACCAGGGTGGCTGGTTCTGGCATTGCCATGAGGCGCCACGCCTGGCTCTGGCTGTGTCAATTCACGGACCTCTTCAAGGCATCATTTGCAAATGCCCCTTATGATGGTTCTTCCCTGTTTGTGAAAACAGTTTGTGACACATTGGCCTAGAGTGAGAAGGATGGGAAGACACTGTCTGCCGTCGGGATCCACTTTTCTGCCTCTCAAAGATCCTTTTCAAGGTATCAGCGAGGGACAAAGAAAATGTGGTTCTGGAAGTCTCAGTCCTCCCGGACACTCAGGACTCGCATTCCCCGAAATGCAGAGGGGGTTATGACAGACAAAGTCCCAGAGGCAGAGGGAGGCCGCGAAACTTCGGGTCTCAAGAACCTTTCTCAGACAGGCCTCTACAGTAGCCCTGAGAGGCTGCCTGACTGTCCGACTCTGGAGGCAGTCGGGGATCGCCTTTTGCTACACCCAGCGGCATGGGAGTCCGTAACATCACAGCATTGGGTGTTGCAAATTATATCCAGAGGTTATTACATCCCCTTCACCGAACCACCTGTCCCACCAAAATGCCTCCCAGACAATCCACCCAGGCAAAGGGAGGCAGCAGCACTAGAAATAGACAAGCTGCTAAAAAAGCGAGTCATCCAACATGTCTCTCTTGACCAGTCCAGATCGGGTGTTTATTCCAGGTTCTTTTTAGTGCCAAAGAAAACCGGGCACCTAAGATCCATTCTGGATCTATCCACGTTGAACCTGTCAGTAGCCAAGGAGAAATTACGGATGGTCACTCTTCAATCTTTCCTGCCTTACCTGCAGGAGAACGATTGGATGTGCTCTATCGACCTCCAGGATGTGTACTATCGTATCAAGATGGACAGGTGCCACCCGTAGGTTTCTCCACTTATGGCCGGGAGCCAATCATTATCTGTTCAGAGCCCTCCCATTTGGTCTCACGACAGCCCCCAGGGTGTTCACAAAAGTGATGACAGTTGTAGCGGCTCACCTGAGGGTTCAGGGAATTCAGGTCTTTCCTTACCTGGATGATTGGCTCTTTGCTGCCCCCACCAAGAATCTACTTTGCAGAGCCAAGGATTATTTCCTATTGTTAGAAAACAGCCTGGGCATCACCATCAACATTAGCAAATTGTCACTGATTCCTGTTCATGTTCTAGAGTTCATTGGCGCATGGTTGGATACTGTTCAATTGAAAGTTTACTTTACTCTAGAAAGGGTACACAATCTGAGAGCTCATGTCTCGTACATTCTCCAAGCTCAGCTTCCTACAGCATAGACAGTTCTGTGGGCAATGGGGTCCATGGTGGCCACAGTCATTCTTCTACCCCTTGCTCGACTACACATGTGAATCCTTCAGTGGACACTTGCAGTCCAGTGGTCTCTACTAGATCTTCTCCTATCCCATCCAATCTGTGTCTCTCAAGTCAGCAGGGACTCTCTTGGGTGGTGGATTCTTTCCCCCGACCTTATCAGAGGATGCCCCTTTCTCCCTTCACTTCCCGAAGCCACTGTGACCACGGGTGCCTTTTCCCCCGACCTTATCAGAGGATGCCCCTTTCTCCCTTCACTTCCCGAAGCCACTGTGACCACGGGCGCCTCCCAGCTGGAGTGGGGGGGAGCATTGCTTGGGAAGGACTTTCCAAGGCACGTGGTCCCCTCTCAAAACCAGTTTGTATGTCAGCGTCCTGGAGATGAGCGCGGTGCTTCTAGCATTGCAAGCACTCCACCCCAATCTTCCTCTAGGGACTGTTGCGATCCAGACAGAAAACATGTCAGTAGTCTGGTATGTCAACAAACAAGGAGGAACCAGATCTTATCCCCTTTTTTGAGAAGCCATGAGAATGTGGGAATGGGCGATTTCCACCAGCCATTTTCTGGTGGCAACGCACATTCTGGGATGGTCCAACATTCTAGCGGACAAGCTCAGCAGGACTTTTCTGATGCCTTATGAGTGGTCTCTGAATCCTTCAGTAGCAGAAGAGATCTTCCTCAGGTGGGGTCACCCTATCTATGATCTCTTGTCATCTCCTTCCAACGCGAAATGCAGTGAGTTCTTCGTCCCCAGAGATGCACATGTGCATGCTTGGTCTTCTTTATGTCTACCCCCCCCCCCCCACCGTTACCTCTCATTTTGAAGTTCCTACAGAAAGCTCGCAGGCTGGGGAACACAGTAATCTCATTGCCCCATTCTGGCCTCGTCAAGTCTGGTTCCCCTCCTTCTGGTCTCACCTAGTAGTTCCACCATGGATCTTGAATCCAACTCTGGATCTCATCTTACACTCCTCGGGGATGCCTCACCCAAACCTGGACAGTCTGAAACTCACAGCTTGGCTGCTCCATTTCCCTTGATTATTAGGACTCATGGTTTACCCTCTCCAGTTAAAACCATTTTGGTGGTGGCTCACAAATCTTCCACACGAAAAGTATATCGTAGCAAGTAGAAAAGATTCTGTGTATGGGCTTCTCAATGGGATTTGGATCCTTTCGTGGCTCCCGTTTTAGTGGTATTAAAGTTTTTGGCGGGGAATCTTCCAACAAGGTGCTAGTTCCTCTATGGTTAGAGTCCAACTGGCTGCTATTTCTAATTTTCATGTGGGGGAGAATGTCTTCATTAGCCTCTTCTAGACTTTGCAAGATCTTAAAAGTACCTTTCTTTTAAGGCCCCTGGTGAAGGATCCTGTGCCTCTGTGGGACCTCACTTTTGTATTGCAGGCTTTAGTCTCCCCTCCATTTGAGCCCGCAGCTTTGGTAGACTTGCATTATGTCTCTTAGAAGACTGCATTCTTGATTGCAATTACATCAGCCAGGAGAGTGTCTGAACTTCAGGCGTTGTCCATCAAAGTTCTGTACATGATTTTCCATAAGGACAGGGTTTCCCTGTGCACTAATCCGTCCTTACTTCCTAAAGTAGCGTCAGAAGCAAACATTAATCAAACTATCAGTTTTCCCAACTTCTTTCCTAATTTTCAGAAGAAGGGTGAATATAAGTTACATTTGCTTGGATGTACATAGGCAATTGAGATTTTATCTACACAGAACAAAAGCCTTTCTCAAATCTGATTAGTTGTTTGTCTCTTACTCAAAACCCTTTTTAGGAAAGCCAATTTCTAAAGTGACTATTGCTCGTTGGATCTCCCAATGTATTATTTGAGCATATTCTGACAAAGGAATTTCACCTCCGGGTCAAGTAAAAGCACATTCCACCAGGTCTATGGCCACTTCAGTGGCTTTTTGGTCCAGGGTGTCCCTGGACGATATCTGTTCTGCAGCTACTTGGTTCTCATCTCATACCTTCATCTTGCATTACAAATTAGACATTATATCCAGGAGTAGGGCATCCTTTGGCTCTGCTCTGCTCCGGAATATCTTTCCATGAGGGTCACCCAGGTATTTGTAGCTGGGGACTCTGTCCTACAGGTTGAAGATCAAATGAAGTCAACTACTTCAGATAAAGAAGTTATGTATTCACCATAACGTTCCATCTGAGTAGTTGTACCTCATTTGTCTTCAACCACCCCCTGCTCCTTCCCCGGACCTTGTCACTAGAGTCCTGGCCTTGTATATGGGAGATGAACATTCTGAAGGCTTCTCTTGCCATGCTTGGTTCAGGAATTTGGGGGGGGGGGCTAGTAGTAATGAGGTCCTGTTGGGTCGGGCTTATGTTATTCTGAGCAGCAAACATGATCTGAAGGTGGGAAGGAGATGGGGCATTATGGGTAAGGGGAGGAGCTTGGAGCTCAAATCAGGTGCTGGGTATGCAGCCGTGTTGGATCCGATTCGGATCCATGGATCCACAGGTTGAAGACAAATGAAGTACAACTACTCAGATGGAATGTTATGGTGAGTACATAACTTTTTTTTTGCAGACAACACATTGGTTGGTGGGTAAAGTCTCCAGCAGTAATTGAGGGGCACCCTTTCCACAAAGATTCTCTGGTAGCGGTGGTGACCATGGATGCCTCCCTTCTAGGATGGAGGGGTACTTCGAAGGGTGAATGGTCCAAGATGTGTGGTCATCCCTAGATGCCAATCTTTACATCAGTGTCTTAGAGCCGAGGGCGGTTCTAGATATGGTGGCATTCCAGGATCTTCTCCCCAGGGGTGTGATTTCCGTACAGACTGACAACATGGCAGTAGTATGGTACATCAGCAACCAGAGGGATCCAGTTCTTATCCTTTGTGTCAAGAGACTATGAGAGTTTGGCAGTGGGCTATGTCTGCACACCACTTTCTAGTAGCAATGCACATTCCCTGGTCAACTAATGTGTCAGCAGACAAATTGTGCAGAACTATCGTGATGCCTCACGAGTGGTCCGTCAGTCCTACAGTGACACACTTGATCTTCGGCCTCTGTGGCCAACCTTGCTGCGACCTGTTTGCCTCCTTTCTCAACAACAAATGCAGCAGGTATTTTGCCGTAATCCCTCCACAGGATTTGTTACCGAGAGACACTCTGGTCCACAGTTGGCCCTCAGTTCTCCTATATGCCCTTCTACTGTTGTCCCTAGTGAACAAATTCATTCAGGAAGCAAGACATTGCAAGGCCAGGGTAATCCTCATTGCCCGTTTTTGGCCTCAACAGACATGATTCCCCCTACCTATTGCATCTATTAGCTCATCCCCCATTGATGTGGATTCACTATCCAATCTAGTAACTCACCCGCCCAGGCTGCCTTCCCTGGATCAGAATTCCATGAAGTTAACCACTTGGTACCTCCAATTTTAAATGTAGCCAGAGATGCCAGACTTCCCCCTGTGGTAAACAGTATTCTTTTTGTGTCTCAGGAAATGACCCCTAGAAAGGTATACCTGAGCAAATGGAAGAGATTCTCTGTTTGGGGTTTCTAAAGGACTCTACCCTTTTTCAGTACTTGTTCCTTCCATACTAGAATTCTCATCTGAGCTCTTCAGTAAAGGTTCCAGCTATTGCACCATCAGGGTTCAGATGGCAGCTGTTTGAAATTTTCATTTTGGACACAAGGACACTCCTATAGGTTCACTGAAAATTTCTAAAGCCTTTTTGAAAGGAACTTTCCTACTAAGACCTCTAATTAGAGACCCAGCCTCTCCACGGGACATCACTGTTATGCTGCAAGCTCTGACTCCGTTTCCTTTTTACTCCGCAGCCACAGCAGACCTAAATTTCCTTACTTGGGAAATAATTTTCCTAGTGGCATTGACATCAGCCAGGTGAATTTCTGAGTCATATGCCATCTCATGTAAGCATCCCAACTTAATATTTCATAAGGATAGTCTCTCTTCGAACCAGTATTCCTAAGGTGGCATCCAGAGTAAACCTAAACCAGTTCATAAACTTATCAGTATTCTAGCCCGGATATTTAGACAAAGGAGAATACATGTTCACATATGTTAGATGTCCACATAGCACTCGATTTTACATTCATGGAACAAAACAGTTCATAAAAGATGATCAGTTGTTCATTTCATTTTTATATCCAAAGTTTGGGAAAACAGTGGTGAAGGTTATTTTTCTCAAGGTGGCTGTCAGGTTGTATTTCCTTTGTCTGTCATAAGAAGAATTTATCCTTAGCAGATAAACCTAAGGCTCATTCAACTAGGACAGGTTCTACTTTGACAGCCTTCTCTAGAGGACTTTTGTTGATGAAATATGTGCTGAAGCCACTTGGTCTGTGGTTCACACATTTCTGACTGTATAAACCACACATTTATGACTCTGTATAAATCTGGACGTACAGTACAGTCTAGGTCATGTTCTTCCTTTGGTTCTGTCATACTCAGGAATGTCCATTTTTGATATCACCCAGTTTGACAGCTTGGGATTCTGTCCCACATGTTTGAAATGAACAAAAATAGATGACTTTGAATACGAAAGTACTTAACAGTAAGTCCATGTTGCCTGAAAAATGTATTCTGTGTGCTAATAGCAGGTGTACAACATAGTGCACCAAACAAGGTGGAAACCTTCCTTTCTGGATGCATATCTCAACTACAAATATGCATTTATGACCACTTGATTTAATTGGGAGTGTGATATGTAAATGCTTACTGCCCAACAGCTTTTCTTGCAGTGAAAGTTATCACTTCATAGGGAGGCATTTCCTGTGTGCAATGTGTCAATGTGGCTATCTAGTTTGTTTCTCTTCCATTGTCGAGTTATGTTGCTAGCTGTTGTGACAGGATGCCAGGTTTAAGTGAGGCACACTAGATGTCCTCCCTTAGATTACTGTTGCAGTATTCTAGTACTGTTGGGTTATCTCGCCGAAGTAACCTGATGTTCAGCTAGGGTATCAAAGCCAAAAAAATTCCATACAGTCATGTGTCTGATGTATGACTGAAGCAAAGGGCCAAAATTGAAAATTGTTGAAAGAAAATCTTTTATAAAGCATTTTCTAGATGTCCTTCTATTCCTATGTTGCAATATTCTTGGTGTGGGATTTTCTGCCTTCAGGCAACCCGCATGTCGGCTCCTATACAAAAGCTTCAGCTTGGCTGTTGCAGCTGCGTGGGACGTTACACATAGGGCCACAAACCAGGGACCTTATCTGTGACATCTGCACACACGATCCTCAGAACATTTCAGCCACAGACGACTTTGCATCATATCATCGCTTTCCAGACGTCGGTTCAGATATAGATAAGTAACCCGGTGGGTTTTTGCATTTCTAATATTTTACCGATCTTTCGCATTGCTTAGGCTTAGTTGTTGTAGCTTTCAGCTGATGTCTGGGAAAAAGGGAAAGTGCCAATGCGGGCACCAAATTCCCCATAAGGACTCCCATGACAAATGCGTTTTCTGTTTAGGCCGGGAACACGACCATAACACCTGCCCTATTTGTAAATCTTTTGTGCCTAAGACCTTACGTAGCCGTCTGTCAGCTTTAAATCTTTACTTAGAAAACCAATGCCTTAAACGGCTGGCTGTCAGGATGGATCTCGCTTCAGGGGCCGCCCAAGAACCTCTGCGTAAGAAGGCCACAATGGCTAGGCCTTCATCGCCTGCCGCTTCGCACCCGGACGCCCTGCCAACTACCAATGTAGGAGCTGAGGAGCGCTCGGCGGATCCGTCGGCTCCATCAACCTCCCTCGCAGAGGCCGCTGCTCAGCCGACGACCGAGACGTCCACGGAGCTTTCTCAGACACTGACACTTGTCGATGTCGAGGGGGAACCAGATTTTGTGGTTCCTTCGACCAGGATCCAAACATCGGATGCAGCCGCTGCCAAACCCAGTTCTAGACTGGTTCTTAAGGCCACTCCAACCAAAAAGAAGCAGAAAACAAAACACATTACATCTGCTTCTGAAGGCCCTCCAGACTGGGAGGCCTTCACCTCTTCTTATGCAGGCATTTATGGCCCTCAGGCCTTCTGCCTCACCCACAACTATGTTGCCTCTGCTAAGCCCTAGGCCTACCTCTACTCCTTCCATTCCCATGGCTTCCCTCCTTGAGGAAGAAGAACATGATTCTCCACCTGAAGACATTACATTTGGTGAAACCATCACCAGAATGAAAGACTATTTCAAATGGGATACTTCCCAAATAACAGAAACCCAAAAAAGATACTTTGAACTGCTGCAAGTGGAGTCCCTCTCCTCTACAGCTGTACCCCTTGTTGTTACAGCATACTTGGATGCTTTCACTGCAGCATCTAGAACTCCTGACTCACAGCCTCCTGCACCTAAGTGCCCAGACCGCTTCTACAAGGTGCCAGAGGAATAAAAATTCCTCATAAAGCCACCCTTAGCAGACCCGGCAGTGATTGCTACTGCCCGTGATAAACAGTCTAGGTTGTTACCTTCTGGCTCCCTTTTGCACACCAATAAAGATAGCAAATCCATGGATAAGGATAGGCAAGAAGGTGTACGCTTCCTCCACTTTGACCTTCAGTGTAGTTTTATTGGCCATTTTGGGTCAATTCCTAACTCCTTGATCTCCCTCTCTTAAAACCCGATTGCCTCGTGGTTTTGGCATCTTTTTGGACTTGTTGGCTGTTGGTGAAGCACCCACCAAGAGGAGAAAACGCTGAGAGAAGAAAGGAGCCACTTTTGAGATTTTAAGTATTTTGCTTCAGATTATTTGTTAAGTTTTTCTGCATTGCCGCCTACTTTTGAGCATTTTCTGGCTTGTTAAACTTGATTTCTGTGTTGGTAACTGTATTTAGAACACAACCTAGAGCTGATTACTGAATTTGCTGCCTGCACTTATTTTTAAAATCGTTTTTTTTCTTAAAACTTGCATTTTATCTGTCTCTGGCCTAGCACTCAAGTGTGGGGTCATTTACTGCACTGTTCCAACTTGTTGATACTTGTGAACCTTTGCTTTCCTTAAAAAAAACAAAAAAACAAAAAAATCTTGCTTTTTTCCCACTTTTCTGAGATTTAAAAAAGTTCAGTTACAGATTTGCTGTTCTGAACTGTTTGTAAGTTTCTTGGAGGCCATTGTTTGCTTGGGCTAAAGGGAAGTCTCTGTGTTCATCAGTGGCAGTGATAAACATTGAGCAGCCTGCCTGCCCCTGTGGGAGTGGTTACTGCCTTGAAACTGTAGTTTTATTGGCCATTTTGGGTCAATTCCTAACTCCTTGATCTCCCTCTCTTAAAACCCTCTTTTGCGCGTTTTTTGCGCATAGCACACCATTGGGCAGCGCCGCCTAATTGGCTTTAAAGTATTCCTGGCTCCGCAAAGTTTGCTCTTCACTTTTTCCCTTAGAACTGCTTTATCTCTCAAATTAAACACCATATTCTCATTCTAAGGCCCCTCACTGGTTCAAATAAGTAATCTTACAAGTTAGCACTAAAACCATAAGCACTACTTACTCTTATACTCTCTACGATTACCTTGTCCCATTTTAATTCAGTTCCCTATATTACTCTAGCATGTCCAAAGGTCAGTCAATGGTTTCCTCTCCAGTCCAGCTGGTGAATCTGGGAATTTTGAGGCAATGTTACAACTGTCTCATGTACACGGACAACCCTCTCCTCCTCCAAACATGTTCAAATATATGTGAGAGATGCAACCATATAGCCAAACTGGAGGCTGAGCTCTCTCATCTCAAAACTGGTGTAACCAGTCAGGAGGAGAAGGTAACCTCACACAACACAATTCCAGTATCACATAGTCCCACCACAACAGCGAACCAAACACATAAAAACACAAAAACATACTCGGAGGCTCTAAATAAAAATCTACCTAAGCAACAGAGACCTCCAAAGCAGACATCCAAGCAAACGCTACCCCAAAACAAAACATGTACAACACATAGCACACAAAGTCAGTGTGCCAAGCAGTCACAGCCCTTAAGGCTGAATAACACACCTGATACTCTTGTAATAGGTGACTCTTTTGTCAGACACACTGACGTCCCGCTCACCAGGCTGAATAAAGAGAAGGTCACAGTGAGCTGCCTATCAGGCACTAGGATCCGCCACATAACGCATGCACTCAGGTCACTCCAAAGCAAATACAAATATGACTCAGTCATTGTACATGCTGGCGTGAATGACCTGAGATGTACCTCCCTCGACTACATGAAAAGAGACACAGAGGAGCTCTCTGATCATGTAGCCCAGGCCGGTATGACCCTGACCTTGAGCAGCATCTTACCCTCACCTAGAATGATGCCACAGTATAAAGACAAAATGATCAATTTTAACAATTGGCTAAAATTTTGGTGTCATTCAAAGGGGATCCAGTGTCTGTCAGCCTGGGATGACATGCTTGACAAGCCACGTTGCTTCGCTAGGGACGGCTTGCACCTGTCACCCCTGGGCTTTCGGATATTGGCAAAGGCTCTTGCCACCCCCATAGTGCCTTTGTTTGTGAAGACCCATTTTGGATCTCTCCTTCCTCAACCTTTATCTGCAGGTACCCACCTTCAGAATGCTGTCACTTCCCATTCTCTTAACCCTCATACCCTCAAATGCTTTCATGGTCACCTTGGACCTAAAAGATGCTTACCTGCACATTCCCACCAGGGCCTCACACAGACATTTCCTGCATTTCTCTGGCCCTTCCTTGCACTTCCAGTTTACGGCCTTGCCCTTTGGTTTATCCACTGCCCCAAGAGTGTTTACAAATTGCGTAGCTCCAGCCATTGCCTTCTGCAGAATCCAGGTAATCCAGATTTACCCATATCTGAATGACATCGTTATCCTAGCACAGTCCAAAGATTCCCTCTTAAGACATCTACACTTCACTTTGTTCCTTCTACAAAGTCTAGGGTTCACCCCAAACCTCAAGAAGTCCTCCCTGAACCCAGACAAGGACAAGATATTCCTAGGTTGCAGAATCAATACAAAACGAATGAAAG
Organism: Protopterus annectens; assembly: GCF_019279795.1. Classification (NCBI taxonomy): domain Eukaryota; kingdom Metazoa; phylum Chordata; order Ceratodontiformes; family Protopteridae; genus Protopterus; species Protopterus annectens. The sequence goes on from NC_056746.1 coordinate 23,906,538, forward strand.
CCTTTCTCCCACAGTACAAGGTTCTATCTCTAACTTCCCACTTCCAGGAAGTCTTGCTCTCCCAGACAGTCACTGCAAGGCAATTCCTTCGACCCCTGGGATTGATGGCAGCAACCATTCCCATGCTACCCTTGACCAGCATGCATATGCGAAAACTGCAGTGGTATCTCTAAACTATCTGGTCACAACACCAGAATCACTTGGAACAAGTTATCCCCCTTCTTCCCTGTTTAAAGAAGGAGATCATTTAGTGGATCCAACAAGTACAACTAAAACCGGGGCTTCCACTGCAGCCCCCTCAACCCACACAAATATTGCATACAGATGCCTCAGACTCAGGTTGGGGAGCCACCTTGCACTCTGTAAGAGTCCAAGCCCAGTGGCAACCTCTCATGAAAACCAAACACGTCAATGTAAAGGAGATGACAGCAGTTCTTTTAGCTCTACAGACCTTCACACCCCTACTGCTACCGGGTCCTCTTCTGATAGTGACGGACACTACCACTGTAATATGATACATCAACAAACAAGGAGGTACCAAGGCACACCAATTGTGCAGGCTAGCCCTACTAATTTGGGACCTAGCATCCCAGCACAACCTATCCCTGCAAGCCAGCTACATCCCTTCGCAGGACAAGCAAGCAAGTAGACCTCCTGAGCAGAACATCCTTTACACAACACGAATGGATGCTGGACAGGATGGTCTTCCTAGACATAGTCCACCGGTGGGGCACTTCACAAATAGACCTGTTTGCCTCCCCCAGAATAGGCAGCTGCAGACCTTCTGCACAGAGACTTACTCCCCCCAAGCCTGGAGAGTAGACACCTTCAGTTTCACCTGGGACAGAAAGTTTCTGCACGCCTTCCCCCCCTTCCCTTTGATTCAGAAAGTCCTTCTGAAAATCAGGAAGGACAAACCAGAAATCTTGCTAGTGACTCCCTACTGGCCACGGCAACACTGGTTCCCCTTTCTACACAATTTAGCCAAGGGCAGTCACTGCAAGTTATTCCACAAGGTGGACCTTCTGACACAAGGCAAAGGAACTCTCCTACACCCACACTTGCAAATGCTATCCCTGTCTCTGTGGGTGATAAATTACTAACCCCATTCAGACACCACTATTCAGAGCACATGCTATCAGTCCTGAGGGAGGCCAGGAAACCCACTACTAGAAAATCATTCCTTGCTAAATGGGAAAGATTTACTCAGTGGTGTCTGGGACAGGAAAAGGACCCTTACGAGGCTGACACCCCCTAGTCCTCTCATATATGTGTCAACCTATAAAGGGTGGACTTTCCTATTCATCAGTGAAAGTGCACCTCTCCACATTATCAGCCTGCTTACCTTTAGATCCTCCCTTGTTAGCCAGGCTACATGTGAAACTCTTCCTCAAAGGAATCTTGCATATCAGACCACCTAAGAAGCCTATCCCTCCTCCATGGGACCTGAACTTCATCCTGGAAAAACTCACCCAGCTCCCCTTTGAACCGGCTCATACAGCCTCTCTACAGTTTTGTACATGGAAAAACAGTACTGTTAGTGGCTATTACCTCTGTCAGAAGGATTTCCGAGCTACAATCCCTAATGGCATGCTCACCTTACACCATTTTTCATAGGGACAGGGTCACACTGAGCACTAACCCTTCCTTCATGCCCAAGGTAGTCAATGACTTATCCCTAAATCAATCCATTAACCTATCAAATTTTTTCTCCTCTCCCACTAACCAAGGAGAGAGGATACTCTACTTCCTAGATGTCCACAGGCAACTGAGATTTTACCTGGACAAGACTAAAGACATTAGGAAATCCAAACAACTCTTTGCATCTTTCCACCCCAGGGCATTGGGCAGGACAATCACCAAACAGACCATTGCATCCTGGATTAGAAAGGCAATCGGTTTCTGCTACTCACACCATGGAAAACCCCTCCAGCTGGGATTAAGGCACACTCCACAAGAGCGGTGGCCACTTCTAAGGCCTTCCAAAAAAGCATGGACACAGCTTCCATTATGGAAGCAGCTACATGGTCCACTATCCACACTGTCACCAAACATTACAAATTGGACCAAATCTCCAAAGCACGTGCAACATTTGCCAGGGCAATCCTACAAGGCTTTGTGGAATCATCTTCCGCATCTGCCACCCTTTCATCAAACTAAGCTGTGGTACTCACCCACATCAAGAATACTGCAACGTAGAAATAGAAGGACATAGAATAGTTGTGTAAAATCTTACTATAACCATAGATATCCTTCTCTTCCATGTTGCAGTATTCCTTCCCACCCACCAATCTCCCTCACAGACTCTGTCTAACTGCTCCTTCATGCCTCTCTCCATTACAGAAGAGACCCAGGGCCTTATTCAAGTCACCTTTGGCTGCCTATCCTGTGGGGCCATCTACTTTGCCTGCTTAGCTTCAAGTTCTGAGGATTGTGTGTGCAGACATCACAGATAAGGTCCCTGGTTTATGGCCCTACGTGTGACGTTCCATGCAGCTGCAACAGCCAAGCTGAAGCTTTTGTATAGGAGCTGACGTACAGGTCGCCTGAAGGCAGGAAATCCCACACCAAGAGTACTGCAACATGGAAGAGAAGGACTTCTATGGTTATGGTAAGATTTTACACAACTATTCTTTCTTGTGTTTTATCCCATTCTTCTGGTACACTCACTACCTTTAAATTTTATCTCCTTTGCTTGCTTGAGAGTTGTTTTGAAGTGCAGCTTGTGATAGCTCAAAAGTAGATAGTCTTTCAGATTCTTAGAATCAAAGCTTAAGACATCATTCTTATTTTCTATTTCCTATTTTTTTACTTTAACTGTTTGTTGTTGCTCTATTCATAATGTTTTAGTCTGTAGTGGTGATATGTCTGCTACAGGTTCAGCTGTTTTGAAGTTGTCCAATTTATCAAATATTAACCTAAGTTTCTGAGATTATATAGCAACTAGCTGTGAAACTGTATCACATTTTTGTAAATCACACATTCTTGTTGCATCTTGTGCTTTTAAGTCAGTTTTAGTAGTCATAAGTTCAATAACATAACTTTGAAAGACTTCCATTTATTTCATAAACAGAGCTCATAGTGTCAGCTGCCATCTTAGATGAATCACCTATTGATTGTCTCAGCTCTTTACTGCCTCCAGAATTGCCATTGAATTGTGCTGCATTGTCGGCACTGACATTGCTGCTAAGGTTTAATTTGGCATTCAAATTTTGCTGCTCAGTCTCTGTTCTTGTTTGCTCAGTGTCTGTTCAGTCACCTGTATGTGAAAGCAGTGTTTGATGAACTGTGAGAAGCCAGTTCAGTTTTATGATCCTTGCTCATTTTGGAAAAGTAAGAAAGGAGGGTTTTAATGTTTTGGTATCCAGAAGAATACCTGTAGCAAGTATGTGTTTTTCCTCTTTAGGAAAACTTTGTGCAGTTCAAGCTGAGGACAGTGAAGCATCGCCTCAATCTGTCTCTGACTACCTAGCTCAAAAAAAGCATGTACTTGGTCCCATTCCACCATAACATTGCACAAAAAAAAGTGTTTAGAGAGGTGCTTGAGAGAGAGAAAAGCACAAAGGACACCATTGACAACCAGTTGTAATCAGGTCAGCTTATGCCCTTTGATGCTGGAGTCCGTAAGGAGTATTAATGACTTCTGTACCTGGAGTAGATTACGACAGAAGCCTGTGGCTTGCCCCTCCAGAGGACACCATACAGTCAGATAATGAAAGTTCATCTCTGTTGAAATATGCCATGCAGTTATTCAGACCAGTAGCCTCTCAAAGGACTCTGTAAGGACCTCAAGTGATGATGCCCATATTCTGATAAGCAAAAGGGAAGTGTAGCATCCCAGTCATTTTTACACATGAAGAAACTAGAGGTGAACAAATTGAGGTAACCAGTGTTCACCCACCAGGAAAGACTTCAAAGGTCATTACTCGTATAAAGCCAAAAACAAAAGTTTCCAAACCTAACTGGACACCCGCCAGCTTGCCCCAGCCTAGGCTGGATGGATCCTCCCCCCTTCCTACATAGTAGGCTCCATCATAGGGTTTTCTGGATTTCTTTCATGTCTCCAGTGTTAGTGGTCTCTCCTAAGAAAAGGAGAGTACTTTCCCTCAGGAGGATTCTGATACCCCAGGTTCGGAGTTAGTGAACTGGATTAGGTTTGCCAGATGTCTCCACTCTCTATTTTGAATGAAGCTCTGAGATACCTTTTCTTGTTTAGGGGCATCCTTATAATGAAGACAACATTCAAATAGGAGGCTAAGGAGTTCTCTCAGGTCTGAATAAGGTTTAAGGTTTAAGTAACTGTTTTTTATTCTTGTTATAATCTTTTGGAAGTATATTTTTAGCATGAGCAGTTAGGTTTTAATAAAGCCTTTTTTATGAATGTTGTGATTGTTAAATTGTGGGTCTGCCTGAATGAAAACTTATAACCATCCTGCCATTTTTAAAAGTGCTGGAAATGTATTTGCCAATATGTCATTGGTGTCTTATTTTCTGTCACCTGCTGCTAGAAAGCGCAACCATTTAAAGGCATCCAGGAATCCCATTTCATCTATATAAAAATCCTCTTGGATTCTGGGAAGGGAAGTATTTATCGGTTCCATCCAAGAATGACAATGGCAAGGAGAACAAGATCTCTGTCTGCTTTGAGAAGGGCACCTACTCCTATGCTACCCTGACCTTAAGGACACCCCACTAATGGAGTCTTGCTGAAATGCCAGAAATCCCGTCTCTCTTAGCTCAAGTTGAAGGCAGAGTGAATTAACGATAATGACCTCTATAGGATGAGTGCCTTAACATTTTTCAATGTGGCAGTGCCATGGCAGATGCATTATGCAGAGAAGCAGCAACATGATTTGTTATTAGGAGACTTAAGGACTCAACACCTGCCAGATTATGTTAAGGCATAGCTCCTTAAACGCACCTGGGTGAGAGGCTTTTTTTGCCCTGTGGAAAAGATGTTTAAAAGACGAGAGGAGAAATTGAAAAATCCACTCTGTTAAAAAGATTTGCATTCTTAATCTCTGAAATACAACATAAATTATTCTACCAAAATGTGGCATGTTTACCTCAAGCAAGAAAACTCTATGTAGTGCAGACGAAGTTCTAAAACATCTGTGATTCTGCTGCAGTCTGCCAGGCCTTTTAATTTGGTACTAAAATTCTTAATCTAAAAGCTGTTATATGCTTGCCATCTTGTTTTAAGTACTGGTTGCAACACATTCATCATCTAAACTAATACTGATAGTCTCTCTGTAGGTTCATTTCCATATGTCCTTAACAGTGTCATTTTTTATCTACAAAAAAGCAAACTGTATACCAGTAACTGCTAAAGCAGAATTGCTAATTCCCTGACATTTAGATTACTGCATTTAAAATGCTGTCCTTCTGTTGCTGTTAAGTTAGAAATTAAGGGCCAGTATTACCATCACAGAAATTCTGCTCGAGATGTGCTTTCAATGATAAGACCTCCATTTGGTCTTAAAATAGCTGCTTTCTCTGAAATTGTGCCACCTTCATAGAATCTCAGCTTCCGTATCTCAGTACCCATTCAAAATTCAGGACTTTTTTTTCTGTACTACTAACCCTTCATTCCATATTTTTTTTCATTCATTTATTTATTTATTAATTATGCTTCACAGCAGAACTTGTATTTCATTTGTTCAGTGAACCTTTACCCATTCACAAGTGCTTTCTTTATGATTTGTTTAAATACTCGAGTCATATGTACAACTTGTAAAATATTAGGTGCATCTGTTGTAAAAGTATTCTTTGTTTTATTAACATAGTCCTCTTAGGTTTGCAGTTGCACACATTGCATCTGTGGGTAGTTGAAAATGGAGGTCTTAGTACTTGGACACATTCCCCCATGTTGTTCTTGCCTTTGTATGGTTCTTTTTATCAGATGTAGTAAAATATAATACCAGCTGTATTTGTATATTTACAACTTTATTTCATTTATGTTTGCATACAGACATACTAAGTCTCTAGATCTGATGTCAGTTTTCATTCATTCCTCAACCATTGGGGTTCGGATCTGACTTGGCCATTATTTTCAGCTCATGGCCACTTGAAACTCTCGAGTTCCTGCCTTACCCACAGTGCTCTATCCCTAACCCCCTCAGATCTCATTTGCCACTTTTGCGAAAAGATGTGTTCACTGTGAGCTCTCGAGCGAATTATTTCAGATAAGTTTGATGTATAGCTTTTTCTTGCACAAATTATATTTCTAGTTCCTTCCCTACCTATATCCATGTAATTCCTATTTACCATAGCTAGTATTCTTTCTTCTGTCCCTTTTTACATTTTCTAGTGCAGCTCCGATTGCCATTGCTGGTATCCCCCCCCATTTTTCTAATTATTGTCCGTTTAAAAAAAAAAAGCATTTCTCTTTTTCCTTTTTCTTATTTATTTTCATGGTTGCAAACATGTCAGAAAGATCTTCAGGGTTTAAAAATTGTGGGAAATGTGGTCATAAGCCTCCTTTATCAGATGCACATAAAAAACGACCACCTTAGGCTCCACACAACACTGAGTTTAATCCAATGAAAGATTTGGCGCTTTCGTCAGCACAATGTCTGGACTTCTTCAGAATAACATTTATGAACTCTCAACCACTTTTGAAGTGATAGAAAAACACGCTCCAATGTAAATTATTAACTTTTAAAGCAAAATACATGCACATAAAAGAAAACTGAGCTTGTGCAGGAACACACAGTAAAACCATAGTTAAAACATAGACACACTACTAATAACATTCATAATGCTAACATTAATTTTAAATTCAAATAACTTGAAATAGAAATAACGTCATTGAGTCCTGGATATTGCCCAGCATTGACTCTGAGTTGCTACTTTAATTCAAGGTACTCTAAAATAATGTCACTGGGTCCCCCAATGATCATGTACCAATCCCTCTATGACAATAAATTTGAAGGTATGTGTTGGATACATTTTGACATGTCTGAATAAGGCATTATGCTCATCTCTCTTTTTGATGTCATAACTGTGCTGGTAGATATGATATCTGAAGTGCCTAATGGTCTTTCCTATGTAAAAGGTGTTTTTTTAATCAGTTGGTGTTTTTATTTGTGTCTTTATCAGATGCACATGATTGGTGTGTTTGTTTTCCCTGACCATCTCAAAGTGGATTGCTCTATTTGCAGGTGGTTTAACCCAAGAGCAGTTGAAAACCACAAAAACAAATTGATCTTGAAAGGTCTGTTTCCTTCAACCTTTTCCTCAGATCTGAAGACCCTCCCCTGTACAAGGTATGCATCCTCTGTTGGTCCAGTGTCTTCTAGAGTTCCCTCACCTTTTTTTTAGAAAGACACCGGAGTTCCATATCTCCAATCCCTCTCTCTCTCCTCATCCTCTTTGTTCTTCCAGGAGCCTGACAGAAGCTGACATGGATAGAATGATGAGGAAGTTTCTCTTGGCGCAGATCCAGTTCGGAATTCTTCTGATTCCTATCCCTTTGGGTCAGAAATCTCTTACCAGCTCTACACCCCCTAATATGAATCCTTCTCTGATCTTATCCTTGACTGTGGAGCCTTTGGATCTGAGCTTACTGGGACTGTCTGTTTCGGATTTGAAAGTGCACCAGCTCTGAGCATGTTGGAGCTGAGTGACTCCCTGAGCCGGGCATCCCTGTCTAGTCCAAGACATTGGAGTCGACTCCAAAGTTGCCAGAGCCATCTGTGCCCCTCAGAGCTTCAGCTTTGTACAGCTCGGCTCCAACTTCTGCCTTGGGTACATTGCCTTTGGTCAGAGAGAGCCAATGGTTCAGAAGCATGGCTTCTCTGCTTCATTGACCTCCTCCTTCCCAGAGCACTGTGCATTTGAGGCGGTGGAGAGTTTTCTCTGTCTCTGCAGGGAGGATGACCCCCCCTCGGATATTCCCTCTACATCCTATGCGTCTGTGTGACTTGAGCCTCATCATTCTACTCCACAGGGACTGCCAACCCAAAGTCTCCAGGCTACCCAGCAGGGTATTTCTATTTCTTCTGATACTTCCCTGGAACATACCAGTGAAGAAGTCCCTAAGAAGAGGAAGTGCAAGAGGCGGCACTTGGATTCCCCCCAGGAGTCAGTCACTAAAGATGCCAATTTTGATGAGGGGAAGGGACCCCAAGATCTCCACCTGATGACATCTCATTTGGAGACATCTTGTAAGCAATAAAAAGAAGAATAATCCCCTGGTAAATCACAGTGAAAACAAGTGCATACAGCCAAAAAAAGAGAAATATCCACTGTGAACCACATACCACCAGGAAGCTTTCTTTTACATTAAATTACAAAGCACCATGAAGCTTTTAAGTGAAACTGCAAAGTTGCATATTAAAGTACTTGACTTCAGTTTGGTGCTACGTGATTTACAGTGGATTTTTCTCTTTGTTTGGTCATTTGGAGACATCCTAGAGATCCTTAAGCAAAGGGAAGATTGGTTTACCGATAACCCTTCCCAAGAGGAATCAATATTCCTGGAGGCCTTTGAGTCTGGCTGATCTACTTCCTGGGTGACTCCACCCTATGATGAACTCATTGACTATTTCTAGATGGGTGTGGAAGGAAACAAACATGGTTTAGCTGATTCCCAAAAGACCAAACCAGATTTTGGCACCACCTAAAGGAAGAGAGTTTTGGAGCGAGGGAATACTGGTAGTTGCTGTGGCTTTGGCAGGAGCCACCAAGACAGAACTCATGGAACAGAGTTGTATTGTCCATCCCCATAACAGGGAGTCAAGGGCATTAGACAGATTTGGGAAGCATGTTTATGCTTCAGTGACATTTGCTGTCAGATTGCTGAATTATTTGTCGCACTTCACTAGATTGCAGAGAAATTTGATTAAGGAACTGTCCAGGTCACTCGCCGGGACCAGTACTACTGAGGCTTAGACTTCTGTACCTCACAGTTGGCTACCCTACAGTCCATTCCAAATTTGTCCATGAGGCTCATTTCACCATGTGGCTGAAGGTACCTCAAGGGTGGCAAGTTCAGGTATTTCCATAACTGGCATGCCTTAATGCTCTTATGTCACTTTGAGGAGCCCTTCAAGTCCTCTTTCATCAATGCACCCTTTTACGAAAGTTATTTGTTTGGCCCTAAAGTAAAAGACACACACTCCAGGTGTGAGCAAAATGGAAAGACCCTTTTCCAGGAGTCAGAGGAGGTTGAAAGATGTGGTTCAAGAACTCCCATGGTCCTTTCCAAGATCCCCGTGGAGATAGTTCCCCCACGGGCAGAGGGTGGAACTCGAACGGAAAACACCACCCACGTGGCATGATGCCTGCAAGAACCAAGGGTCTAGAGATTCTTTCTCTGACAGACCCTACCAGTACTCCTGAAAGTAGCCCTGCTAGTCCACCTCTGGAGGCAGTCAGGAGGTCATTTTTCCCTGCACCAGAGAGCCTAGCTAGACCTTAAAAAAGATGCATGAGTGCAGAGGATTATTTCCAGAGGTTATATAATTGCCTTTTCCCTGCCACTCCCACATATGTGCAACATTCCTGATGTTCCTCACAGACAAAAGAAAGCAGCAGCAGAAGAAATAGAAAAGCTGCTAGAAAAAAAAGTGTCATCCAAAAGGTCCCACCAGACCAGATAGAATCTTGAACTTACTCAGTATTCTTTTTAGTACCGAAGAAAACAGGGGACTGGAGACCAATTTTGGATCTTGGCAATGTGAACAAGTCAGTTCAGCACACCATGCTCCTGATGGTCACAGTTCAGTCCATTTTGCCTTTCTTGCACAAGGATGGCTGGATGTGCTCAGTAGATCTTCAGGATGCAGATTATCACATAAAAATTAACAGGTCATCCAGCAGATTCCTACACTTCTGGCTGGTGGCCAGCCATTACCAGTTCAGAGCTCCACCCTTTGGCCTCAACACAGTCCCCAGGGTGTTCACCAAATGCACTACAGTAGTAGCAGCTCACTTCAGACTGCAGGAATTTCGAGTGTTTCTATACCTGGATGACTGGCTGATAACCAGTCTGACTAGGCATCTACTGGTAAATGCCTGAGATCAGGTACTCCAGACTTGCTCCCTGCTGGGGATTACCATAAATTATAACAAATCTCTGTTAGAACTGTCTCAGGTTTTGGAATTCATGGGGGCAATCTTCAGCACAGTGTCTGTGGCAGCCTGTCTTCCCTTGCCAAGAGTGCAGAGTATCCAATTCCATGTCAGAAGGATAATTCAGAATTCCTCAATCAATTTCAGCTCCTTTTCAATTCGGTTGATATTACAAGCTTTAGGATCCATGTCTGCAGTGATGGGTCTAATCCCACTTGCAAGATTTCATATAAGGATTCTACAATGGATTTAACAACTCAGTGGTCCATTCTTCATCCACATATGTTGACTCAGATAAAAATTACCCTAGCGTGCAAGATGTATCTTTGGTGGTGGATCCATTCAGGGTAGGTTCTACAAGGCCGTTCTTTCATTCTACCCCAACCTATGGCCATAGTGATCATGGATGCATCCCAGATAGGGTGGGAGAGGCACTTCCTGTGAAACAGTCCAAGGCACATGGTCTCCTGAAGAAGCCAGCTTGCATATCAATGTCCTAAAAATGAGAGCAATGCTCTTAGCGATACAGGCTTTCCAGGACTGTCTCCCTTTCGGGACCTTTGTAGTTCAGACAGGCATGATCCTTGTGGTGTGTATATCAACAAACAAGGAGGTATCGAGTCTTACCCCTTGTGTCGAGAAGCTCTCAGAGTTTGGCAATGGGTGTGATGTCTTCCACAGATTTCTGAAAGCAGCATATATTCCAGGGAAGTCCAGTGTGATAACAGAGAAGATGAGCAGGTCCATTCTGCTACCTAACGAGTGGTCTGTCAGGAAGAAAATTATGGAAATGATTTTTCGCAAATGGTTCCAGCCATGCTGCAATCTCTTTGCATCTCCCCTAAACAACAAATGCAACAGATTCTTTGCTGTAACCCCCCCCCCCCGCTGAGTTATTACCGAGAAACACTCTCCTACATAACTGGCCACCAGGTCTCCTCTATGCCTGTCCCTCAACACCCTTAATTCCCAAATTCCTACAAAAGCATCTGGTTGAAGAGCAAAGTCATCCTCATTGCCCATTACTGGTCTCAACAAATTTGGTTCCCCTTTTTTTGGCCTCATCTAGTCTACCCATCTTGGATTCTGGAACCAATTCCAGACCTTCTGTCTTACCCGACAGACATGATTCACCCAGATATCTCAAACCTAAAACTGACAGCGTGGTTACTCCACTTCCATTGATAGCCAGACAATATTCTCTATCTTCCCCTGTCCATCATATACTTTTGTCTTCTCACAAGGCTTCCACAAGAAAACTTTACAGAAGTAAATGTAAGAGATTTGCCCTTTAACCCTTTTTCAGCACCAGTGCATAGTGCCCTTGAATTTTTAGCAAAAATATTCCACGAAGGAGCCATTTCCTCAACTATTAAAGTACAACTAGCTGCCATTTCCTAATTTTCATATGGGGATTGAAAGTTCCTCATTAGCTACATCAAAATTTTGTAAGGCCTTTTTGAAAGATACCTACCATTCTTTTCAGATCCCCTTATAAGAACCAGCTCCACCATTGTACTTTAAATTTAGTGTTACATGCCTTAATTCATTCTCCCCTTAAACCAACAGCAAAATGCAATCAAAAGTTTTGGACCTGGAAAACTATATTTTTTGGTAGCTATCACATTTGGTAGAAGCTTTTAGAGCTTCAAGCATTGTCTGCTAAACCTCCTTACTTGATATTTCACAAGGATGGACTAGCTTTATGACAAATCCTTCCTTCCTAAGGTGGTGTCAAAATCCAACCTTAACCAATCTAATCTCCCAGTCTTCTTTCCAAATTTTTATTAACAAAGGAGAATATATGTTACACTTACTGGATGTGCATAGGCAGTTATGTTTTTACTTGCATAGAACGAAGGTTTTCAGAAAAACAGAATTTATTATTATGTTAGTTATTTGAATCCTTTGCGGATTCCAAATTAGGCAAGCCAGTTACAAAAGTATCTTTAACAAGATGGCTAACAGAGTGCATTTCATTCATCTGTAATAAATTGGGCCTTTCCTTACCAAAACCTGTCAGAGCCCATTCAACCAGATCCATGGCAACATCATCAGTGTTTTTATCCAGGGCTTCCATGGACAATGTATGTGAGGCTGCTACTTGGGCCAGTCCTCATACCTTTATTACTTATTACAAATTGGATCTGGTCTCAAGGGGAAGACCAGCTTTCATTTCATCAACTGTGCTTAGGAATGTCCTTCCTTAAAGTCCTCCCAGGATTTCTGTTTGCTGGGGACTCTGTCTCAGTGGTTGAGGAATGAATGAAAATTGACAGCATCAGGTAAAGAAGTTGTTTAGTCACCATAACATTCCATCTTTGTTGTCCATTTTCATTCTTCCTCAACTTCCCTCCCACCAACCCCCTTCCTTTAAAACTAATGGCTTCTGGAAGAACGAGACCTTATAAGGGGACCACTGTTCTTTATGTGGAGCTCCAGGTATGTTTTTCTATTACCAGGGTACTAATTTTTCCTTTGATACTGTAAGCCAGCAAACAAGATCTGAGGAGGTTAGGGATTGAGCACTGTGAGTAAGGGAGGAGCCCAAGAGTTTCAAGTGTCAAGGAGTTAAAATAATGTCTGAGTTAGATCTGAGGATTGAAAGCAAACCCCAGTGGTTGAGGAAGAATAAAAACGGACAACACAGATGGAACGTTATTGTGAGTACTTTTGTTTTTTTTTATTTATTTATTTATTTATTTATTCAGTGTGTTCGCATACAGATATAATAAGTTGCCAGATTTACTTTATACAGACATACTATGTGGCCAGCTTTTTCATTCGGTGTATTTTCATGAAGCGTGTGTAATTCTGTAACTTTATCTTCACAGCATGTTGATGGGAGTTTTTCTGTGAAGCCTCTAAAACAGAAACAAATTGTAAGTATTAATTTTTCATAATCATATAGTCCTGTTCATTAGAGGTAGCATTTATCTAGTCTTCTTATTATGCTCATTGGAAATTTTGTGATAGTAAATTTGATTTTCCCCTTGTGAGGGGAAAGAATTTTTGTCCAGATAAAGTGGGATTTGTAAACATTTAAAAACACGGATGTTTTCAGTTGCATGCTGCTGATAATGGAAGATCTTATTATTCATTGGGATTAAGTGGCTTGTTGCCACTGCTTTTAGCACATTTTTGGCAAGACACTATTGTTTGGATGATTTTATTTATTTATATTTTCAGGTTGATAGAGTTAGTTATCTTCTACAGGAAATCTATGGAATTGAAAATAAAAACAACCAGGAAACCAAGGTACATTTTTGGATTCTGAACATTAGTCGTTTTTAAAAGTTGGCTGACTTGGCTAGATTGAGTAATTGCTATTCCAGCTTCCTTTTTGTAGTCATTATTTTCTGTGCATGTTTTTTTTTTTTTTTTTAACTGTTTGCTTAGGGGTGAGGCAAAACATCAAACTACCAATTAATATGTTTAAGTAACAAGTGGATTTCATTACTGAATGCCGACTCCAGACCCACATTTTTTTTCTTACCTTCAAAAGTCTTTGGCACACTCCTAGTACTTGCCATGATTACCATTTTAGATCGAACCAAGAGAAATACTTTGCTAACGAGTCATTATTTGGACTGTCATATTAAACTGAAATTAGCAGCATGTTACACAGAAACTGTACAATATAAATTCATAATTGCAGACAGATTTATTGAAACAAGCTGACCAAGCACTACCGTGAGATTAAAAACATTTTGTTTATAACACAGATTAGTGTCAGATACACTGCACTTCCTCAGCTGACTGAGGTTACAAACACGTCCACCAAAAGTTTTTTTTACAACCATTTTTATAGTTTCAAAGCTTTGTCCTTGAAGAAAACATTATTTTCCTCTATTGAAGCCTTCTTAGTCCAGATCCTTATCTCAGTCCAGAGAAGTTTTCAGTAGGCCGAAATATTCTCTTATTGATATGATAGTCTGTAACTTTTCACTTGAATTTCTGTGTGCATTCAGCTGTTTAGGATATTTAGACCAGCCTGTTTTGTTAATACCATTAGCTACAAAAACATTTAGAAGTGTAATACTTTTTGTTCCACACAAGCACATTCTGTTAAGCCAATGCATATTTTTTTCTGCACTTGCGGATGCTGTCTCACATGTTATTTCTAAAAAAGTATTGCATCGTTAGTATGATTACCAAACCTCTGTATATATATATATATATATATATATATATATATATATATATATATATACACACGTATGTGTGCATATATATATATATGTGTGTGTGTATATATATATATATATATATATATATATATATATATATATATATATATATATATAAATATGTCTATAATATGTGTGTGTGTATATATATATATATATATATATATATATATATATATATATATATATATATATATATATATATAAAATACGTCTATAAATTTCTATCAGATATATGTTATTAGTATGAGGGAAACGAGTATTATGTTTGTATAATTCTGTCATGTCACAGTGAGGGAGAAGGGTTGAAATTAGTCTTTCTATTGCATGGCCATGCTGTGAACACTCCTGTTAACCACCAAACATTGCTAACTGATTGGGACCCTCTGGGTGACTCTGGAAATGTATTTATGTATTGACAATTTATTTATGTATTGACATTTGATTACTGGGAAAGTCTGACTGGTTAGCAGTCCATTTTCAGCAGAAGCTCGGGGAGGAAAACTCCAAAATATTACAAAACATTTTAAGAACAATAATTTTACAATCTTTAAAAATAATATAAAAAACAATTACACTTTAAGTAATTATACCAAATTAGATCTAAAATGAAAACGCTGGTTAAGAATAGATTCAAGCTGTATGACAATGATTTAATACTTAGATAAATTGTAGCCAGTTGATAGAGAAACTAAAGTTAAGGTAGTATAATACAAACAGGAATTGCAATATGAAATGAGAAAAAAGCTAACTTATGGTATATTTAGAGAAATGGTCAGAGGATAGAAATTAATAGAAGTAAGGAAGTGAGTGAAAAAGGGAGAGTAAGGAAGTGTAAGGTATGAACAGGTACGTGTTCACATTTAAGGATATAGTTTATCATGAGGTTGAGCAAGAACAGAGTCAAATTTTGGCAAGAAAGTCTTTCAGAATTGTTTTGAAGGATGGGAGGGAGGAAACTGATCTGATGGATACAGGTTATGAGTTCCAATCCTTAGCAACATGGTAGAAGCACAGACAGTGCCCAGCAGACGTGATAAGTTTGTGGACAGACAGGAGTTTTTGGTCATTGGATCGTAATGACCGACTGGGTCATAGTTGTGTAGAATATTGTTTAGTGCTGAAGAAGCAGATGGATGCTGGATAATTTTATAGGTGGTAAGAAGCTGTGCATATCTTAGTTGATGGGATAGTTCTAACCAGTTTAGTCTTTTTAGTGATTTACAGTGGTGGGTTCTGGTAGGGATATTTACTGCAAGTTTAGCAACTGAAGGAAATATATTTTTTAGAAAGAGTTGTGGTTCTTGTAGAAAGCTAGGTTTCTGTGGCTCTGTCTGTTCTCTAAAATGCTTCACTTGGTAGACTGTAATGGTGATTGCTAGATGAGCAGTACAGACCAGTCTTGCCTATCCCCAGCAACAGTCCTCAAGCCATCCTTCAGAATCCCCAGGCAGTCTCAGTTAAGCAGAGGGATGGTCTTCTCTCAGCCCAGATGAGTAATGGCTGCTTTCTGAGATTGCCGAGTTGCTTAGTATTTCATGAAGAGCGAACCAATCAGCTCAGTGTAGGAACCCCATTTCAGTTATGTGTATTTGTAACATTATTTCTGTTTATGCCCACAGCTTATGACTAAGGCTGAGGACTCCCAAGATGGCTACACATTGAGTAACAGTTTAATTTCAGCTCTCCCAGTGTGAAAATAGAAACTCGGAAGAGAGAGCCAATGAACTCATTTTTGGGGGGAAATTCAGTAACTGGCTAATAAGTGCACTGCCTGGATGCCAGCAAGAAGGAAATTCAGAAACATGAAAAAAGTCAACCACAAAAAGTGAGGAAAAAACACTGACTGGGAGGAATTCTGCAGCTGTTAAGCAAAAAGCAGTGCAAGCTCCAGCTTTGGTGCACGACATGACTTCCAGTAAGTTGTCTTAAGTTTCAACAGGTTGGGAAGTTCCATTCAGCTGAGTTGCTGTAGAGTGGAGCAATGATGAGTTTTATGGGGGTGATTGGCTGCAAACTCAGATATTTTGTTATAGCAGGATTCTAGATTATTAAGGTCAGCCTTACGTAGGTTGGTGAATATATTTCAGCAGTAGAAGAGGGTAGATAGTAGGTGAGATCTTACTGTGACTAGTCTAGATTGGTGAGTAAGGTATGGTTTGGCCCTGTACAGAGTGTCAAGTTTGGTATGGACTTTTTTGATTGTTAGGGAGATATGTTTATCAAATTTGACTCTATCTATAGGGACTCCTAGGAGTTTGGTCTGATTTGTAGTTTAAAACTTTGTTCCATTAGAGGAGTAAATAGGGGTAGTGAGCTGAGCTTGGATGTTTGTGAAAATTGTTAAGTTCATAGGTTGATACTAGGCTATCTGCCCTAGGGCATTTATAAGCCTAGCCAGAGTGTGTTTGGCTTTCGCCACCCTTTTAGATTAGTTGACTGTGCCTCTGTATAGTAGGTCACAGAAGGTAACCCTTTTAAGGTTAGTTTACTGTACCTCTATCAAGCAGGGACACAGAAGAGATCCCAGGGGTAAACTTACGATCTCCCATCCACTCGTCAAGATTTCTCTTGAAGAGGGTCAGTGAGGGGCTCTGCCTAACATGGATTGGGATTTTGTTTCAGAGTGAGGGGAGCCTCTGGGATATGAATCTGTCCCTCCAGCATGTCCTATTTATTTCTGTGCTGAGGTTCAAGTCCCTGGAGCGTGTAGCTCTAAGGGATTTGGATTTCCTGAGGTGAAGCATGTCCATTAATTCTGGGTTGGACATGGCTTTATACTTCAGACACAGATTGCCTCCGAGTAGGTGGTACGCCACTGAGTAGAGTTGGAGTTTCTTTAGCCGAACTGCATAGGGCATCTGTTTGAGCCCCTTGATCCTCTTGGTGAGATACTTTTGGGGTCTTTCCAGTTGCTGCAGGTGTCGGGTAAGGTACATCCCAAATGGGGCATTGTACTCTATTATGGGCCTGATAAGTGATGAGTAGAGGGGCACAATGACCACTCTTGATCTAGATGTGAACCCTTTCGTGATAAGGTGGGCTATATAGAAGGTCTTTCTAACCACTTTGGCAATGTGATTGTCAAAGGAGAGATTGCTATCTACTTGGGTCCCCAGGTCCCTAATTACTTTTTCCGTACTTAATGGATTACCACCTATGTGGTAATTTGTGGGCACTTTGTTTTTCCCAAAGGGGATTACTATGCACTTTTTGGCATTTAGCTTTAGGCCATGGCTCTGGCACCAGATGTTCATCGTGTGACACTGCTGCAGTCATTACACTTGGGTTATCCTGCCGTCAGGCGGTTCCCCAGCTGGCCTGAGTTCCAAAGTCTTGGTCCGGCGTCGGTTGCTGTTGCCTCCTCCCTGACGTCAGTGCGACAGGGGTATATAAGATGCAGCCAACGCCATTTTCTTCAGTCTTTCTTGCCGCGCGGTGCCCGAAGTAAAAGCAGTTCGCAAGTGCCGGTCGGCCTACTGCTGAGATTTTCATTCTGAATCCAGAACTGAAGTCTTCTACAAAGCTAAGTACCCCATTGGGGAAACTTTTTCTTGCCTCAGACTGATGTCAGTAAAAGTTAATAACTGTATTTCTTGTGGGAAGCAAATACCTCATAGGGATTTCCATTCTTATTGTATCCCATGCCTAGGCCCAGACCACGACGTTACTGGTTGTCGGTTTTGTGCTAGGTTTAATAAGCGCACTATTAAACGTCGGTTTGATTTTGCCCGACATTACTTTGGCAGAAAATTTTATTATACCACGCCATCGGAACTTCCGACGACCTGTATTCATAAAAAGCGCAAAGACAAGGACAGGCATCCGAGGCCCAAAACTGACAATGAAGCCTCTTCTAGGCCAGTCACCGGTTCTCCTTTTTTCAGTGAGGCGCCTTCGCAGCCCCTGACGACCGTTTCTGCAGAACCACAGGCCTCCCCCGACCCCCACGTGGAGATGGCTGGGCCTTCGGACGCACTAGCTTTTCAGCAGACCAAAACCGATCCTGCAGAGGGATCCGGAGTACGTGAGCTACCCGCACCTTCAGACGGTGTCTTCAAACCTACTCAGCTAATCATTAAACCCTCTTCTAAGTCAAAGCCTCCTTTAAAAACTAAGAAACAAGTACAGCATTCTCCAGGACAGGCCTCCATGCCTAAGAAACAAATGCTAAATATGGCCGAAGACCTAATCACTCTGATCAGGGGTTCCCATCCCACCTGATAAAAGGCCTAGACAGGATGCAAGTTATGATTCATCCGACCAGGGGTCCATTTCCTCAGACTCATCCTCAGACCTGGGATATTCTTTTCCCCCTTATGAGGATTCTGATGCTTAGGAATCTATTCCATCAGCCTGTCCGCCTGAGGACTACTCCTTTTGGGAAACCTTAAACACCATGAGGGAGCATTTCCATTGGGAAGGCCAGGATTATTCAGAATCCAAGAAAAGGCTCAGAGACTTCCTATTATTACCTCAACAATATTGTGGATGATGTGTACACTGAATCCAGCTTAAATCCTTATTCCTTACCCCCAGCTCCACTTAAACTGGACAGATATTACAGAGTCCCTGACTCACACACATTTCTGTATAAAAGCCCTGTTGCTGATCCTGAAACTATTTCTCAGGGACCCAAAGGGGTTCAGACCTCATCAGCAAAGAACCCAGTTCCCTCTGACAGAGATTCCAGAGCACTAGACAGGTGGGGAAAGAAAGTATATACGTCTGCAACTTTAGCAATGAGAGCCTTAAATTGCCAGTTTCACATGCTAAAATATCAGCAATTTTTGATGTCTCAATTGAAACAAAAAATGCTTCCAGATACAGATCTTCCTAATTTTAAAGAAATGCAGGATTTATTGCATGCCGCTGAACAAGTGGGAAAGCATTCTTTGCAATGTGGTTTTGATTCTTTAGAGGCCTCATGCAGAGCAGCAGTTACAGGCTCTGTCATTAGAAGACATGCATGGTTAAAAGAACATACGTTACCAGATCATGTTAAAGCTAAATTACTGGATGCACCTTTACAGGAGGATGTTTTATTTGGAGTTAAGGCAGAAGAGGTGTTAAAGAAGATGGAGGATAAGGCAAAATCTATGCAAACAGTGAAGGATTTCTTACAGGTTCAGCCTCCTTGATTTAGTAGAAACTGGCCAAAAAATAACTGGTCCTTTCCAGTTAATGACAGACCTCAAAGGCGCAGATACAGACGGCCAAGAGGTAGAGGTCAACCACAAGGTCCTTACAGGCCTTGACAATGGGGTGCATCAGGCCAGAAAGAAGGGGAAGACAGGCACCAACCATATAAAAAACAGCCCCAATGACTTCCCACTTCAGCTGCCGAACAACTCACTCTTGGCAGCCCCTTTGGGAGGAAAACTGGCACTTTTTTTTATCACAATTGGCATATGATCACCCAAGACAAATGGGTTCTCAATATTATTTCAAAAGGTTACAGGTTCCACTTTCACACTCTGCCAAGATTAAAAGGAATGCCAAATCTCCCACTAAATCAATGGGCAGAGGCCCAAAAACAAATGATGGCACTCATGAACATGGGAGCTATTCAAAAGGTACCACCACAGGAACAAGGGCAAGGATTTTACTCAAGACTCTCTCTGGTTCCCAGAAAAGACAAAGCCCGGAGGCCCATTCTGGATCTTTCTTCACTAAACACTTACCTGGATGTTCCGAAATTCAGAATGTTGATATTACAGCAGCTTCTTCCCATGCTGGGCAAGCAAGCTTGGCTCGTGACTTTAGACCTCAAGGAGGCATACCTGCATGTCCCTATCAGACAAAACTGCAGAACATACCTCAGGTTCTTAGCTGGTCCAATGCACTATCAATTCTCTGCACTGCCCTTTGGATAATCTGCTGTGCCCAGGGTCTTCACAAAGTGCCTGGCACCAGTAATTGCATTTTGCAGACAGAAAGAAATTCAAATTTACCCATACCTGGACAGCTGCCTCATTCAAGCAGAGAGCAAGGACATTCTTCTACAGCATCTGGCGTTTGTAAAAAAGTTATTAAGTTGCCTAGGGTACGCAGTAAACGAAAAGAAATCAAAACTAGTGCCCTCACAAGAGATAATATTCCTGGGTGCCAGCTTGAACACAACGGCCCAGATGGCTTATCTCACACCAGACAAGCAAGGACAACTGACACAATACTTTCAATTGATGGCAACAAAGACCCAACTCCCTGCAAGAAAAATTCTGCAGGCCTTGGACTTTATGGCATCTTGCATACTACTAATTCCATATGCCAGACTGCATATGAGGAAACTACAATGGTACCTAAAGAATGTATGGTCTCAACACTGTCAAAGTTTGGAAACAGTTATACCACTAATATCTTGCCTTCAACAGGAGTTTCGATGGTGGGCTCAAGCTTGTCACCTCAACAAGGGACAGCCTTTCACTCAACCCACAGCCAGGCAAAAACTGACAACAGATGCATCGGATTATGCCTGGGGGGCACACATGGCAGCAAAATGTATTCAGGGCAAGTGGCCCGCAGAACAAAGGCATCTTCACATCAATCAAAAAGAGATGCTAGCTGTACAAAATGCCCTTATAGCTTTCAAGGACCTGTTGCATCCAGGACAACTACTACTAAAGACAGACAACACCACAGTTATGTGGTACATAAACAAGCAAGGGGGCACTCAGTCCTACCCCCTCTGCAGTCCAGCCATGACCTGGTGGAACACAGCTATAAACTATCAAGTTCATCTACAAGCACAATTCCTGCCAGGAGAGAAAAACACACTGGCAGATGACTTAAGCAGAAATATCATGGATCCCCACAAATGGGAATTGAATCCTCAAATATTCAGAATGATAACAAAGAAATGGTGGAGCCCGGACATAGATCTGTTTGCCTCCCCAATGAATTGCCAGCTAAAGTAATTCTGCACAAGGAGTTACCATCCGCAAGCATGGAAAGTGGATGCCCTCTCATTCTGCTGGACAAACCTACAAGTATGTGCTTTTCCACCACTGCCTCTTCTCCCAAAGGTACTCATAAAAGCCAGGCAAGAAGAGCCAAAAATGATCCTGATTGCACCAGACTGGCCACGCCAGCACTGGTACCCAATCTTAAAAAACTTAGCACAAGGACCACCCTGGATTTTGACTCAAATACCACATCTGCTGTCTCAGCACAACAATCAATTACTCCACAGCCAGCTAAAGACACTAAACCTAGCTGCATGGAAGATTCCCTAGCCACGCAAGCAATGCCTCTGTCCAAAGCAGTTATGGATGTAATTCTGGAGGCCAGAAGTCCTAGTACCAGGAAAGCCTACTCGGATAAACGGAAGAGATTCTGTGCCTGGAATCAGGCTCACAACCTTGATCCTCTTGTGCCAAACATTCCTCAGATACTACAATATTTGACAGAGATCCTGGACAAAGGCCTCTCCTTTTCATCCATCAAGATCCACGTCTCTGCCATCTCTGCACATTACAACACGGATCCACCAATTTTCTCTAATCTTTTGCTAAAACAGTACCTCACAGGGACTAAAATCATAAGACCGCCCCGTAGAGCACCTACTCCAACTTGGGACCTCAACTTTGTTTTGGAAAAATTAACTTTACCTCCTTTTGAACCATCTAGCACAGCAGAATTAAAATACATTTCTTGGAAAACTGCTCTGCTCCTGGCAATAACTTCTGCAAG
Source organism: Protopterus annectens (assembly GCF_019279795.1). NCBI lineage: Eukaryota > Metazoa > Chordata > Ceratodontiformes > Protopteridae > Protopterus > Protopterus annectens. The sequence continues at coordinate 23,928,497 of NC_056746.1, forward strand.
AAGAGTTTCAGCATTACCGGCACTAATGGCAGTGGAAACTTTCCTCATTTTCCACCAGGACAGGGTGTCCTTAAGAACTAACCCTACGTTTATGCCTAAGGTGGTTTCAAGTGTGTCTCTAAACCAAACCATTCACTTGCCTACTTTTTATCCAAAACCACAGAATAAAGGGGAAAGAATACTGCATTCATTGGACATTCACAGGCAGTTACGCTTTTACTTGGACTAAACCAAAGCTTTCAGAAAATCTGAGCAATTATTGGTAGCATATGCTGCAGCAGCACAGGAAAAACCTATTTCAAAACAGACTATTTCCAAATGGATAGGACATTGCATACATTTCTGCTATACGCACCATGGAAAACCTGTGCCTAACAGCATTAGACCTCACTACACCAGGGCAACAGCCACTTCAACTGCCTACCTCAGAGGAGTACCTACCAAGGATATTTTGGAAGCAGCAACATGGAGTTCTGTGCATACCTTCACCAAGCATTACCATCTGCCTCTATACTCTAAATCCAGAGCTGGCTTCGCCTCTGCAGTGCTGCAGGGCTTCATAGCCACCCCTAATGCCTTATAGAACCAACCACCCTACCTCAGCTTTGGGATTCTACCCAAGTGTAATGACTGCAGCAGTGTCACACGAACATAGTACAGTTTTGTACCTACCATAAATGTAGATGTTCGAGTGTCTTCACTGCTGCAGTCCAGGTTACCCTCCCTCCATCCCCTCTTTCTTAGCTGGGACATATCTACACTTTTATACCCTATACTACCTATGTGGTGTATTTGCTGGTAACTGAAGATTTTGGTTCTACTTTTTATGTATGTTTTATTAGCAATATATATTGCCTACCTATTTGGGGGCACCTGACATCTGGGGCAAGAAAAACTTAAGAAAATGACGTCGGCTGCATATTATATACCCCTGGCGCACTGACTTCAGGGAAGAAGCGACAGCAACCAACGCCAGACCAAGACTTTGGAACTCTGGCCAACTGCGGGACCACCTGACGGCAGGATAACCCAAGTGTAATGACTGCAGCAGTGAAGACACTCGAACATCTACATTTATGGTAGGTACAAAACTGTACTTTAGGGATGATGAAGTGAGATTGTAATTTGCATGTTTGTTGAGCATCAATTAATGTGTCACAGTGTCAAAGGCTTCCGACATATCAAGAAAAATTGCTGATACTAATTGTCCTTCATTTTTGAGGTGATGCATAGTATCAGTAAGGCTTATTAGCTCTGTGTTTGTACTTTGTTTAGTCCTGAAGCCATGTTGTGAGCTGGATAGTAAGTTATTAGTGGTGAAGTGATTAAGGAGTTTTTGGTGTATACATTTTTCCAGGGTTTTTGCTGTGGAAGTGAGAATGGCAGTTGCATGGTAGTTTGAGATATCGCTAGAGGGGGCCCCACCTTTGTGTAGGGGAATGGTATGAGAAATTTCCAGAGGTGAGGCACATACTGTTCGGAGGTAGAGTGATTGATTAGGATGGATATGGGGTAGGCAGTGGATGGAACTGCTGCTTTTAGGAATTCATTGGGTAGTTGTTCGGCAGCAAGACAGCAGGGTTTTAGTTTACTTAAGAGTTTTTTTTATGTAACTAGTTTGAATGAGTTTAAAGGCGAAAGAGTTTGTGTTGTCAGTGATGGGGGTGGGACTGTGAGTTGTAGGTTTTGCTTGTTGTTTAGGAGGGATGTGATAGAGTTGCTGAAGTGAGAGTTGAACTGTGAGGCTAAGGGTTCAGAGGTATAGGAGGTGGAGGGAGCAGGGGTGGAGGTTTTTCCAGGATTAAGTAGGTAGTTAATATTTTGCCAGAACTTTTGTGGGTTGTACAGGTAGTTTTGTTGGGAGGTTTGAAAGTAAATTCTTTTTATCATTGGTGATCTTTTCTTAGCTTGGTTTCTTAATTGCTGATATCAGATGAAGTCAGTTTTGTTTTTGGTGGTGTGCTGTAATGACCAAGCTCTATCCCTTTGTTTGATTAGGAGTTTAGTGTTATTAGATAGCCATGGTAATTGTTTGGATTTGGAGCACATTTTCATGGTGGGAGCAAGATTTAGGATGTCAAGGAATTTGTGGTTGAAGTAATCTACTGCAAGGTCTAGTTGCCATTTTTTAATGGAGACCATTCACAATGTTGAAGTAGAAGATTAACTATATCAGAGGAGAAGTTTTTCTTGCTACGTTTGTATTTGAAGGGTATGTAAGCTTGGGTTTGGACTCTTTTTCTAACTAGAAATGTTGAGGCATGGTCACTTAGTGTGACTGGTATGCAGCCAGCTTGGTGCCCTAAGTTTGGTTTGTTGGTTAATATCCAGTCAAGTATTGACTGTTTTTTGGAATGTTTGTCAGTGCAAGTGGGCAGTTTATAGTTTGGGTGAAATTGTATAGATGAATGAAGTTGGTAGGGCGGTTAGAGCAGCAGGAGAGCCAGTCAAGGTTAAAGTCACCTAGGATAATAGTTTCTTGGCTGAAGGAGGAAGCGGACCAAGGAAGGAGAGAATATATGCTATGAAGGTTGTTGCCAGGGGGTAGGTCAGTGGCTATAATGATAATGGCTTTATGAGGATTAATATACAGGCGTGTGAATAGAGTTACAGCACTGGGAATGTCAGGGGAAGTGCAGTTTAATTTTTCCACTATAAGAAAAAAATAAGTCAAATGTACTCAGAGCTGATTAAAAAAAATGAAGCACTGATGGGAGTATAGTCAAAGTTAAAGTCACCTAGGATAATAGTTTCTTGGCTGAAGGAGGAAGCGGACCAAGGAAGGAGAGAATATATGCTATGAAGGTTGTTGCCAGGGGGTAGGTCAGTGGCTGTAATGATAATGGCTTTATGAGGATTAATATACAGGCGTGTGAATAGAGTTACAGCACTGGGAATGTCACGGGAAGTGCAGTTTAATTTTTCCACTATAAGAAAAAAATAAGTCAAATGTACTCAGAGCTGATTAAAAAAATGAAGCACTGATGGGAGTATATCAACTCAAATAAAAGGTTGGCTAAAATGGAAGAAGCTTTAAACAGATATTCAGATGATGTAATAAAACTGCAAAAATCTGTGGTTGAAATGAAGAAGGGACTGGCTATAAATATGAGATTGCTCAAGAAAGGATGTTTAAAAAAATAATAAAATTAGAGGACCGAGCATGCAGGGAAAACTTGAGATTTCTGTTGTACCAGAGAAGCTGAAAGGAGCAGACTGTATTAATTTTATGAAAGCACAAGTAAGCAACTGGACTAGTATTCCACAGCAGGAGTTGTTAATGTTAATTGAAAGGGCACATCATGTGTATGTTCCAAACCTGGCCATTGGAAAGCAACCTAGTCCTTTAATAGTAAAGATGCAGTCCTACCAGCAGAAGGAGTTGATTTTGGCAAAACTGTGGCAGAAGGGCAAAGTACTAAAAGTAGGAGACAGTAGAGTGTTTGTGGAAAATGATTACTCACTGTACACCAGGCAGAAGAGGAGTACATTTATTCCACTACTCAAAGGATGTTGAGAAGCAGTCATGATTCAAACTGCTGTATCCAGCTATCTTCAGAATATTCTTTCCTGGAGGGTCAGAATAATTTTTTGATGCAGAACATACTAAGGGGGAAATACAAAAGTTTGTCCAACAAAAATTGTGCTGTGAAACAAAAGGAGATATGCTTCTTGTTCTTCTGGCAATAAAGACAATAGAGAGAATGTGCAGGTGAAACATTTTCCAGTGTTTCAACAGAAAATACTTGAGAGAGAGAAAAAAGCACAATAGTTTACTAGAAGAACCAAGAGTACATTGGAAAAGAAGCAGAGACTGGATTTGGGAGATGGAGATAAACAGGAATAAAAACAGCAACTCGGAAATTGACAAATACATGTGGGATTATAAACCATTAGTTTTATTACGAAACGTGACAGAACAAGAAAAGCTGGAAGTATTGGATTTTTTGGCTTTTTTAAACTTGTAGGGGACTCTAAAGCATGTGCCCTACTTCATGTCATTAAAGTTTGGAGGAACACTTAGAAGAGGGAAAGAGGAAGGAAAGGCGTAACTGTAAAGCTTGTTTTTAACAGTAATATTTGTGTAGTGCATGATATCTGCATCCTAGAAAAGTAAAGTTTTCTCATTTATTTTCAAGTGTAATGGGGATACTAAAGCAAACCGGTGCCCATGTTGCTCCCTATTTTCTCTTTCTTTTTGTTACATTTTAAGAAATATAGGTACTGCAGTGTAAAAAAAAGTCTGTTTAAGAGTATGATACAAGAAAAAATTATGTGCTTTTTCTTATTCTTGCATAGGGAAAGACTGGATTAACGATGCAAAAGAGCACAACTCACAGCTAAAGACGCTCTCACCAAATGCAGGATGAAATTGAATAAGGAAAGGATGAGAGCGGTCAACATGAACAATGTCACCAATGCAAATAAAATCCAAAGTAACCCACGTTGAAGTAACCAGTCAAGGTGGAAGTATAAAAATCATTTATTTCGAAACAGAGATGAGCGCTTTCGCATAGTCAAACTCTGTTTCGAAATAAATGATTTTTATACTTCCACCTTGACTGGTTACTTCAACGTGGGTTACTTTGGATTTTATTTGCATTGGTGACATTGTTCGTGTTGACCGCTCTCATCCTTTCCTTATTCAAAGACTGGATTAAGGCTCTTGGCTTTATCTAGTAATACGTTTTAAAAGAATGCCAAAAAATGTTGAATATAATAAGACTGCCTTCTAGCAAATAAATAAATACTTGTAGAAGCAACCCTGTAGCTGGTTCTCATATCTCCATGAAAAAAATATGATAAAGAGCAATAAAATCAGAATACGTCTTTCTTTTAATTGCTTTCTTTCAATGGCTAGGAGATAATGTGTTCTAAAAGCATTCAAGTGCTTTCTCATTCTGAGAGAGCAGTAATGATGAGACAAAACTAGACAGCACTTAGTAGAAGCGCAAGCTATGCAATGCGTCTTAGCATGGATAACCTTTCTTTTAAGTTAACCCAAGTGTGTGAGTGTGGCTGTCAATTTGGGACAGTTGTTTCTATTGGGTTTCTGTTCAGAAGGTAAAACTTTAGTATTTGACGATGTACATCGTTTTGTGTGTTAATATTAAGATAATAGGTTTTAGGGTGTATTTTGTGAGGGCTTTCAATAAAACAACGTTTTGTAAAATCTGACTTATGCTTAAATGGATATGACAAGAAACAACTGTTTAAAAGGTAAACCTGCCAAATGTTAGTGTGTGCATTTAAAAGAAAAGCTGGAATTAGATGCTTAACAGAAAACTGTTACAGATAAAAAGTGGAAATAATAACTCTTTAACATAGTGAGCCTTTTGATATTATCTTTAAGTCTTCATGGTCTCACAGATGTATACAAAAAAGAAAGAGTAGTGAACCATATTAAATATATAGAGTGCAAATAGCTATGCTACAGGAGGCACATTTGAAAAGAACTGAACATGTGAATTTGTTAAAGAAAGGTTTTCAGGATGGTTATTCAGCGGAATACCTGAACAAAGAAAAAGAGGAGTACTTCTATTAATTGTAAGAGGAGCTTCAGTAGTGATAGAGGATAAAAAGGTAATAATGGTAGATATGTAGTACTAAGTGGATACTAGCAAGGGAGGAGGATTGCACTGGCATGTTATTTATATTCCACCTAAAACTACTATAATGGAGCTTAAGAAAATTCTGGGAGAAATAATTAATTTTCAGCAGGGAATATTAATTATAGGTGGGGACTGGAATTTGATTTGCAGTAGGGAAGATGCGTCTGGGGCCCAGAAGGGAAAATACAACAAAGGAGGGTAGATTTGTGAAGAAATTTATGAAGATATTTGGCATGGAAAATATGAATTTGGTAGTAGACATTCAGAGTGAATTTACATATTATTCCCAAAGATACAAAAACTGGGCTAGGCTAGACAGAACTTACATTTCACAAGAACATGTGCATTTAAGTGAAAGTTTGATACTCATGCAGTAACTATTTCATATCATGCGCCAGTAATAACTACAATAAAAATGCAAGATAATGAAATAAAAGTGAGACACTGGCTCTTTCCCACCAATCTGTTGAAAAGAGAGGAATTTAAGGAATGACTAGTGGGAGTTATTAGAAAAGGCAGAAATTTCTTCTGAAAAAATAACTAGGGAGTGGGATAAAATTAAAGTGGAATTTAAAAATCGGGTGGAAATAAAAGGAGAGAGAGAGAAATGGTTAAGAAGCAGCAAGAACTATTTAGAGGGACTGACAAATGTTAAAAGTATTGCAGAATAGGGGGAATCTCACAGAACAAGAGGAGGAGCAATTGCAGAGTAGTAAGCAGAAAATAAAGGATTATCACGATAATATGTATGAGTTTAGAAAGATTGCTGTTAAACAACTGTTTTTGATAATAATGCCAGCTCACACAAACTTTTAGCGCAACAACAAGGAACAGAAAGTAGAAAGGGTGCGTCACCAAGTTTAGGGAGCTTATAACAAGGAAGTTTACAAGAGATCCTATAGCGGTACTAGAAATATTTCAGAACTTTTATGAAAGTCTGTTTAAAGCAGAGATATATGGAGATTAAGAAAAGGTGCAAATGGAAATGTTTATGGAAGAATTAAATATGCCAAGGTTAGAGGTAGGTGAGGCTTAACTACTAATAGTCAGGATAGGAGGAGGTGAGATGAAAATGGTGATGTATACAAATCAGCAGGAAAGTCCCCTGGAATAAATAATTTTCCTGTGTAATATTGGAAGCTAGTAGGGTAAAAACCTTATAAAGATGTGGAAGGTTTTGCTTAACAGTATTTTTAGAGGAATAGAAGCACCAACATCCTGGAAGAAAGCGGTGGTGTCTGTAATACCTAAACCCATCAGAACCACCTTCATACAGGCCCATTTCAGTCTTAAACCATGATTATGGACAGCGCAGTGGTGCAGCGGTAGCATTGTCGCTCACAGCAAGAGGTTCTCCAGTACAATTTGCGGTTGGCGTGCCTTCTGTGCAGAGTCTGCATGTCCTCCCTGCATTCATGTGGATTTCCTCCGGGTGCTCCTGTTTCCTCCCACGTTACAAAGACATGCATCCTGAGAGTTTCCTCTTGGGCCTCCGCTGAAAATTGGCTCATTCCAAGTCAGACTTTCCAAATTAACTAATGTAGAATAAATAAAATAAAAAAATATAAAGTACTTAATGTCTGTAATGGCTAAGAGAATGGCAAAAGTGATGCCAAAATTGATAGACATGGATCAGTGTGGTTTTGTGGATGGGAGGCAAACATTTGACAACACTATCAGAACATCAATGATCCAGAGGGAAGCTGAATGTAAGAAAATACCACTGTTGATGATGGGTCTTGATGCAGAGAAAGCATTTGACAGAGTAAGCTGAGAGTTTATGAGCAGGAAAATGGAAGCATTTTTATTCCCTGTTAAAATTACAAGGTTGATTAGGAGGATGTATGAGGGATTTGAGGAGAAAATTGAAATGGGTGGTTTCCTCCCTGATAATTTATGTTTAAGCAGAGGAGCCAGGCAGGAGTGCCGTCTTTCTCCTTTGTTATTTGCTCTTTATTTAGAATCTTTGGCAAAGAAAATAAGAGACTCAGAAATTCAAGGATATAATTGGTATGGTAGTCAAGAAAAGCTGGCAGAATTTGCAGATGATATTATTTTATACCTGATAAAACCAGAAAAAGACATTTCAGTGTTGTGGAACATTTTGAGACAGTTTCAAATCTTTTTGGGATACAAAATTAATGAAACTAAAACAAAGGCAATAGCTGTAAATTATGTACCCACACAAATTGGTTCAGCAATATCCATATTTTTGGGGACATGATAAAATGAAGTACTTAGAAATATGGATTTTGGATTCTGGTGTTGCAGCTAAGGATATATGGGAAGAGACTAAACAAAAGATGATACAAAAACTGAGATATTGGAAGCTTTGTTATATGGATATAGATAGCAAGATACAAGCAGTTAAAATGTTTTTAGTCCCTTTAGTTTTATACACAGGTCAGGCATATTTTTATCAACCAGAGAAGAAGTTGTGGATAGCAGTCAATAAAAAGCTGAAGGATTTTATCTGGGCGGGGAAGATTGCAAGAGTCAAGCTGATTCTTCCAACTGAACAAGGCGGTTTGGGATTACCCAATCTGAAGGGAAATTTCAGAGCTACACAGTTAAGGCTTCTATATGTAACACAAGCAGAAACCTATAATTCAAAGTGGAAAGGGATGATGATGAAACGGGGAAGCTCAAGAAACAAGGAGAGACTTGGATTTTGGATGCAGATCCTTAGAGAATAACAATAAACATGCAGAATATTATATTTATAAAGTACCAGAAAGTATTCTAAGAAGTAAGCCAGCACGGGAATGGAGAAAGATTCTGCTGATAGGAATTACTTCAGTTAGGGATACAGGCGATAGATAAAAGGGGGCTGGAATTTTTGGGAGAAAACTGATAAAATAATCAAGTTATTGGGAGCAAATAATTAGAGAGGGAAAGGAGAACTGCAGGTTAGAGATTGCCTTCCCTGTCAAGGATTGATATTAGAGTATAGGCAAAGAGAAAGAAGTAGGGGAATCCTAAGTGAAAGACCAGCACTGGTAGAGTTTTTAGCAGAATCTAGAACAGAAGCTGCCATTAAAAAGGAATAATTAGTAGAGCATACAGAATAGTGAATGATAACTATAAGAATCAAAGGAGGTTAGAAAGGATTGGGAAGAGAGATTGGATAAGCAATTCACAAATAAACAATGGAGGGATATACATATGTCTCCCAAATATGCAACAAAGTATAGAAGATTTGGGATCTTTGCTTGGACGTGTTTACATTGGTATTTTTATACCCCAAGTAGACTCCAAAGAATTTTTCCTCAGGTAGATAGCAAATGTTAGAGGTATGATGAGGAAGAAAGAGGTAACTGAGAATGTGTTTTCTGGGAGTATAATTAGTTGGCAGACTTTAAAGATTCCCTCCAGATTGCTCTGTTGGAGATGCTGAGTGAGCAAATTGGTGTAACTAAGGCACTGATTTTTTTTGAGCTATGATACAGAATCGGAATAGCCTAGACATAGTAAAGCTTTGCTGAGTCTAATTAGCAATTACTAAAAAATGGAAATCCAAGTCTAAACCAACTTTACCAGAAGTAGTGAATATAGTAACAGAAGTAAAACAACTCGAATTAGGATCTTTAGAAAAGGGTAGAAGCAACTGCGGTAGTGGTGCTGCAGTAGCGTTGTCGCCTCACAGTAAGACATTGTCCTGTTCGATTCTCAGCTAAAGCGTCTTCTGTGTGGAGACATGCGTGAATGGGCATACCTTCGTTGAAGGTTGTGTGTCAGGGCTGGCAACTCGGCACTTAAAAATCTACTGCCAATCATTAGCAGACCGGAGTTCCGCTGTGGCGACCCCTAACTGGGAAAAGCCAAAAGACACAATAACAACAACAACAACAAGAAAAAGGTAGAGGCAAATTATATAGGAAAAAAATGGGAATGGTGAGAACAATACATGCAGAGGAGGAACAAGCTTTAAAAGAAGATTTGAGCCATGTAATGTTTAACTGACAGTGACTATTATAAGTGATGTGTAATGTTTGCAAATACATTTATGTCAGTAATGGTTTGTTTTTATGTATGTAAATGTATGATTATCTATGTCATACATAAGTTAATAAAGATGTTTTTTGTTTAAAAAAAGCTCAAACTAAGGTTAGGATGAAGTTGTACACTGATTATTAAACTGAGAACTTTACCTTAAATGTCAAAGGCGTGAAAGGGAATTCATTGTTATTTCTTTTCTCCTTTGTCTGTTGTGGCATGCTGCTGTGTTAGTAACTGGTACCCAATCTGATATTCAGATGAATAAAACTATAAAAAAGTACTAATGTCACCTGCATTGTTTACGTTTTTCCTGGTGTACATGTCTCCATGTCATGTCCATTGGTGATAAAAGGTCATCATTCTGGGTACATTCATTTTGTTTTCAAGGTGGTAGTGCATGCAGGTGAACAGAATCTCTGTGCTGCATTCCATTGTATTTTTCCGTTAATTTTACTTGTAGTGGTTTTGATGTATTGTCATGGAACTTCTTCTGTGGATATGTATAGTATATTATTTAACAATAAATCTCGAGCATAGAGTAGGTGAGATCCACCATATAACACAGTATCGTAGGTGAACCTCAGGATTGTAAAACCATCACTGGCTTAGCGTAAATAAGTGTATGAACTTCAGTGTGCAGACAGAGCAAACCTCCGTTTCTGTGTACAAAGACATTACAGACTTTTATATCTGATGAACAAATAGTCACATACAGTGCTGGTCCTTTTGCTTTTGTAGCAATGTCTGTCTCATTATAGTCTTATTTTAACTAAAATAAATTTGTTATGTAGAGTTACTAAAGTGCATATGCAGTAGGCTTACGATGCCAGGTAGTTTCCTTTAGATGTTCTTCGTGTTTCACTGTTGCAGTCATTACATTTGGGTTACCTGCTTGCAGGTAGCCCTCAGTCGGCCTGATTAACAAAATCTTGGGTCCTGTGTCAGTTGCTGTCCCTTCTTCCAAGATTTAGTATACTCCCTGATAAAAATTATTTAAACTGCTTATTACGTTAGGTGATGAGTGAGTAGCAGTTGAAAAGCATACATCTTTCAGTCTGGATCTCCACTGCTTACCTCACAGAACTCTTAAACTTACACCGGATATAGAACCACAAAGTCAGGTTCATGTATTAATAATTCAGTAGATTTTCATCGTGTTTCACTGTTGCAGTCATTACACTTGGGTTATCCTGCTGGCAGACTACCTGCAGTCGGCCCGAATTCCAAAGTCTAGGTCCGGCGTCAGTTGCTGTTGCCTCTTCCCTGACGTCAGTGCGCCAGGGGTATAAAAGATGCAGCCGATGCCATTTTCTTCAGTCTTTCTTGCCGCGTGGTGCCCGAAGCAAAAGCAGTTCGCAAGTGCCAGTCAGCCGACTCCTGAGATTTTCAAAAGTGAATTTCAGATCCGAAGTCTTCATTAAAGCTAAGGACCCCATTGGGAAAACTTTTTTCATGCTCCAGATCGATGTCAGAAAAAGTTAACAATTGTATTTCTTGTGGGAAGCAAATACCTCATAAGGATTTTCATTCTTACTTTATTCCTTGCTTAGGCCCTGATCACAACGTTGCTAGCTGTCGGTTTTGTGCTAGATTTAACCAACGCACTATTAAGCATCGGTTCAATTTTGCCTTTCATTACTTTGGCTGAAGATTCAGTTATATAATGTCTTCAGAAGAGCTGACGACCGGAGTTTATAAAAAACGCAAGGAAAAAGAAAAGGACAGGCATCCGAGGTCCAAAACTGATGATGAGGCTTCCGCTAAGCCAGTCGCTGGTTCTCAGTGAGGTGCTTTCGCAACCCCCTGCGCCCGCTACCTCAGAGCCACAGGCTGCTGACGACTCCCACGTGGAGCCAGCTAGTCCTGTGGATACTCAAGGTATTGGACTCTCGGAAACTATTCCCTCAGATGGGTCTGGAGCCGCTGAGCAGGCATCGGCTTCTGAGGGTGTTTTCAGACCTACACAGTTATATGTAAAGCCTACTTCAGCTTCCAAAGCAAAGACTAAAGCAGTATTAAAGACAAAGAAACAAGTACAGCATTCTCCTGGACAGACTACCATGCCTAAAAAACAGATGCTCAAAATTACCGAAGACTTAATTACCTTGATCAGGGGTTCCCATCCCCCTCCTGACAAGAGGCCTAGGCAAGAGATAGAATATGAATCTTCAGATCAGGTTTCCATCTCCTCTGACTCCTCTTCTGAACAGGGATACTCTCTTCCTCCTTACGAGGATTCTGATGCTGAAGAATCGATCCCTTCAGCCTCACCGCCTGAGGATTATTCTTTTGGGGAAACCCTGCATACTATGAGGGAGCATTTCCACTGGGAGAGTCAAGACTACTTAGAATCTAAGAAAAGGCTTAGAGATTTTCTTCTACTTCCTCAGCACAGGCCTTTAACTATTCCTCCTGTGTTAGACATTGTAGATGATGTATTTTCAGAGTCCGGACTTTCTCCTGACTCTTTGCCCCTGTTAAACCAGACAGATACTACAGGGTTCCAGACTCGCATAAATTTCTTTATAAAAGCCCTGCTGCTGACCCAGAAACTATTTCTCAGGGTCCCATAGGGGTCAAGGCTTCTACTGCAAAAAACCCTATCCCCTCTGATAGAGATTCAAGGGCACTGGACAGATGGGGAAAAAAGGTTTACACTTCTGCTACGTTGGCTGAGAGGGCTTTAAATTGTCAATTTCATATGCTTAAATATCAGCAATACTTAATGTCACTGTTAAAACAGAAAATGTCAAATTCTGATTGTGCAGAAAATAAGGAAATGCAGCATTTATTGCATGCAACTGAACAAGTGGGAAAGCATACTTTGCAATGTGGTTTTGATTCTCTGGAGGCCTCTTGCAGGGCTGCAGTTACGGGTTCTGTTATTAGGAGGCATGCTTGGTTAAAGGAACAGAATCTACCTGATCACGTTAAAGCAAAATTATTAGATGCGCCATTACAGCATGATACCTTATTTGGTGTTAAAGCAGAGGAGGTGTTAAAGAAAATGGAGGACAAAGCTAAATCTATGCAAACAGTAAAGGATTTCTTACAGGTACAGCCACCCAGATTTAGCAGGAACTGACCTACAAACAATTGGTCCTTTCCAGTGTCAGACAGGCCACAAAGAGTTAGATACAGATGCCCCAGAGGCAGATCCCAGCCCCAGAGCTCATACAGGCCGAAACAGTGTGGTGCTTCTACCTCAAAAGGCGGAGAAGACAAATCACAGCCATATAGGAAACAGTCCCAATGACTTTCCTCTGCCAGCACCAAGCACTTCTCTTTTGGCAGCCCCCTTAGGAGAAAAACTAGCACTTTTTTCTCAAAATTGGCACATGATCACCCAGGACAAATGGGTCTTGAATATAGTGTCCCAGGGCTACAGGTTCCACTTTCACACCCTGCCAAGGGCAAAAGGTATGCAAGACCTGCCACACAATCAATGGGCAGAGGCACAAAAACAAGTTTCATCCCTCATGGACATGAGGGCCTTTCAGCAAGTACCACAGCAAGAGCAGGGACAAGGATTTTACTCAAGTATTTTCTTGGTACCCAGAAAAGACCAAGCCTGGGGACCAATACTGGACCTGTCTATTCTAAACACATTTCCGGACTTTCCAAAATTCAAAATGTTGACTCTGCAGCAGCTTCTGCCCATGCTGGGCAAGAAGGGTTGGCTTGTAACTTTGGACCTAAAAGAGGCATACCTGCATATTCCAATCAGACAATCTAAGATACCTCAGATTCATAGCTGGCTCAATGCACTACCAATTCTCTGCACTGCCCTTTGGCTTATCTACTGTGCCCAGGGTCTTCACAAAATGCCTGGCACCAGTAATTGCTTTTTGCAGACAAAGAGGAATTCAAATATATCCTTACTTGGACGATTGCCTTATTCAAGCAGAAAACAAGGACATTCTATTAAAGCATCTGGCGTTTGTAAAAATATTACTAATTTGCCTAGGGTACACAATAAACGAAAAGAAATCAAATCTAGTACCCTCTCGAGAGATAATATTCCTGGGTGCAAGCTTAAATACAACTGCCCAGATGGCTTATCTCACGCCAGACAAACAAAGGCAACTGATTTCTTACTTCAAAATGTTGGCAACAAAGACCCAGTTATCTGCAAGAAAAATTCTGCAGGCTTTGGGCTTCATGGCATCCTGCATTCTTCTAATTCCATATGCCAGACTGCATATGAGGAAACTACAATGGTATCTAAAAAGTGTTTGGACTCAACATTGTCACAGCCTGGAAACATTAATTACCCTCATTCCTCGCCTGCAACAGGAGTTTCGATGGTGGGCACAGGCCTGTCACCACAACAAGGGACAGCCATTCACCCTACCAAGAGCCAGGCAGTCAATAACAACAGATGCTTCAGATTATGCCTGGGGGGCCCACATGGCAGGGAAATGTATTCAGGGCACATGGCCCATAAGCCAAAGGCATCTTCATATCAATCAAAAAGAGATGCTAGCAGTTCAGAATGCCCTGGCAGCTTTCAAGGATCTACTCCATCCAGGACAACTACTGATAAGGACGGACAACACTACAGTCATGTGGTACATAAACAAACAGGGAGGCACTCATTCCTACCCCTTCTGCAGGCAAGCCATGACTTTGTGGGACACAGCATTGACTTATCAAGTACACCTGCAAGCACAATTCCTGCCAGGAAAGAAAAATACTGTAGCAGACGAACTAAGCAGAAACCTCACGGATCCCCACAAGTGGAAACTGGATCCACAAGTCTTCAGCATGATAATAAAGAAATGGGGATGCCCAGACATAGATCTATTTGCCTCCCCTCACAACTGCCAGCTACATGGATTCTGCACAAGGACTTATCACAAGCAAGCATGGAAAGTGGATGCTCTATCATTCAGATGGAAAACCCTAACAGTATATGCCTTTCCTCCTCTGCCTCTCCTCCCCAAGGTACTCCTAAAGGTCAGACAAGAGAAACCAAAAATAATTCTGATTGCTCCAGACTGGCCCCGCCAGCACTGGTACCCAGTCCTAAAGAGCTTGTCTCAAGGCCCAGCCTGGACATTGCCTCTAATTCCTCATTTACTGACCCAACAAAACAATCAGATCCTGCACAGCCAACTCAGAACCCTAAATCTGGCAGCATGGCGGATAATGTAGCCATTCAGAACACACCTCTCTCTAAAGCAGTGATGGATGTTATTTTGGAGGCCAGGAGGCCCAGTACCAGAAAATCTTATGCAGAAAAATGGAAAAGATTCTGTGCTTGGAACCAGGCACAAGGAATTGACACGCTTGTACCAAATATTCCTCAGATTTTACAATACCTAACTGAGATGCTGGACAAAGGCCTATCCTTTTCATCAATTAAAATCCATGCCTCGGCCATTTCAGCTCATTACAATACGGAACCACAAAATGTTAAGTTGTCAATCTTGCCTTCATTCTTGCTGGATGGGTTTGGAGCCGATCCTCGGCTCCGACTCGGCCAATACTAAAGCTCGAGAGCTAATTCCACCGGCTCGAGGCTCCCCTATATCCCACAATGCTAGGTGGTAACTACTCAGATCTCATTTGCCACTATAGCTGACGAGGTGCTTTTCTATGAGATCAGGCAGGTGAGTTAAGAGTTTTTACATATTAGGTATTTCTTAACCCCTTTTTGTCTCACACCATAACCTTTTAGTTTAATTAAATAGTTAGATTAATCGACCCCTGTTTTTTCGGGTCTATATTCCCTTTCTTTCTTCCCTTATCTTATAGGCCTTCGGCCCCTCCCTTCCCCCAGTCCTTTAGTGTGACAGAATTAGTTGTTTTTTAGTTAAGGGCTTGTGTGTGTGTGTGTGTGTGTGTGTATATTTGTGGCTTGTTAGCCTTAGTAATCTAATAAGTTTAATAATTTTTTCAGTAGAGGGTGTGTCTGTAGTGTGTGTGTTGTTGTCAGGCACTTCTTTACGATGTCAAACGACTCTAAGGTCTCAGGCTTCAAGAAGTGTGACTCGTGCTGTCAGAAAATGTCTCTGACAGACGGTCACACTTCTTGTGTGTATTGCCTGGGACCTTTGCAGCTGCAGGACTCTTGTGCTGTTTGTCATGGTTTTAGCCCTAGAGTCCTGCAGGAACGCAAGAACAAATTAATCTTGCGGGGCTTATTAAAGCCTGAAGGCCCCGACTGTCTGTCGGGGAAGCCTTCTAAAACTTCCAAACAGTCGGCTCCGGTTTCAGAGTCGACTGCTGGAAAGATTAAGTCGGCTTCGACATCGGCTCCGGCTGGAGCTGATGATGTTCTTCATCTCACATTGCTGCAGTCCTTACACTTGGGTAGTCCGCTGTCCTCGGTCGGCCCGAATATCAAAGTATAAGGCTGACGTCGGTCAAGGCGCATTTGACTGACATCAGGACGTCAGGGTACAAATGCGCATGACCGACGTCATATCCTCAGTCTTTTTTGCCGCATGGTCCGATGCAGAAGCAGCATTGCAAGTGCCGGTTGGCGTTCTGAGATTTTTCGATTTCGAAGTTTCAGACCGAGTTCAAAGTTGGCTAAGTACCCCGTTGGGGAATATTTTAGTTTTTTCTTGCCTCAGTGATTTACCGGATGTCAGAAAAAGTCAATAATTGCATTTCTTGTGGGAAACAAATACCGCATAGAGATTATCATACTTTGTGTATTCCTTGCTTAGGGCCTGAGCACGACGTTGTTGGCTGTCGCTCTTGTGCTAGATTTAATAAACGCACTATAAAGAGAAGGTTGGATTGTGCAAGGTTAGTCTTTGGGAAGCGGTGCAATTATAAAATGCCGTCGGATGCTCCGACGCCCGCTTCTTCGAAGAAGCGCAAGGATAAAGCAGTTAAGCCTAGGCTAGAAGAACCGTCTGTACCGGACGCCGGTTCTTTAGAGGTGTCGGTGGAGCCGGTGGCTCCACCGGAGGTCTCTTTGTGTGCCCAGGGTGAGACTTTATTATTGCAAGATGTGGCCTCTCAGGAGGCAAGTCAGGCTGAGGGGGCTTCTCAGGTTACTATACTCCCTCCCTTCCTAGGGTGGCTAGGCCCTCTCCTTCTGTTTCAAAGGCTTCTCCCAGGGGCAGGCCAGGTTTAGCTTCAGTTGGTGTTACCCCTAGCTCTTCAGGAACTGTGCCCAAGAAGCATATGCTTAAAATGGCAGAATATTTGATTACTTTGATTAGGGGTTCTATGCCCCCTCCTGATAAGAGACCTAGGATGGAGCCTGAGCTGGGGGGTTTTGAGCAGGCTTCAGATGTTTCAGAGTTTTCGGCTGAAGACTTGCAGGAGTACTCTCCTTATTCTGATTCTGATGTGGATGATTCTACTCCTTCTGCTTCTCCTCCTGAGGATTTTTCTTTTTCAGAAACTCTTCATTCCATGAGGGAGCATTTTAAGTGGGAAGGTCAAGACTTTTCTGATTCCAGGAAAAGGCTTAGGGAATTTTTGTTTTTACCCCAGCGTAGGCCTTTGGCTATACCTCCTGTTTTGGATGTAGTGGGAGATGTTTTTTCAGAGGCTTCTCTTAATCCTGATTCTTTGCCTCCTGCTCCTGTTAAGCCGGATAGGTATTACAGGGTGCCTGAAGCTCATAAGTATCTTTTTAAGAGTCCTAGGGCAGACCCAGAAACTGTTAGCCAGGGGCCTAAAGGTGTTAAAGCTTCTGTTGTAAAGAATCCGGTTCCTGCAGACAAAGAGGCTAGGGCCTTGGATAGATGGGGAAAGAAAGTTTATACTTCTTCCACTCTTGCTATGAGGGCTTTGAATTGCCAGTTTCACATGTTGAAATACCAAAACTATCTCCTTTCACAATTGAAGTCTAAGGTTGATGCTCTGGCAGTAGGTATTGATTGTAAAGAGTTGCAAGATTTAGTACATGTTTCTGAACAGGTGGGTAAGCATTCTTTGCAATGTGGTTTTGATGCTGTACAGGCCTCGCCTAGGGTGGCTGCTACTGGGTCAGTTCTTCGCAGGCACGCCTGGCTAAGGGATCAAAATTTGTCTGAACATGTTAAATCAAGGATTTTAGATGCTCCTTTACAATCTGACGTGTTGTTTGGTCCTCCTGTTGAGGCAGTTTTAAAGAAAATGGAAGACAAGGCTAAGTCTATGCAGACTGTTAAAGATTTTTGCAGGTCCAGCCTCCAAAGTTTAGTAGAAATTGGCCTACTAAGGGGTGGACGATCCTTCTTATGATTCCCAGTCTAGGGGTAGATCTAGACGTGGTAGGGGCAGAGCTCAGGGCTCTTTCAGGCCTAGAACAGGGAGTTCTCCTGCACAGTCTTCGGGTGAGGGCAGGGGTCAGTCCTTTCGTAAACAGACCCAATGACCTACCTTTTCAGCTGCCAGAGCCTTCTCGTCTGGCAGCACCTTTGGGAGGAAGGTTGGCACTTTTCAAAGAAAATTGGAGTTTAATTACCCAAGACAGATGGGTATTGGATATCATACACCACGGTTACAGGTTTTATTTCCATACCTTGCCTCCTTTCAAAGGCATGCCAGACGTTCCTCCTCAACAAAGAATAGAGGCTCACAAGCAAGTTTCTCTGTTACTCCAAATAGGGGCAATACAGCCGGTTCCTATGCCAGAAGTGGGCCTGGGATTTTATTCTCGCCTGTTCCTAGTACCAAAGAAGGGGAACACGTGGAGACCAATTTTGGATTTATCTACCCTCAACACTTATCTGGACAGTCCCAAGTTCAAAATGTTGACGTTACAGCAGCTTTTACCTCTGCTGGGCAAAGATCATTGGATGGTAACTTTGGATCTCAAGGAGGCTTACCTTCATGTTCCTATCAGACTAAGTTGCAGGAAGTATCTGCGTTTTCGAGCTGGGACTTCTCACTATCAGTTCTCTGCATTGCCCTTTGGCTTATCTACTGCCCAGAGTGTTCACGAAAGTTCTGGCTCCAGTGATAGCTTTCTTCAGGCTAAAAGGAATACAGATCTATCCTTATTTGGACGACTGCCTGATTCTGGCTCAAGGAAGGGAAGAGCTTCTTCATCATTTGGAATATGTGATAGCAGTGCTAAGATGCCTGGGGTATTCTGTGAACGAAATAAAGTCCAGTCTAGTACCCTCTCAGGACATGTGCTTTCTGGGTGTGAGACTGAATACAGCATCCCAGATGGCCTTTTTAACCCCGGACAAACAACAGAGTCTATCCCTTTACTTCCATCAGCTATCTCATCAGTCCGGGCTGACTGCAAGGACAGTCCTTCAAGCCTTAGGGTTCATGGCATCTTGTATTCTGGTGCTTCCCAATGCCAAACTGCATATGAGGAAGCTGCAATGGTATCTCAAAAATGTATGGACACAGCACTGCCAAGATCTAGACACTGTCATTCAAATAATACCTTGCATTCAAAAGGAATTTTTGTGGTGGGCTCAGGAATGTCACCTAAACAAGGGACTCTCTGTGACCCGGCCAGAGGCGAGTCAGATTTTAACGACAGATGCCTCGGACAAAGCTTGGGGAGCTCATCTAAATGGAAAGTGGATACAAGACAAGTGGCCTGCCAGACTACAACATCTACATATCAACCTGAAGGAGATGTTAGCAGTCCAGTTTGCATTAATAGCTTTCAAGGATTTACTTCTTCCAGGGCAGGTGTTGATTCTAACAGACAACACAACTGTCATGTGGTACATCAACAAGCAAGGGGAACGATTCTTATCCTCTATGCAGGCAAGCAATGATTTTGTGGGAGACTGCTCTCAGTTTACAGCTCAATCTTCAGGCAAGGTTTCTGCCAGGAGCACAGAACTCCTTAGCAGATGTGTTGAGCAGACGAATTATGGATCCCCACGAGTGGAAATTGGATCCTCATGTATTTCAGAAATTGACAGTGTCATGGGGAACTCCAGACATAGATCTGTTCGCTTCTCCACTAAACCATCAGCTGCCAAAGTTTTGCACAAAAAGGTTTCATCCCACAGCTTGGAAAGTGGATGCTCTTTCTTTCAATTGGAGCAATCTTCATGTGTATGCCTTTCCTCCTCTGCCTCTCCTCCCAAAGGTACTTCTAAAGGTCAGACAGGACAAGCCAAGGATGATTTTAATAGCTCCAGATTGGCCTCGACAGCACTGGTACCCATTACTGAGAAGTCTGGTACGGAAGCCTCCATGGCCTTTGCCTTCGATTCCACACCTGTTGTCACAGGAGGACAGCCATTTGCTGAATGTCAAACTTCACTCTCTTCACCTAACGGTCTGGCATATTCTGTTTTGAACCATAGAGGGTCTCAACTTCCACAACAAGTTTTGAATGTGATTTTGGAAGCTAGACGGCCTAGTACAAGGAAAGTGTATGCAGATAAATGGAAGAGATTTTTATTTTGGAGTGCAGCTAAAGATTTTGATGTTTCTGAGCCTAATTTGAGTGTGGCTCTTCAATATCTTACTGAGTTACTAGACAAAGGTTTGTCTGCAGCAATTTCGGCTCACTATGATTGTGTCCCACCATTGTTTTCTCATCCTTTGTTCAAGCAATTTCTTAGAGGGGCGAAGAATATAAGACCCCCACGAAGAGCTCCTACTCCTGCTTGGGATCTCAATTTTGTGTTGGAGAAACTCACTCTACAACCTTTTGAGCCTGCAGCTACTTCTGAGTTGAAATATTTATCATGGAAGACTGCTTTTTTGTTGGCAATTACCTCTGCAAGAAGGGTTTCTGAATTGCAGGCCCTTATGGCGGTTGAGCCTTTCTTGATTTTCCATAAGGATAGGGTATCATTACGTACTAATCCTTCCTTTATGCCTAAGGTGGTTTCTAGTGTGGCTTTAAACCAAACTATTCATTTGCCTACTTTTTATGCAAATCCCCAAAATAAAGGGGAAAAGATTTTGCACACTTTAGATGTACACAGGCAGTTGCGTTATTATTTGGACAGAACTAAAGGGTTCAGGCAGTCTCAGCAGTTGTTTGTTTCTTTTGCTTTGAGTTCTCAGGGCAAGCCTGTGTCAAAACAAACTATTTCTAAGTGGATTGGGTTTTGCATTGCTTTCTGTTATTCCCATCATGGCAAGGAGATTCCAGCTGGGATTAGGCCTCATTCCACTAGGGCTACTGCCACATCAACAGCTTTTTTGAGGGAGTGGCAACCAAGGATATTTTGGAGGCAGCTACTTGGAGTTCAGTGCATACTTTCTCTAGGCATTATCACCTGCCACTTTACTCTAAATCTAGGGCTGGTTTTGCCACTGCTGTTTTGCAGGGCATTTTGGCAGCTCCTGCTTCCTTGTAGTTAGCCATCCTCCCTTACCTCTGCTTTGGGATTCTACCCAAGTGTAAGGACTGCAGCAATGTGAGATGAAGAACATAGTACAGTTTTGTACCTACCATAAATGTAGATGTTCAAGATCCACATTGCTGCAGTCCAATTTACCCTCCCTCCTTCCCCTCTGCAGTTAGAGGTGGTTGTGTGGGTTGGGTTGTACATTTTGTATATATTGTATATATTGTACATATAGTTAGTGCAAGGGTGGTTGGTTGGTGGTTTGCTGTCTTTTGGTTTTGACCTTTATTTTTAGGGTCTTCTGACATCTGGGGCAAGAAAAGACTGAGGATATGACGTCGGTCATGCGCATTTGTACCCTGACGTCCTGATGTCAGTCAAATGCGCCTTGACCGACGTCAGCCTTATACTTTGATATTCGGGCCGACCGAGGACAGCGGACTACCCAAGTGTAAGGACTGCAGCAATGTGGATCTTCGAACATCTACATTTATGGTAGGTACAAAACTGTACTTTTCCAAGCCTCATACTGTTACCTCGGCTCCGGCTGGAGCCGAGGCTGATAAAACTCCGTTGGCTCCGATACTCTTATCGGAGCCACAGTCTAGGAAGAGGTCCAGATCCCCCTCTATCGGCTCCGTGCATTCGGCGCCAGGATCCCCTCTTCTTTCTGAACGGAGCCATAAAACTCATTCCTCACGGTCTTCCAGGTTATCTGACCACGATTTGCAAAGGGTAGTGAGTAGACTTCTCAAGTCTGAGGCACTGGCCCAAATGCTGCATAGCCCGACTCACCAGTCAGTGGCTATTTCCGTTCCCCAATACATTCCTCCTCCGACTCCTTTGAGTTCGGAGCCAGGGCTTGTCGGAGCCATGACTGTCGGTGCGTCGGATGCGATACCTTCCCTTTCGGCTCCGTCGTCTGCTCCGATCTCCTCCTTGGAGGGATCTCGGCGCTGAGCTTCCCTTGTTGGCTCCGAGGGGGCGAGTGGCATCGCACCCTTGTCTGACCCCACTCTCCCTCTCGGGGCTTCGGCGCTGGTGAGTCCGGCTCCGACATCCGCTTCGGAGCCATCCCTGTCGGTGCCGGGAGAGGTCCTTGTCTCTTCGGAGCGGGGGCCTCTGGCCTTGCCTGACAGGGGTGCCTTCGAGGTCATGCGGAGTGTGCTAGAACCAGGTTCTGCCCCACAATCGGCTCCTTCAGCCTCCCCCCCCATCTACATTGCCTGCGGTGATTTCTACTCACCCCCTTGTCTTAGACCGCAGAGAGCCAACTTCTCAAGTTTCCCCATTGGGAATTTCCTCCTCTTCTGAGGCCTCTCCTGACCCGGTAGGAGATCCCCCAATGAAGAGGCAGTGCAAGTGGAAGCACATTGACTCCCCTGAGTCTATCACCTCTGACACTGACTTAGAGGAATCCGAAGGTTCCCCTCGTTCCCCCTCTGAGGATGTCTCCTTTGCTGACATCCTTGAGATCCTGAAACAGAGGGGGAACTGGCCAGCCCTTAACCCTTTGGAGGATGAGTCAGTGTATCTTGAGGCGTTTGGCTCTCGCCCTTCTACCTCCTGGGTGTCCCCTCCCTTTGACCCCCTTATGGAAGTGGTGGCAAGGAAGTCTTGGACGGCTCCTGCTTCAGTGGAACCCACCCCGAGGAGACCATCTAAATTTATTACTGCCCCTAGAGATAAAGATTTTTTATCCAAAGGTGTCCCTGTTGATGCCATGGTGGTGGCTGCGGCCACTAAGAAGGAGTTAGCTGATCCTTTGGTTCCTGTCCATCCTCCTAATAAGGAATTTAGGACCATGGACAGGTACGGCAAGCGGATGTTCTCATCAGTGACCTTTTCAATGCGTTCGCTGAATTACTTATGCCACTTCACTCGTCTCCAGAGAGATTTACTCAAGGATATGGGTGAACTGATAAAGGATCCTACAGCTGAGGGGTTCAAAGACACAATGAACTCCCAGTTGGCAACCCTGAATTCCATCGTTAACTCCTCCATGCGGCTGGTCTCATATGCTGCAGATGGGGCGAATAGAGCCACAGGCACAGGTGTTGCCTTACGACGTCACGCCTGGATGTGGCTATGTAACTTTGCGGACCCTTTCAAGGCGTCCTTCACCAATTCTCCCTTTGATGGATCATCCTTGTTTGGTCCACAGGTGAAGGATACATTGACCAGGTGCGAGGTAGAAGGTAAGACTCTCTCTGCCGTAGGAGTCCATTTTTCTACCCCTTCTAGACCCTATCCCAAAGGTCAGAGGGGAGGAAAGATGTGGTTCCGCAAACAATCCCAGGGAGCCTCGTCTGACGCACAAGGCCGATTCCCCCGTCTAGAGGCAGAGGGTGGAATAATAATAGATGCCGCCCTAGAGGCAGAGGAGGTCCGCAAAACCAGCGTAGCAGAGAAATGTTCTCTGACAAACCCTTTCAGCATCCCTGAGGGGCTGCCCGGCTGTCCACCTTCGGAGGCAGTCGGGGGAAGGTTATCCCTGTACCCAAAAGCCTAGCTTTCCCTTACTCAAGACAAATGGGTACAGTCGATCATATCCAAGGGTTACAAAATTCCCTTTGTTCACATCCCATCCCAACCCAAAAGATCCCTTCCAGACGTTCCACCCAGTCTAAGGGAACAAGCAGCATTAGAAATTTCAAAGCTGCTATCAAAAAGAGCTATCCAGTCAGTCCCAGCAGACCAGCAAGGATTCGGAATCTACTCCAAATTCTTTTTGGTACCAAAAAAAACAGGAGACTGGAGACCCATACTGGATCTCAGCTACTTAAACAAGTAGGTCAGGAAAACAAAATTCCGGATGGTCACGCTACAGTCCATTCTACCCTTCTTGGGTCAGGACAATTGGATGTGCTCGATAGATCTTCAGGACGCGTACTACCACATCAAGATGAACAGACGCCCAGGAGATATCTCCGCTTCAGGCTGGGAGCCAGTCACTACCAGTTCAGGGCGCTCCGCTTTGGTCGCACTACAGCCCGCCGTGTCTTTACCAAATGCATGGCAGTGGTCGCTCACTTGAGACGTCAAGGATTCCAGGTGTTTCCATATTTAGACGACTGGCTCCTTACCGCCACCACCAGACATCAGCTTCTTCTATCCAGGGACTTCACCATCCAATCTTGCCAAGCTCTAGGCATTTCGATAAATTTCGAAAAATCTGCCTTGTCAATCTATTACCTTTATAGGCGCCACCTTAGACACACTCAATCTTTCAGCCAGACTCACAGAGCAGAGAATGTCAGACATTCGGAACCAAGTTTCCCTTCTCTTACAGTGCAACAAAGTCAAAGCCAGTCTAGTTTTGAAGGTGTTAGGACTCATGGCAGCAGCTATTCCCCTTCTCCCCTTAGCTCGCTTTCACATGAGGATCCTCCAATGGATGCTGTTTACTCAATGGTCCTTTCAACAGCTCCCGATGTCCCATACCATATTGATAACTCAATCATGCAAGAATCAACTGTCTTGGTGGATCACATCACCTCAACTTCTCCGAGGAAGACCCTTCACTCCCCCCCCCCCCAGTCACCACGTTGACAACAGACGCCTCCCTGATCTGGTGGGGGGGCATTATCAGGGCAGGACAGTCCAAGGCACGTGGCAACCTTTCGAGTGCCACTTGCACATAAACGTCTTAGAGATGAGAGCAGTGCTTTTAGCGTTGCAAGCCCTTCACGACTCTCTTCCCACTGGGACTATTGCAGTTCAAACGGACAACATGTCCGTAGTGTGGTACATCAACAAACAAGGCGGAACCAGATCATACCCTTTATGTCGAGAGGCACTCAGACTTTGGCAATGGGCGATCTCTTCTCAGTGTTTTCTGATAGCAATGCACATTCCCGGGAAATCCAACATTATTGCAGACAAATTGAGCAGAGCAATTCTCATGCCCCACGAGTGGTCTCTAAAGAAATCAGTTCTAGAAGAAGTATTCCTAAGATGGGGCCAGCCTTGCTGCGATCTTTTTGCTACTCCCCAAAACATCAAGTGTCACGACTTCTTCACTCTGTTCCTGTTACCAGGCCATCCCACCAGAGACGCTCTAGTCCACGATTGGCCCCGGGGACTTCTATATGCCTTTCCCCCCTTTCCACTGATATCTCAACTAATTCAGAAAGCCATCGCCTTGAGAGTGACAATGATCCTCATTGCCCCTTACTGGCCTCGACAGATATGGTTTCCCTTTCTTCATCGTTACCTTTTGGAGCAGCCTTGGCATCTGGACCCAGTACCAGATCTGATAACCCACCAATCGGGTCAGCTGCACCAATCTCTACCTTCTCTAAACCTCACAGCGTGGTTTCTCTGATTCCAACTTTAGCCAGGCTTCCCTCAATATCTCGCTCTGTCCGAGATATCTTGATAGCCTCTCATAAATCTTCTACCCGGAAGATTTATAGTAGCAAATGGAAACGCTTCTCTTTTTGGGCAACATCAAAAAACATAGATCCCTTTACTGCACCTATCCAGTCTATTCTAGACTTTCTAGCAGAACTCTTTCATTTAGGATCTTCTGCATCTACCATTAGAGTTCAATTGGCTGCCATATCACATTTTCATGTTGGTATTTCAGAGTCTAGCATCATGGCTCACAAACTCTGTAAAGCCTTTTTAAGGGGCGTATTTCTTGTCAAACCTCCAACCAAAGACCCCCCGCCTCAATGGGATTTGAACTTGGTTCTGGCATCCTTAATCCTTCCCCCCTTCAAACCGGCGGCTTCATGTTCTCTGAAGTTGCTTTCTCGGAAGACACTTTTTCTGGTAGCTACAACTTCAGCGAGAAGGGTATCTGAACTCCATGCTTTGTGCAGTCGTCCTCCTTACTTAGTTTTTCACAAAGATAGGGTATCCCTCCGTACTAATCCATCCTTTTTGCCTAAAGTTTCCTCTCAAACAAACCTAAACCAAATTATTGATCTCCCCGTTTTTTTCCCTAACTATTCAAACAGGTCGGAACAAAAGCTACATTTTTTGGATGTTCATCGCCAACTTAGATATTACCTAGACAGGACTAAACAATTCAGGAAATCTAATCAATTGTTTCTGTCATATGCAGAAGGGAAATTGGGCCTTCCAGTTACAAAAGTATCCCTCTCTAGATGGCTCACATCTACAATTACCTTCATCTATGAGATCAGACATCAAAAACTACCTTCAAGACCTAGAGCTCATTCAACTAGGGCATTAGCTACATCTGTAGCTTTTCAGGATAGGCTGCCAATAGATTCCATTTGTGCAGCAGCCACCTGGGCTTCTCCTCATACATTCATTTCACATTACAAATTGGACATGGTTTCCAGAAGCCGTGCCAATTTTGGTTCCACTGTTCTCAAGAGTCTGTTCCGATAGGCCACCCGGGATAAGGTGCTAGGACGGTCCCATCCAGCAAGAATGAAGGCGAGATTGACAACTTAACATTAAGAAGTTATGTACCTACCATAACGTTCCATGTTAGTTGTCTTCTTCTCGCCTTCTTTCTTGCGTCCCACCCTCCTTCACCCAAGCCTGGACAGACCGACAGGAATTCAGTTTGTGTTCTTCCTCTGGAAGTCGTCATTCCCACACGTTCTTCCACCTCTTTTATCCTTTCTGAGGTCTGCGATACCTTTTACACAGATTGTTTTGAGGTGGGTTTCCCTACTCCATTCTATGGAGACTAGGGTTGCTTGATATAGCTATCAAACGAGATCTGAGTAGTTACCGCCTAGCATTGTGGGATATAGGGAAGCCTCGAGCCAGTGGAATTATCTGTCGAGCTTTAGTATTGGCCGAGTCGGAGTCGAGGATCGGCTCCGAACCCATCCAGCAAGAAAGAAGGCGAGAAGAAGACAACTAACATGGAACGTTATGGTAGGTACATAACTTCTTATTTTTTCACATCCGTTGCTAAGGCAGTACCTCAGAGGGGCCAAAAACATAAGAACCCCAAGGAGAGCACCAATACCCGCATGGGACCTCAATTATGTCTTGGAAAAACTCACACTGCTGCCTTTTGAGCCAGCCAATACAGCTGAAATAAAGTTCTTACCTTGGAAAACGGCTCTGCTCCTAGCAATAACCTCTGCAAGACGAGTCTCAGAGTTACAGGCACTCATGTCTGTGGAACCTTTTATCATTTTCCATCCAGACAGGGTTTCTCTGAGAACTAACCTGACATTTAAGTCTAAGGTAATGTCCAGTGTGGCCCTTAACCAAACTATTCATTTGCCTACCTTTTATCCAAACCCACAGAATAAAGGGTGAGAGACTCCTGCATTCTTTGGACATACGCAGACAGCTACGCTTCTACTTGGACAGAACTAAAGCCTTCAGAAAGAATGAGCAACTTTTAGTGGCATATGCTGCAGGATCACAAGGAAAGGCTATCTCAAAGCAGACTATTTCAAAATGGATAGGCCACTGCATTCATTTCTGCTCTTCACAACATGGCAAATCAGTGCCTAAGGGCATTAGGCCTCACTCAACCAGAGCAGCAGCCACTTCAGCAGCCTTCCTCAGAGGAGTACCAACCAAAGATATTTAGAGGCTGCAACTTGGAGTTCATTGCACACTTTTACCAAGCACTACCACTTATCTCTCTACTCTAAATCCAGAGCAGGCTTTGCCACTGCAGTTCTGCAGGGCCTTATAGCCTCTCCTAATCCTATTTAGACCCAGCCACCCAACCACAGCTTTGGGATTCAACCCAAGTGTAATGACTGCAACAGTGAAACACGATGAACGTAGTACAGTTGTGTACCTACCATAAATGTAGATGTTCGAGTGTATTCACTGTTGCAGTCCAGGTTACCCACCCACCATCCCCCTTTTCTTTGCTGGGACTTATCTGTACTTCTCTATCCTATACAATCTATGTGGTGTATTTGCTTGTAGATGAAGGAAATGTTTATTTTTGTGCATGCATACTTATTGGCATAATTTTCAGCCTACCAATTTGGGGGCACCTGACAACTGGGGCAAGAAAAACTGAAGAAAATGGCATCGGCTGCATCTTTTATACCCCTGGCACACTGACGTCAGGGAAGAGGCGACAGCAACCGACGCCGGACCTAGACTTTGGAATTCGGGCCGACTGCGGGTAGCCTGCCAGCAGGATAACCCAAGTATAATGACAGCAACAGTGAATACACTCGAACATCTATATTTATGGTAGATACACAACTGTATTTCACTTCACACCATTCCTTATACTGAGTGTTCTAGTTCAAAGTCAAGTCCATATGTTACTAATTCAGTAGTTATTTCACACTATTCCCTATACTCAGTGTAATAGTTCAAAGTCAAGTCCATATATTAATAATTCAGTAGTTACTTCACACCATTCTTTATACTGAGTGTTCTAATTCAAAGTCAAGTCCATATGTTACTAATTCAGTAGTTATTTCACACTATTCCCTATACTCAGTGTAATAGTTCAAAGTCAAGTCGATATATTAATAATTCAGTAGTTACTTCACACCATTCTTTATACTGAATGTTCTAATTCAAAGTCAAGTCCATATATTACGAAGTCAGTAGTTTTTTCACACCATTCCCTATACTCAGTGTAATAGTTCAGAGTCAAATCCATATATTAATAATTCAGTAGTTACTTCACACCATTCCTTGTACTGAGTGTTCCAGTTCCAGTAGTATGAATCTCCCTTTCCTGTCCAGTTTGAGAATTACCACTGTACTCTGATTTTTTCTAGTTGGCTCAAAACAGTACTTCACTAAATCAGTATCACTGATACGTCTTCATTTTCTTTCTCATCCCAAAGAAACGCTGAATGTGAGTTGTCAGTCTTTTGTATCTCCCCTAGATGCAAGTATGCATGTGCTCATCCCACAGCTGACTGATGTTCTCTCACAAATTAGTTTCCTGCCTTGTTGAGTGCTGGGATAGGCTACAGCTCTTTATTGGTTCTGAATTTAGATAGTGTGGGTGTTAAGAGGATAAGTTAATGTAGTCTCAGTTTGTATTTGCACTCCTACAGAAACCTGATTGTCCTGTGGAGTAGCCCTACACCTGCTGATTGTAAATGAGGGTGGGTTATTTAATTGATTTCATATTTTCAGTTGGTAAAGACTAAAAGGGGGTACAGCGCTCTCCATAAAAATGTAGATGCAATGCCATGTGTCCACAGTTGTGTTATTTTGTGTTATCTGCTTCGGGCAATGTAGGTGTTAGGGCACATACCACAGAAGTCTGTTCTTGGCAGTAATGTGACCTACACTGGAATGCTTCAATCTACTCCTTTAGCCCTGACTTTTGGATCAGGTTGGAGGGAACAATTGACTTTAGAGACCCAGAGTTTGAGGTGGTGCATTGGGAACAGCTGATGGTTATCTGGGGAGGGGGATTAAAAAATGGAATGAATACATCATTAACAGTTTTAAATTAAATTTTTGGGAGCTGTTTGTGAATATCTGTTTTGGACATATTTGCTCTTAGTAGAATAGGCACCCCCAAATACAGTGTTACACAGAAGGAGAACAGACTTCTCCACTGACAACCAGTGCATGCTAGTTGCTAAACACATCTGCATAGTCAGCCAGAGATAATTAGTTGGTAGTTATTCTCTAACATTATTTTACAGATAAGCATCCGTCTCTGCTTTGGTTGTACAGAGGGTTGATTCCATGGATCAGTCCCTCCAAAAAAGCATGATTGCGCTCAAGAAGGACATACCTCCTCACTGTGGACCATATGTGATACAGACAGGTGCTAGGACATTTTCTTGGTCAATGCTGTGTAGTATATATAACTACACAGCAGTTATGCTGGCAGATATGTCACTGTAAATGTACTTCCTTAGATTACTGTTGCAATATTCCAGTACTTGGTAACCTGACATCTGGCCAGTATACCAAAGCCAAAAACTATACTGTCATATATCCAGACTTTGATGTAAGCTCATGGGCATAGGGGTACATAAGAAGATGTAGGAGTGCAGTATCCTCAGCCTGTCTTAAGGCCATTCGGAACATAGGATCTTTGTTCCATCTGTCTGTTCTTGACATTGTTGTTGGCTGCTACCATTGCCTACACATTTAGAAAAGTGCTCCATTGGGAGACTTATTTTCTTGTATATTTCAGTCAAATATTTGCTAATGTCATCCAAGAGAGGAGAAATCTGACTGCGGTATGCAAATACCGTAAAAGGGCCTCCACTGCCAGTGCTCATTTTGTCTAGGAAACTGTCAGATCTGTCAGTCGTTTGTTCCTAAAACCCTCCATACTCAAATTTCTTTGTTAAAGACATACTTAGAAGCCCAACATCTGAAGCACCTTACGCAAACCAGAATGGAGGAACCCTCTGCCTTGGATGTCCTACTCTCACAAAAAAAGAATTTCAGGAAGGCCAGTCTTCAACCATCCCCTTCCCAGAGAAATTCAGATGCACCCAGTGAGATGCTGCAGGAATCCATAGTACATTTCAGGAAGGCCAGTCTTCAACCATCCCCTTCCCAGAGAAATTCAGATGCACCCAGTGAGATGCTGCAGGAATCCATAGTACATAACTCCTCAGGCACCTGCTACCGCCACCCATCTGGTGGCAGATCTGATGCCTGACTTACTTATTTGTCTAGGTTGTTCATGCCAAAACAGTTGAGAAAGAGGACAGACTGTTATCATTTCAGAGGGACCCGAGGGCATTCGTCAAATTTTGATGAGGAAAGAGGTGCCCAGAACTATGAGGTCTGCCAGGGTTCTTGAGTGCAGACAATTCCCCCCTTATGAAAAAGAAACTGAAAACTAAAAATGTTTCTCCTTCTCAGACTTCTCAAGAAAAAGAATGAGTGAAGTTCTCACAGGGCCTGTATAAGGCCATTTTGTCTGTGAAATCCCCTTCATCCCCTTCTACCTCTTCACTTTCCCTCCCTCCTCAGAAGAGACAACAAGAATCTTCATCCGAGGGGAGGAAGAATTTGATTCAGATGAAGATTTCTTAGCATATTCATTGCAAATCCACTCTGTAGGTCAACTTGCTTTCGATAATGCAGACAATGTGTCACCTGACTTTCTAGTTGAGGTAATCTCTTTGGGGGAAAGCTATAACTAAAATAATACAACACTTTGATTGGGAATCCAAACAGGAATCTGATAAAAAAGATACTGTTACTTGTGAGGAAGGGGCTCCTATACCTTCTTCTGTCCCTGCAGTGTTGGAGGTCTTCCTGGATGCTTTTGCATCCACTTCTACTCCTGATTCCCAGCCTCCAGCACCATAGAAGTCTGGTAAGTTTTTGTACTTGAGGAGCTTAAGTTTCTGTACAAAAATCCTGTAGCAGATCCTTCTGCTTTTTATCATCTCTACTGACAGCTCTACTAAGCATCTGCCAATAACTAATGTTTTGCCCTCTATCAGTCTTGCCTTCAGAGATTTAAATTACCAGACTCAAATGACAAAATATTTTTTTCCATTTTAGGGTATGTAAATAAGACCATGGCTAACCTCAAGGCTTCTGACACTAAGCAACATGTGATTTCTATGCTTGGATAAGCTACGTAAGTTTGAAGGCATTCCTTTAAATGCAGCTATGATTCTGCAAACACTTCTTCCAGGTTTGTTGCTACTAGATCAGTTGTTAGGTTTTTGTTTGCCTTTCTCTACAGTCCATCCCTCGGGATATTGAGGCAGATCTCTTGGATTACTCCCTTCAAAGGGATATTTTATTTCAACTCTTTGCAGCAGAACTTTTCAAGACTCTTCTCGAGAAGGGTAAAGTGATGCAGGACTTCAGACAGTTTTTTCTCACATCATTACCTCTGTGTCACAAAATACCCAGTTAAGCCCACTTCCTTTGTCTGCAGGGATCAGAAATCCTCCGAGAATGGTGAGAAAAGCCCAAGAAAAGATTTCATGACAAGCCTTCCAGAGATTCCAAGTCTGAAAAACTTCCTTTTCCAGACAAATCAGCCTATCTGCTGCCACCTTCATCCCTCCTTGGTCCAGGAATTCTCTTGTCAAAAAGGATAATCTTGTCCCTGCCTGCTTGGGAATTCATCATTACAGACAAGTGGGTATTATCATTCATTAAGGTTACAAGATGTCTTGCAGGGAGTTTTTATCACTTAGGGGTATTCATCTCCTCCTTCCAGTCAAATGCACCTGCTTCCTTCTCTTGCTCTTTGACAAGGGTACCACAGAAGTTGTGCCACACTAGCATTATTCAAGACTTTTTTCAGTCCCCAAAAAAGAGGGAACTTGGAGATCCATTCTGGACTTCTCACCTCAACATCTTTTTGGAGTAACCATCTTTCAAGATGCTTTCACTACAAAATTATTTGTATCTTTTCTCAGGCCTTTCTAGTTTCCCTAGACTTTAAGGATGCATATGTATACATCCTCATCCACCTCACCTAGAGAAAATTCCTCAGGTTCTCTGCATTATCCTTGGTTTATCTACCATTCCCAGGGTCTTTGCAAAGTGCCTCACCCTAGGTATTGCCTTTTGCAAAACACACGGAGTACAATTTTTTACCCTAAAAAAATTCTTATCCAAGCTGCCTCACAAAACACACTACTTCTGTATCTCAGTTTACAGACTCACTTCTGGTGAGACTGAGATTCATCCTCAGTCTCCAAAAATTTTTTAACATCCTCCCAGGATCTGGTTTTCCTGGGTTGCAAACTGGACATGCATCTGACAGACATTTTGCTGCAATAGAGAGTTTAGTCCCACTGCATCTTCTATCATTCCCTTTTCTCCTTTCAGTCTACTCTTGCAAAAGAGATTCTAAGAGTCTGGGGTACGTGGCAGCAACCATTCCAGTGGTACTGTTTGCCTAGCTACACATAGGTTCATAGGTGTTTACTAGGCTACCGACCACAAGGGCCTTTTTAATCGTACCCATTCATCCCAAATCTCTGACAGTTTCTGATACCCTTGATAAGTGTAAGAAGGGGTTTGGAAGATGAAATATTTACAAGCAGGGTCTGGGGGTTGAACTATTTACAGGTTGCCTATGTGCATTAGAGACATAGGTGCCAAACCAGGGATGAACTTCCTGTGCCCCATCCAGTTGTCCAGTTTGCACTTGAATTAGGTTAGGAAGGAACTCTGCTTTACATGGATGGGGAGCCTGTTCCATAGATGGGGCAGTCTCTGGGATACATACCTGTCTCTCCAGCAGGTCATATTTATATGACAGGCAAAGTTTATGACTTTAGAATGGGTAATTCTGGTGCTGTTTGTTTTGTGGATAAACAGGAGGTCCATCAGAGTGGGATGTGACAATGCCCTGTATGCCAGGCATAGACCTCTCCTCAAAAGCCTTTAGGAGACAGAATACAGGGATAGGGCCTTGAGGCGGTCTGCATAGGATGTTTTACTTACGCCCTTCATTCTTTTAGTGAGGAACCTCTGTCGACGTTCCAGTTGTTGGATATGCCTGGTTAGGTACATACCAAAGAGGGCATTGTACTCGATAGGTCTGATGAATGCTGTATACAGTGGAACAATGACTTCCTTGGACTTAGATGCCATACCTTTGTTTATAAGTTGCACAGCATAGAATGATTCCATCAGTGCTGTGTGGACACCTGATAGTTAAAAGCTAGATTGCTATCTATGTGTGTCCCTAAGTTCCTGACTACTGAGTCAACTTAAGGGGATGTGTTGTCAGTATGATAGTTAGCCGGGGTGGATGACTTCCCAAAGGAGACCCCTCCTGGACAGCAATTGTGGCAGTGTGGGATTCAATGACAGCTTCTAATTTGCAATCATCTGAAAATTTGGTGAGGGAAAGGCCACTGACATTGTCTTCAAAGAAGTAAATGCCAAAAAGGAGCAGTCTACGTACTGATCCCTGAGGGACTCCACTTGTGACTGGCCTATTTGTAGAGGTGGACTCCCCAATTCTAACTTTGAGTCCTGTGAGCCAGTTGACTGTCCACTGGGGACATGCGAGTTTGTACCTAACCTCTTGAGTTTGTCAACAATACCCAAGTGAGGTATTGTCAAATGCCTTGGCCAGGTCAAGGTAGGCAGTGTAAACAATTTTTCCCTCATTTATTGCTCTGGTTACCATCTTGAAGTCCACCAGGTTGAGTAGGCATGATCTACCCTTGACAGCGTCTGGAAGTTTACCATATCTGTGATCATTTCCATGGTAATTCTTTCAGTGGCTTTACATATAAGACTAGTGAGACTTACGGGTCTGTAGATTGCCCACCTTTGTGCAGAGGGATGAGTGTTGCTGTTCTCCATCCATGAAGCACAAAGCCTGTTTTGAGGCTACGGTTAAATAGTAATTCCAGAAGCCCTGATAGGTCATGTTTCATGCTATTTAGAAGGCATCCCGGGATGTTGTTTGGGCCCATTGGTGCAGTGTTCTTGGTCTTAGAGAGAGCATTAAGGGCCTGTTCTCTAGTGATAGTAGGGGGAGTTATATTTGATGGTATTTCCTGAGGGAAGGTTGAGGGAGAGAGAGGGGTAAAGTTTGTGCTGAATTTATCAGCCAGAAGGTTCACTATATCTTCTGGCTCAGTATAGGTGGCTCCATTTTCATTGAACTCTGGAAACAATTGTGTATTGCCTTTAAGGTTGCGGACATAGCTAAAGAATCTTTTGTTATTGTCCTTGGCCTGTGAGGCCAAACTTACCTAAAATTTGGCTTTGGTAGACTTTATTTGTCCTCTGAGTTGTTTGTTTGTTTAGTTTGATGGTGTTTAATTTTTGCCATGATTTTCTTCCTCCTGTTATACAGCCTATTGATTTTGTGACTTCACCAACATGGCTTGTTTTTTGAGTTAGTTTTGTACTTCTTCCTGGTGGGTACAGCTGCATCTATGCAGCTTATTAACATGCTTGTACAGGGTTTCTGTGAATGTTTTGCCTAGGCAGCAGTGTTCTCAGGGTTTATGGGGACTTGAGTTTTTGCCAGGTTATTACTTAATAGCAGGTTAGCCTTAGAGTAATTATTGAATATTCCAGGTTTAGCTGGGGGTCCAGGTTTTATTTTTACTTCAGAGGAGATCATTTTGATCTTGTCTGGGAAGACATTACAGTAGGGGGTGTGTGCAGCACTCTCCCTTATTAGTGAGGTCCAGATCTAGTAGGGTTGCACTCCTGGCTAGTGTACTGACTATATCTGGTCCTGGGAGTTTGTGTTTACAAAGTCCAGGAATCTCTGTGCCTGTACATTTGGTGTCGTGTAGGATTCCCAGTTAATGGTGGGATAATTAAAGTCCCCCGTGAATATGGTATTGTAAATGTATGGAAGGCATTATAACTTTGCACTGTTGGTGTGCTCTCCATGGCTTTAAACCATTTCTCAGTGACTGCACAGATGTCAGCATTCTCTAGGGTGAGAGAGCTTTTAGGTAGTGGAGTTTTTTCTTTAGACTCCAGGCACTGAGCAGTAATACCTTTAGATTTTCTTGGTTTTGGTTTGCCATGTCAGAAGTACTTTCAGTTTGGCATTGCATAAAAAAGGCAGTATGGGGAACACAATGTTTTAGCTAATATTTGAAATCCTAGAGGGGAGAGGTGCAGACCATCCCTGGCATAGCAGTATGGTCTGTTGACCATCTCCTTCCATGCTGACAAATATTGCACCCCTTTACAATGACATGAAAAATTATGCCAGTTATTAAAGTCAATCATCTTTTGATTGTATTGTGACATCATCCTTGGAAAGGTAAAATGCTGCTCAATGCTAGGCTCATACTAGCCTGAGACACACACTCTGAGAGCTCCATGATGTCTCTCTTCATATAGTCTAGGGAGGTATGTCTCAGGTCATTTACTCCCACATGGACTGTGACTGAGTCATATTTTGGTACTTGTGGTCCAGTGACCTTAGTCCATACGGAATGTGGCGGATCGTAGCCCCTGATAAGCAACTGACCATGACTTTCTCCTTACTCAGCCTGGTGAGAGGGACATTAGTGTGTCTTTTGATGGAGTCTCCAATGACTAGAATGTTGGATTGTGTGGTGACTTGCCTTATGGGCTTAGAGATAAAGGCTGCATGACATGTAGCTGTATGTGCTGATGGGGGTGTTGTTTTGAAAGAGTGCATTTGGGGCTGCCGAGGGTATTTGTTATGTGTACTTCGTCTAGGAGGTCTTTGTAGTTTAAGAAGGTTACAGTTAAGTGCATCAGCATATGAGGCATGGGCATGATACAGTGATACCTGAAATTTCTTTACCTTAGCACCGTCATACGGTGGACTTCCAAATTTCTCTCTTGCCCTTTCTGAAGAGTTGCATTGGTGGATATCCAAGTAAATCCAGGCCTTCCCATTTGCTCTTCCAGTCTCAACAAGGAATTGCACACAGATGCATCAGATCTAGCTTGAGAAGCCTGGACAGGCTGTTCATCAGTTCTGGACCAGTGGTCCCACCTGACAGATGAGGAAACACATTGTCACAGAAATGAATGCTCTTATTTGTGCTCATTAGGTGATTTTTCTCATATGGAACCCAGGGCCTGTCAGGGTTTTCAGACACCACCACAGTAGTGTTGTAAATCAACAAGGTGGATGTGAGAGGTTGGAGGGGGGTTCAAGTCCTGGATAGCTCTTCTGGCATGGGATAAGGTTACAAAGGTAAATCTGTCCCTACAGGCAGTTTACATTCCACTAAAGACAGTGTACTCACAGATTCTACAAGCAGGTCAGTGGAAGACCCTCACAAATCAATGCTAAACAGGGAGGTCTTCCTGGACATAGTCCCCAGATTGAGTATTCCTCATATAGATCGATTTGTCTCCACTCAGAACAAGCAGCTCAAGCTGTTTTGCTCCAGAACTCCTTGTCATCACGTCTGGAGAATGGATGAATGCCATGTTTTTCTTTTGGGAAAGGAAGTACCTCTGTGCCCCCCCCCCCGTCCTTCGCCATTTCTTTTTAGCTAACTTTGTTGTTTTTGTTTTTTTTTTCATGCTGTATTAATGAGGCTTTTCCAGGGTCTCCTGACTTTAGATATTCATACACTCCTGCATCCGCTTATGTACCCCTCTACCCACAGGCATAGGTCATACATCAGACTATGAGCATACAGAATGTTTTTGGCTTTGGTACACTATCTGGATGTCAGGTAACCCAGTAGCATTGGAATACTGCAGTAGTGATCAATAGGACATCTGCTGTTCTGGAAAGTTGTTGCAAAACTGTAGTGCTGCCTTCATTCTCTACTGCCTTTTCTGTAACCTTCTCTAATTGTTAGCATCAACCAAAGTTTGTACTGTGCTTTTCTTTCTACATTAACTCATCACATTTTAAGATTAGATACGAGTACAAATACATTAATAATAAAAAAAAAAAAACGTAGTAACATTGACATTATTTTATACGCATGTAAATGTCTTTTTAACAGTTTTCATTCACTGTAACATTCTTAAAACTCACTCCTCCTCCTCCTGAGCATTATTCTGCATGTAGTGCTTCCACAAATTCCATTTATTCCTATGTAATTTGCTCCTTTCTTTTACTAAAGATCCTATTTCCAGTCTTTTTATCTTCTGTATAGTAATTAATACCTCGGTTAACACTTGGTTTAGAGTTTGATTTCCATTTTTAGTTATTGTGTTCTTGGCAGCCGATAGCATCGAACCTAGTAAGACCTTACTATGTGTAGGCAGTTCAGATCTTGTATCCCAGCTGAAATGAATAATTTCCTTAATTATAGCCATTTGCTTCCCTAACATTTCTGATAAAGTACCCTGGAGGGAATTTTTAAAATCTGCCATCTCTACATTCCCAAAAAACATGTTCTCAGTTACCTATCTCTTTCCTATCACAACTTCAGCCATACCTTTCAACTGTTCAGATTTTTGCAGAATGTCCATTCAGATTTTTGCCTCATATGTTTGGTCTTTTTCTCATAAAAATTTGAGGTTTTCTGGCAAATCACTGGGATGACCTAAGGATTGAAGTAAAAACTAATGACGTACGTTTGAGTTTCAGACTTCAAATGCTTTGGAAAGTGTATGTCAACACAAGCCTTTTTACTCTAGCAGCTTTCTAAGTTTATAAGAGCAATATTTAATATCTGTCCCTAATTTTGGGCCTCCCCATTTTGTCAAGTTTTGTCCAGATTTCTTGCACTAAGAGGTATGCCTCCAGCATTTGCTGTATACTTAAGAAAAATAATCCTCTAAAGTTTGCTTGCAATATACAAAATGCCTGTGCTAACACATTAGTGCGAAATCCTAAACCTTCTAGACCTGCATACTTGGAAACCATAATTGCTTTTCCATTTTCTTTTCCCTGTCTTTTCTTACCTCTTTTGTTTGATTCTTGCATTTATTATGCGATATCTTATATTTTTTTAACAGCAGATTCTGTTCTAGAAACTCAATCAGAGCTGATTTTTCGCTTAACACTCCGCTGTCCCTTTCTTTTTCTCTGTACTCTTATCTTTCCATGGTAGGGAAGGCATTCTGTTACCTGCTGTCAAAATTTCTGCTTTGCCTCATCCCATTCTGTTACCTTTCCCTCTCTATTATTTGCTTCCTATACCTTGGTTCCTTTGCTGATTTCCTCCAGTAAATTACAATCCTCTCTTGCCCATCTCCATACTTCTACTTGCAGTCATTCCTTCTAGTAAAATCTCATTTTTCTGATCCCTTGTTTG
This sequence comes from Protopterus annectens, assembly GCF_019279795.1. Lineage (NCBI taxonomy): Eukaryota > Metazoa > Chordata > Ceratodontiformes > Protopteridae > Protopterus > Protopterus annectens. The sequence goes on from NC_056746.1 coordinate 23,966,936, forward strand.
CTTTGTGATTATAATATTCTGAACGGTTATGTTGTTGTACTTTTATTTAATTTTTCTTCTGTAACTTTTCAGTGATACTATCGTAAATTTAGGGCATCCACAGTTTTGCTCTCTTTCTGTTTTGCACCTATAGTTTAGTATGTTTTCTGTAGTCCTTTCTCAAAGATGGTCAACAGCTTATCTCAAGGTACTTATCTGGCTGTTTTACTGATACATCTTTCCTGAAGGTCTTCTGAGGATGCTGTCATATTGTCAGCAGTCATCTCTTCCCACTTATCAGTTCATAGGTAGGTACTAGGCTATTAGCCCTAGGGCCTATATAAGCCTAGCCAAAAAGGTACCCTGGCTTTCGCCACCCAAGAAAATTATTTTCCTGTGCCCCTGTTGAGCAGAGCCACAGAAGTGATCCCTGGGATGAATTTCCTATTTCCCATCCAGTCATCAAGATTTTCTTTGAAGAGTGCTAATGACGAGCTCTGTTTGACATAAATAGGTAGTCTGTTCCAGAGTATGGGAAGTCTCTGGGACAGGAATCTATCCCTCCAGCATGCTCTGTTTATTGTCGTGACAAGGTTTAGGTCCCCTAGAGCGTGTAGCTCAGAGGGAATTGGGATTTCTTTAAGTGGAGCATGTCCAGCAGTTCTGGGTTTGACATAGCTTTGTATGTTAGGCAGAGGTCGCCTCTGAGTAGGCGATATGCAACGGAGTAAAGCTGGAGTTTTTTGAGACGGTCTGCTTAGGGCATCTGTTTGATGCCAGTAATCCACTTTGTGAGGTATTTCTGTGGCCTTTCCAGTTGTTGTAGATGTCTTGTGAGGTATATACAAAAAGCGGCGTTGTACACTATAATGGGTTTAATGAGTGATGAGTAGAGGGGAACAATGACCTTTTTTTTTTTTTCTGGATGAGAAATCTTTTGTGATGAGGTGAGCCACATAGAAGGATTTCCTGGCTACTGTATCGATGTGATTATCAAAGGAGAGACTACTGTCCACCTGTGTCCTAATGTCTCTTATCACACTTTCGGCGTTAAGTAGACTACCAGTTATGTGGTAGTTCATGGGTACAGAGTTTTTACCAAAGGGGATGACAATACACTTTTTGGCATTGAGCTTCAGGCCATGGCTTTGACACCAGGCATCTGTCTCAGTGAGGCCCTTTTGTAGTATGTCCACATCATTAGGAGTTTCGATTATGGCTCTTAGTTTGCAGTCATCTGCAAATTGTTAGCCAAAGACCTTCTGTGTTAGCCCGTACTTCAGAGAAGTAGATACCAAACAGGAGAGGACCCAGGACTGAACCCTGTGGTACTCCACTTGTTACTGGTCTGAAGTCGGATGTGGAGTCTGCTACTTTCACAGTGTGGGTTCTGTCCATGAGCCAGTTGGCAACCCGTCTTGTGACATAGGGATTTATACCTAGTTTAGTGAACTTATCTATAATTCCGGAGTGAGGGATGGTGTCGAAAGCCTTGGCGAGATCTAGATAAGCTGTGTGAACCACCTTACCCTCATCTATGGCTTTGGTGACTGCTTCAAAGAAGTCAGTCAGGTTTAGGAGACATGATCTGCCTTTTGCAAACCTGAAGTGCGTAGGGTCCAGAGTTTGGTGATTACCAATGTCTTTGAGTTCCATGATGATAAGTTCCATGGCCTTGCATACCAGGCTCATCAGGCTAATGGGGCAGTAGTTCCCGGTGTCTGTCATGGTTCCCCCTTTGTGGAGTGGGATAACCGTCGTGGTACGCCATTCAGTGGGCACAAAGCCTGAGGTGATGCTATGATTGAACATGGTAGTTAGATAGGGATATTGTCAGGTCCCATGGATGCTGTGTTCTTGATACTTCTGAGTATCAGCAATGTTATTAAGTTAGCATTGTATCAGTTGCATAATATCTATCTATAAACAGCTTTCAAACTACTGCTTACGTGCAAAAGAATGATTAGAGGTCTTCTCCCTGCTTGCACCACCATCAGACATCAGTGTCTCCATATTATTTTGTGATCCCTGCCAGATGTTTGGTAAATCAGACTCTTTACTCTGCATTCTATTACTGCTGTCTGCTGTGCATCTTAGATGTTCTTCATCTCACATTGCTGCAGTCATAACCTGTGGGTAGTCAGCTGTCCTCGGTCGGCCCGAATACCAAAGTGTTAGGCTGGCGTCGGTCATGGTCGCTCAGATCTGACGTCAGTACGCCATGGTATTAAAGCGCATGACCGACGTCATATCCTCAGTCTTTCTTGCCGCATGGTCCGAAGCAGAAGCAGCGTTTGCAAGTGCCGTTCGGCGTTCTGAAATTTTCGTATTCTGAGTTTCAGACCGAAAACAAAGTTGGGCTAAGTACCCCGTTGGGGAATATTTTTGTTTTTTCTTGCCTCAGTTAATTCCGGATGTCAGAAAAAGTGAATAATTGTATTTCTTGTGGGAAACAGATACCGCATAGGGATTACCACTCTCAATGTATTCCTTGTTTGGGGCCTGAGCACGACGTAGTCGGGTGTCGCTTTTGTGCTAGATTTAATAAGCGCACCATTAAACGTAGGTTAGATTGCGCTAGGCTTGTTTTCGGTAAGCGGTGTAATTACAATATGCCGTCGGATCCTCCGACGCCCGCTACTGCTAAGAAGCGCAAGGAAAAATCGTTAAAGTCCAAGCAGGATGAGTCGTCCGTTCCGGACGCCGGTTCTTTAGAAACTACGGTGGAATCTGTGGATCCAGCCGAGGTTTCAGCTGAGTCTCAGGGAGAGCCGTTAATTTTGCAAGATGTGGCCTCTCAGGAGTCGGGTCAGGCTGAGGGGGCCTCTCAGGTTGCTGTACTCCCTTCTTTGCATAAGGTGGTTAGGCCTTCCCCTTCTGTCTCTAAGGTACCCTCCAAGGTCAGGCCTGGTTTGTCTTCCTCTGGTGTCAGTCCTAGTTCTGCAGGTTCTGTACCAAAAAAACACATGCTAAAAATGGCAGAAGATTTGATTTCCTTAATCAGGGGTTCTATGCCCCCTCCAGATAAGAGGCCTAGGGTGGAGCCAGAGGTGGAAGGTTTGGAACATTTTTCAGATTACTCAGAGTCTTCGGCTGAAGACATTCAGGATTTTCCTCCTTATTCTGATTCAGACGCAGAGGATTCCAGTCCTTCTGCTTCTCCTCCAGAGGATTTTTCTTTTTCAGAAACCCTGCATTCTATGAGGGAGCATTTTAAATGGGAAGGTCAGGATTTCTCAGATTCCCGAAAGAGGCTTAGGGAATTTTTGTTTTTACCACAACATCGGCCCTTGGCTATACCTCCTGTTTTAGATGTTGTTCAGGATGTTTTTTCTGAGGCTTCCCTTAATCCAGACTCTTTGCCTCCTGCGCCAGTTAAACCAGATAGGTATTACAGAGTGCCTGAGGCTCATAAATATCTGTATAAGAGCCCAAGGGCTGACCCAGAAACTATTAGCCAGGGACCTAAGGGTGTCAGGGCTTCTGTTGTAAAGAATCCAGTTCCTATGGATAAAGATTCTAGAGCTTTGGATAGGTGGGGTAAAAAAGTGTATACCTCTTCCACTCTAGCAATGAGGGCTTTGAATTGCCAGTTTCATATGTTGAAGTACCAGAATTTTCTCCTTACTCAGTTAAAATCTAAGGTAGATGCTTTGGCAGAGGGCATAGAGTGCAAGGAATTACAGGATTTGGTTCATGCCTCTGATCAGGTGGGTAAGCATTCTTTGCAGTGTGGTTTTGATGCTTTACAGGCTTCCTCCAGGGTGGCTGCCACTGGATCAGTTATTCGTAGGCACGCCTGGCTTAAGGATCAGAACTTGTCAGAGCATGTTAAAGCTCGAATTTTGGATGCTCCTCTGCAGTCTGAAGTTTTGTTTGGTTCTCCTGTGGAGTCAGTCTTAAAGAAAATGGAAGACAAAGCTAAGTCTATGCAGACTGTTAAGGAATTTTTGCAGGTGCAGCCCCCTAAGTTTAGCAGAAATTGGCCTACTAAGGGATGGGCTTACCCTTCTTCTGATTTACAGTCTAGGGGCAGATCTAGGCGTGGTAGGGGCAGAGCTCAGGGTTCTTTCAGGCCTAGAACGTGGAGTTCCCCTGCACAATCTACAGGTGAGGGCAGGGGCCAGTCCTTTCGTAAACAGACCCAATGACCTGCATCTTCAGCTGCCAGATCCTTCCTGTCTGGCAGCTCCTCTGGGAGGAAAGTTGGCACTCTTCAGGCAAAACTGGCTTTTAGTCACCCAGGACAAATGGGTGTTGGACATTATAGACCGAGGCTACAAGTTTTATTTCCACACATTGCCTCCTTTCAAAGGCATGCCAGACGTTCCTCCTCAGCAAAGGGTGGAGGCTCACAAACAGATTTCTTTACTTCTTCAAATGGGGGCTATACAGCAGGTCCCTCTGTCAGAAGTGGGCCTAGGATTTTATTCTCGCCTGTTTCTTGTACCAAAGAAAGGAAACACTTGGAGGCCAATTTTGGATTTATCTATCCTCAACACATACCTGGACATTCCAAAATTCAAAATGTTGACTTTGCAACAACTTCTGCCTCTGTTGGGCAAAGATCACTGGATGGTAACTCTGGATCTCAAAGAGGCTTATCTTCATATTCCTATCAGGCCCAGTTGCAGGAGATTCCTGCGTTTGGCTGGGACTTTACATTATCAGTTCTCTGCATTGCCCTTTGGCTTATCTACTGCGCCCAGGGTGTTCACAAAGGTTCTGGCTCTGGTGATAGCCTTCTTAAGGTTAAGAGGAATACAAATTTATCCTTGTTTGGACGACTGCCTGATTCTTGCTCAAGACAAAAACAAGCTACTTCACCATCTACAGTATGTTATGGCAGTGTTAAGGTGCCTAGGGTATTCTGTGAATGAAACAAAGTTCAGTCTAGTACCCTCTCAGGAAATGTGCTTTCTGGGTGTGAGACTGAATACAGCCTCCCAGATGGCTTTTTTGACCCCGGACAAGCAAAGAAAACTTACACTTTACTTCCAACAATTGTCTCTACGGTCCAGGCTGACTGCAAGGACAGTCCTTCAAGCCTTTGGGTTCATGGCATCTTGTATTCTGGTGCTTCCCAATGCCAAACTGCATATGAGGAAGCTACAATGGTATCTCAAAAGTGTATGGACCTTAACACTGCCACGATCTGGACACTGTCATTCAGATAATACCTTGCATTCAAAAGGAATTTTTGTGGTGGGCTCAGGAATGTCACCTAAACAAGGGACTCTCTGTGACCCGACCAGAGGCGAGTCAGATCTTAACGACAGATGCCTCAGACAAGGCTTGGGGAGCACACCTCAATGGAAAATGGGTTCAAGACACGTGGCCTGCCAGACTTCAACATTTACATATCAACTTGAAGGAGATGTTAGCAGTCCAATTTGCATTGATGGCTTTCAAGGATCTACTTCACCCAGGACAAGTGTTGATTCAAACAGACAACACAACTGTCATGTGGTACATCAACAAGCAAGGGGGAACCCATTCGTACCCTCTTTGCAGGCAAGCTATGATTTTGTGGGAGACTGCTCTCAGTTTGCACCTCACTCTTCAGGCAACGTTTCTGCCAGGAGCACAGAACTCCTTAGCAGATGTTTTGAGCAGACAGATGGTGGATCCCCATGAGTGGAAGTTGGATCCTCATGTATTTCGACAGTTGACAGTGATATGGGGGACTCCAGACATAGATCTGTTCGCTTCTCCACTAAATTTCCAGTTGCCAAAGTTTTGCACAAAGATGTTTCATCCAAAAGCTTGGAAAGTGGATGCTCTATCATTCAGTTGGAACAATCTTCACGTCTATGCCTTTCCTCCTCTGCCTCTCCTTCCCAAGGTGCTCTTGAAGGTCAGACAGGACAAGCCCTCCATGATTCTAATAGCTCCAGATTGGCCACGGCAGCACTGGTACCCTCTGCTGAGGAGTTTAGTACGGGAGCCTCCTTGGCCTTTGCCATCAATTCCACACCTTTTGTCTCAGGCAGGCAATCATTTCCTCAATGTCAGGATACACTCCCTGCATCTGACAGCCTGGCATATTCTGTTCTAGACCCTGGAAGGTCGCAGCTTCCTCAACAAGTTTTGAATGTCATTTTGGAGGCCAGAAGGCCTAGTACAAGGAAAGTTTATGCTGATAAATGGAGGAGATTTTTTATTTGGAGCAAAGCAAAGAGCTTTGATGTTTCCAGGCCTAATTTGAGTGTTTCACTTCAATATCTTACAGAATTATTAGACAAGGGTTTGTCTTTCTCCTCTGTAAAAGTTCATGCTGCAGCCATTTCTGCTCACTATGACTGTGACCCACCATTATTCTCTCATCCTTTGTTTAAGCAATTCCTTAGAGGGGCAAAGAACATAAGACCCCCACGTAGAGCTCCTACTCCTTCCTGGGATCTCAATTTTGTGTTGGAAAACTTACTTTACCTCCTTTTGAACCTGCAGCTACATCTGAGTTGAAGTTTTTGTCTTGGAAGACTGCTTTTTTGTTGGCCATTACGTCTGCTAGAAGGGTATCTGAATTACAGGCTCTCATGGCAGTTGAGCCCTTCCTGATTTTTCATAAGGATAGGGTATCTCTGCGTACTAACCCTACTTTTATGCCTAAAGTGGTTTCAAATGTGGCCTTGAACCAATCTATTCATTTGCCTACTTTTTATGCTGATCCCCAAAATAAAGGGGAGAAAATTTTGCACACTTTGGATATTCACAGGCAGTTGCGTTATTATTTGAGCAGGACTAAAAGTTTCAGACAGTCTCAACAGCTATTTGTTTCTTTTGCTTTGAGCTCTCAGGGGAAACCTGTTTCTAAACAAACTATTTCTAAGTGGATTGGTCGTTGTATTGCTTTTTGTTATTCTCATCATGGTAAGGAGATTCCGGCTGGAATCAGACCTGATTCCACTAGGGCTACTGCCACTTCTACTGCTTTTTTAAGGGGTGTAGCTACTAAAGATATTTTGGAAGCAGCTACTTGGAGTTCAGTGCACACTTTTTCTAAACATTACCATCTCCCTCTTTATTCCAAATCTAGGGCTGGGTTTGCCACTGCAGTCTTACAGGGCATGTTAGCAGCTCCCAATGCTTTATGATTTTGCCAACCTCCCTTTACCTTTGCTTTGGGATTCTACCCACAGGTTATGACTGCAGCAGTGTGAGATGAAGAACATAGTACAGTTTTGTACCTACCATAAATGTAGATGTTCGAAGATCCACATTGCTGCAGTCCAATTTACCCTCCCTCCTTCCCCTCTGTAGTTTGGAGTGGTTGTATGGTTTGGGTTGTAAATATTGTTTGTACATGGGTTTTGGAGGTTTTTCTGTTTTTGGCTATGGCCTTTCTTTTTAGGGCCTTCTGACATCTGGGGCAAGAAAGACTGAGGATATGACGTCGGTCATGCGCTTTAATACCATGGCGTACTGACGTCAGATCTGAGCGACCATGACCGACGCCAGCCTAACACTTTGGTATTCGGGCCGACCGAGGACAGCGGACTACCCACAGGTTATGACTGCAGCAATGTGGATCTTCGAACATCTACATTTATGGTAGGTACAAAACTGTACTTTTGGCTTGTCTAACTTTATTTTTAGTGTAGGAGGGATAGAAGCTGCAAAGAGGATTGATAACGATTTTCATCCGAGTATAAGTGGCTCATTTGGAATACCTGTCTGTTTCTGGAAAACACATGCCTGGTTGTGTCCACTGAAAATTATAACATCTCCAAGCATTGTACATTTTGCAGTATCCATTGTCAGGAAACTTGGCCAAACATTGATTACTCTTCTCACTTTACAGACTTAGACTAACAGCAGCTCTGTTAAAGCCCTAAGATTAGTCAGATGTACAGACATCCCCCTCTACTTCTGCACAAACTCAGTTATCCATTATTTTTGTGTCCATTCTTCCAAAAGGTAAATAGCTTGTGAACACAGAATGTTTACCTTCTCTGACTGCTGGAAAGGTTCAGGCTAAAAAGTTTCCTCTTATGTTGAGCTTTGTAAGAAGCTTCTGTATTCATGATTCCCATGTCATGCACCTGAAGGAGGACACTGCAGTGGATTATTCCTTATCGGCAGTTGCTGGGATGGTATTCCTATGTCATATACAGTACACATGTTTGCTTCTTTCTCTGACCTCTCAAAAACAATTTATCTGATATCAATCTTTACTCAATCCTTAACATTGATGTTCGGTTCCGAACCTCGGGACTGAGACAGATGTTTACTTCAGCTTGTGCTCTCCAAACTCTTGAGCCAGACTCTACCCATAATGCTCCATACAGAAGTTACCTCAGATCTCGTTTGCCATTTTGCAGACCAGACACGTTCATTCTTTCTTTTGAGCCTTGGTGTAATTTTTCTGTGAGTATTGTCTAATTTATACACTTCTCTTTATAACTCTTTATATTTCTACTTACTCCTCCCCTTCTTATTGCAGCTAATTTTCCCATTTTGTCTTTATTCTACCATTAGTAGACTATCCAGTATCATCTTGGTACTCTTTCCTCGTTCTCTCTCGCTCTCTTTTTCTTTAGCATTTTACAGTATTCTCACATACCATTGTTGGTATTTTCTATCTAAAAAAAGGGCTTTCTTTCTATTATATTTCTCTCACTATCTTCTGTAGTATGTTTGCTGACAATCTCGTCCAGTTATTATGGTCGAACAACAGGAAAAACTTTCTCCTTCTAAACCCACTAAAGGCACCTCTGGGTTTAAGAGGTGTAAGAAATGTGAGAGCAAAATGCCCAACTCAGACGTGCATACCCTGTGTGTGTACTGCCTTGGAAAAATACATTTACTGGAAAACTGTGCGATTTGTTATGGGTTTTCATCCCGAACCCTAACAGAAAAAAAGAGCAAACTCATTTTGAAAGGACTCATTAAATCTGGATTTGGCGAGGCCATTTCTGAGTCCAGGACCAAAGCTAACACTTCATCTTCTTCACCTGCTTCAAAGAAAAGGCCTTCCTCAGTTCCAAGGTCCATGGAACCATCAAGGAAAATACCAAAAGTTTCCTCAGTACCAAAGAGTTCATCAGCATCAGAGAATCTGACTGGAACTACTTCTAAATTGGTTTCAGAGCCAACAGCTTCTTCTTCAGCACCTACTGAGACATCGGTACCAAAGCAATTAGGGCTGCCTCTGCTCTCAAGAACATCATATTCCTCATCTGTGGACACTTTTTAAAGACGCTCCTTTTGTGGAAGTAAGACCCCCTAAATTTCCTTCCACTGCATCTTTTTGGTCTACTTAAGAGTCTCTCAGAGATGGACATCATGAGACTGTGGATCAGCTGCTGGTGGCTAGTGGATTATCCTCCATTCTGAGCCACACCGGCATCGGAAGTGTTCATCCTATGACACCCCCATACCCTCCTCCTCCAACTTTTGCCGAGTTGTTGGAGCCCTTGATCCCGACTCTTCTGGCTCTGTCTCGGTTCTGGTAGCATCTTTGTCTCTGGTTTCGAGAACCGCCTTGAGTACCTTTGAGCTTTCGGCACCAGAGACCTCCTGGGGTCTAGACTCTATGGTTGGGTTCGAGATACATGGTACCTTTTCAGCTCCTTCGTAACCATCCGTGCCTCTCGGCACCTCAGCCTTTGTAGTGTCGACCCAGCCTTCTGTTCTGAGGGCTGCCTCCTCGGTGCAGGGTGTAACCCCGGTTCCAAAGGAGTCTCTTTCATTCTGGGACACCATCCCTCTGCTGGGGGGGGGGGGCAGCCTTCCAGATTACAGAGAAGGCATTGTCTGTTGGAGAGACTGTACTTGCCATCCCTGTCAGAACAGATTTCTGCATCTCCTCAACCTGAGCTACCATCAGTCTCATCCCTACGACAGAGGGCACACAAGTCTCCGTTAACACTCACCTTAGTAGTCTCCTCCTTGGTACTTCCCCGGATCATCCCCCTGAGGAAGTCCCTGCAAAAATGAAGTGTAAGAGGAAGCACTTAGGCTCTCCTTAAGAGTCTTTCACCAAATATACTGATTTTGATGAAGGGAAGGTTCCCCCAGGTCACCCCCTGATGATGTTTCCTTTTGGGACATCCTAGAACTCCTGAAACAGAGGGGTGGCTGGTCAGTATACCTGGAGGCTTTTCTTGAGCAACCCGCTACTTTTTGGATCTCTCCGCCAGCTGACGATCTTATTAAACTGATCACTTAATGGGCATGGAAGATGCTTGATGCCATAGAGCCAATCCATAAGAGACCTGATTGACTATTATCTGCCCCAAAGGAGGAACCACATTGGGCCAAAGGAACTTGCAGAGGAAAGTCCTACTATCCATCCTCCTAACAAGGAGTCTAGGACTTTGGATAGATTTGGGAAGCTCATTTATGCTTCATCGACCTTTGCTCCAAGGTCCTTGAATTATGTGGCGCACTTTACAAGACTACAGAGGGATTTGATCAAGGAGCTTTCGGATACCCTCGAAGGAGCAATGGCTGAATGGGTACAAGATAAAGTTACTTCTCACCTTGCATCCCTAGAAGCAATTTCTAACTCATCCATGAGGCTTGTTGCCCATGCAGCTGAAGGGACGACTAGGGCAGCTGGTTCAGACATAGCCATTAGAAAGCATTCCTGGATGCACATGTGTGACTTTGTGGAGCCATTTAAAGAGTCATTTGCCAATGCTCCGTTTGACAGATCTTCCCTGTTTGGTCCCAAGGTAAAAGATACCCTAGCCAGATGTGAAAAAGACGGTAAGACCCTTTCTGCCATTGGTATATGTTTCTCCACTCCTCAGAGACCGTACTGTAGGAACCAGAGGAGTGGGAGACTATGGCTTAAAAAATTTGAAGGGCCTTTCCAGGATTCACAAGACAAAGTCTTCTCCCAGGGCAGAGGGGAAAGCAATGGAAGACGGTGCCCTAGAGGCAGACCTGGTCTGCAAAACCAGAGCTCCAGAGAGACTTTCTCTGGAGCTTTCTACCAGCACCCCTGAATGGGTGTCCGATTGCCCACCTCTGCAGGCAGTCGGGGGATGACTTTCTCTGCACCAATCTGCCTGGCAGATGTTAACACTGGACAAATGGGTGCAGGGAATTATATCCAGAAGTTGCCAAATTCCTCTATCACAACCTTCAAAACCCCAGAGAAAACTCCCAGACGTACCACCCAGTCTAAAGGAAGCAGCAATTCCAGATGATCATGGTTCAGTCGATACTTCCATTCCTGGAAAAAGACGAGTGGATGTGCTCTAGCGACCTCCAAGATGCTTATTACCACATAAAAATGGAAAAGAGCAGCAGGAGGTTTTTACGCTTCTGGCTTGGAGCCAGTCAATTCCAATTCAGAGCACTGCCCTTTGGACTCGCCACCGCATTCATGGCAGTGGTAGCAGCTCATCTAGGACTGCAAGGGTTTTGAGTATTTCCATATCTCGATGACTGGCTTCTCATCGCTGCCACCAGATGTAAGTTAGAATGGGCAAGAGATTATACCATACATCTCTGTACATCTCTAGGAATAACTATAAACTTCGGAAAGTCCACACTTCAACCCACTCAACAACTGAATTTCATTAGAGCTCACTTAGACACTGTCTCAGGAATTGCATCTGTCCTTCCAGAAAGGTTACAGCATATAAGATCCCAGGTCAGTCAATTGCTACACAACGACAAGGTCCCAGCAAAATTAGTTCTTCAAACATTGGGCTCCATGGCAGCAGCAATCACCCTAGTTCCTTTGGCAAGGAATCACATGCGGATATTGCAATGGCTACTAGTGTCCTAATGTTCTCTCATACACCAACCAATGTCTCAGCCAATTCTGATTACCAATCGCTGCAAGCACAACTTGTGGTGGCTACATGCCAGCTGGGTTCTCATGGGTCATCCTTTCATTCTTCCCCAGCCCCCAGCCCCAAACCACAGTGACCACGAATGCTTCCCAGATGGGGAGGGGGGGGCATTATCTGGGAAGGACAGTCCAAGGCACGTAGTCCCAGTTGGAGGCCAACTAGCACACTGATGTACTAGAGATGAGGGCAGTGCTGTTAGTGTTGCAAGCATTCCAAGATGTCCACCCTTAAGGAACAGTAGCGGTTCAGACAGACAACATGTCAGTAGTCTGGTACATAAACAAACAAGGGGGGAACCAAATCTTACCCGTTATGTCAAGAAACACTTTGGCAGTGGACAATTTCTTCCAACCACTTTCTCACAGCAACACACGTTGTGGGGAACTCCAACGTGATAGCGGACAAATTGAGCAGAACTATTCTCTTGCCTCTCGAGTGGTCTCTCATTCCAGCAGTGGTGAACAACATTTTTTACCACTGGGGCCAACCTTGCTGCAACCTTTTTGCCTCTTCTCTAAATAGCAAGTGCACTAGTTACTTTGCCCTAATCTCCTTCTCAGTGGGGGTCACCCAGAGATGCTAGTCTCCACAGTTGACCTCCCGGTCTGCTTTATGCCTTTTCCCCAATTCCTCTCATTTCAAACTTCCCGAAGAAAGCCAAAAGGACGGAAAATTCAATAATTCTCATTGCCCCCTTCTGGCCTCTACAAGTTTGTTTTCCCTTCCTATGGCCTCATTTAATTTGTAAACCATGGATTCTGGACCCAGTTCCAGGTCTACTGTCTCACCTGGAAGGGGCATGGTGCATCCAAATCTCCAAAACCTAAGCTCACTGCGTAGCTTCTCCAAATCCCATGATTGCCATGCATCCTTCTCTTTCCTCACTGGTCCAACAAATGATCACCGCTCATCACAAATCGTCTACAAGGAGGTTATACCTAAGTAAATGGGAGAAATTTGATAGATGGGCTCTGGATAATGAGCTAGATCCTTATTCCAGCCCTATCCACACTCTGCTTCAATAATTAAAATGCATCTACCTGTAATTTCAAACTTCCATATAGGACTGGAGGGTGCCCCTCTGACATCACACAAACTATGTAAAGCATTCCTAAAAGGTCTAAAGACCTCCATTTAAAAAAATCTCTTCCCCCTTGGGATTTAATTATGGTTCTTCAGGCCCTGACTAGGAACCCCTTTGAACCATCAGCAACTTGTGACTTAAAATATCTGTCTTGGAAAACCTTATTTTTGGTGGCTATCACTTCTGCCAGAAGAGTCTCAGAACTTCAGGCCCTATCGTGCGAACCTCCATGCTTAAATTTTTCATAAGGATAGAGTTGTGCTTCAAACTAATCCTTCCTTTCTGCCCAAGGTTGTATCTGAGACTAATATTAATCAGACTCTACAGCTACCAGTCTTTTTCCCAAATGTTTCAAACAAGGAAGAACATACTCTCTATTTACTTGATGTGCACAGACAACTACGTTTTTGTCTTCACAGGACTGAAGTATTTAGAAAATCAAACCAACTTTTTTGTGGAGTTTTCTTCTCTCCATCTACGTAACCCAGTCTCTAAGGTTAACTTGGCCAAGTGGCTTAGAGACATCACTTTCATTTATCATTCTAAAGCACTCCAGCTCCCAAAAACAGTTCAAGCCCATTCTACAAGAGCAGTAGCTACTTCTGCAGTCTTTCATGCCAGAGTTTCTTATGACATTTGTGCAGCAGCCACTTGGTCTTCTCATCATACCTTTATCACTCATTTACAAATCTGTGGATGACGCAGTGGTGCAGAGGTTAGTGTTGTCGCCTCACAGCAAGAGGTTGTCCAGTTCAGGTCTCGGCTAGGTGCTTTCTGTGTGGAGTCTGCATGCCCCCCCCCCCCCGTGTTTGTGTGGGTTTCCACCAGGTGTTCCATTTTCCTCCTACATTACAAAGACATGTCTGGAGCATTTCTCCCCGTACCTCCGCTGAAAATTGGCTTGTTCCAAGTCTGACTTTCCAGGTTAACAAATAAATAATTTAAAATTAAAGATTAAATTGGATCAGGTCACAAGGGGACGAGCATACTTTGACTCTATGGTGCTTAGGAATATTCTCCCGTGAGACTTTCTGAGGCTAAAGTAGCTGGGGACTCTGTCCCACTGTCAAGGATTGGGTGAAGATTGACAACATAGTGTTCCATCTGTGTTGTCGATCTTCACCGATCCTTGACATCCCCACCCTCCGTCCCCCATCCTGCGAGTCTTAGTAGATTATGGGTAGAGCCTGGCTTGTTAGTTTGGAGAGCACGAGCTGAAGTAAACGGCTGTCTTGGTTCTGAGGTTCAGAACCGAACCACACTGTCAAGGATTGGCGAAGATCGGCAACACAGATGGAACGTTATGGTAAGACATAATTTCTTTTTCTCAGGAGACAGGGATGGTTTTGCACATGGTTAGAGGGACATATAAAAATGCACAATTTCCCTGATGGAGACTGGGGAAATTTGTCAGTGGTATTTGGTGCGGGATTGGTCCTGCTGCCATATGTCCCTTATGAAGGTGAAGATAAGCTCAGTGTTAATAACTGTTGCACAAAGTGCAAATGAACCTTGCATGTTGTGGTAGGGAAAGCAGATAAACTCTGACAGCCATGATGGTTCTTTTGATTAGCCTCCACAGTAGGGTACATAGTTCGATTAATGGGGAACCTGGTGATTGGCAGGCAGTGGGCAGCAAAAAGTAGCATTAAAAATATTTGTCCCTATTCTTTGGTCAGCATGAACTATTCTATAACAAAATAGCAATCATCTTATTTAAAATGATAACACTTATCTTCAATACAGTCTACATGGACTGCCTTTTTTTCTGCAGCACTTCATTTCAGTCCAAACTTGTAAGATTTATTGTAAAATCTCTGAGGACACACAAATCATAACTGCTCTTAGTAAAATTTATAATAGTTCCCAAGCTTCCTTTAGAAAATCAGATATTTTGCTACATGTACTTTTGGCCATCAGTAATTGTCATGAATGAGTCCCTTAAATAATTCTACATAATTTCTAGTAATCTTTGTTACACATTATCACATCTTATGTGAGAGACTCACTTTATGTGCAAGTTCTTAGAAAATAAGTATTATAATAAAGCTGAAGTTGAATTGGAACTCAGGGGACCAATCTGAGATGAGCAATGCAGAAAAAAATGTGTACCATTAATTGGTTCGTACTGTGGGGTACTGAAAAATAGTGACACTTACCTGAGAATCTAGATATCCTTCCTTTCTGCCCAAGGTTGTATCTGAGACTAATATTAATCAGACTCTACAGCTACCAGTCTTTTTCCCAAATGTTTCAAACAAGGAAGAACATACTCTCCATTTACTTGATGTTAGAGGGACATATAAAAATGCACAATTTCCCTGATGGAAACTGGGGAAATTTGTCAGTGTTGTTTGGTGCGGGATTGGTCCTGCTGCCATATGTCCCTTATGAAGGTGAGGAAGAGTTTTGTGGTCTGTGGGAAAGATGCACAGAATTTTGATTGGCACGCATTTTGCACTTTTTCTTTTTCCTTGTCTGTATTATAAACTTTGGATTATGTCATCCTAATTCCCAGTCCTGCTGTTATGTGGGAAAAGATGTGGACCCAGTGAGGGCCAGGGGACTGTTGTATCTTTAAATCAAAGATTGGCTCCATTTCAGTGTATCTGGCTTAGTAGTGACTTTACTACCTCTCAAACATTCAGCACAAGGTGGTGGAGGTTATTAATGCAACTATAAAGTCATCTGGTAGTATTACCACAGGGCCAGATGAAGTAGTTTCTTGATTTTGGACAACTGAACTGCCTGTCTGCCCTCATAACAGTCCACAGGAGAGTTTTTTTCAACTTCAGGTACCTATTTATCCCAATTCTTTGTTACTCAGCCATCATGGTTCATATCTCAGAATTGTGGGCCGTTCATTACTTGGTAGAATGTAGTTCAACCTTGACTCACCACAGACTAGTTCTGCAGTTCTTGCAAGAATGTAATCAGAATGTTTTCTCCTTCCTGGCCTGTGCTGTTGGTCTCCTCCTGACCTGACTTAGTGAACGTGTGATATGCATATGTCAAAAGGCTACTCTCCTGTGATGTACACATCTCAGAGGACTCCTTTTTTGAAAGCAATCACCTGCGTGCTAGTCCAGATTCCAGGTTGTAAGTTCTTGCATGTAAAATGGATTGGGTCTGCCTGAGGTTCACCATTAATTTCCTGCTAAATTAGTTTAATTTTTTATCTGTAAACAAATCTATTCATATAATATTCGGTCTTTTTGAAGTTCCATTAGTTCTTTTTCATTTTCAGTAGTAATTCTTTCTGGAAAAAGGAAGGTGAGCTCAAGAAATTGGACTGGTTGTTTCTTTCTGTTTGTGATGACAGCGCCGCGTCCCCCTTCTGTTCCATTTAGTAAGTAGGCCTGTCTAAAAGACTTGCATGTTGCCTTTACATTCTTTTAACATTAAGAAAGTAATCTGTTAAGGAATTAAGTTTGGGGACACTGCACTATAGTAGGAGTTGTCACTGCAACGTGGGTATGCTTTTGGAATATGTTTATGGTGAATATCTGAACTGTGGCCATTTGTCTGTCTGTTCATTCCTTTACTACCTATTGTAGTTGGATGTGCAGTCTATAAACAGGTATTATTTTGGAAGGGCTGTTGTACAAAGTATCTCTTAATCTTTTCTTGTACAGGGGAACCATCCTTTTTTACTTAATCTGGCTGCTTGAGCTTCTTACATATTGTGAATTCACTACAGAACAAAGTGAGATTTGCAGAAATGAAAGTGCTCACGCAGTGGGTGAGTCCTCTCTACCTGCATATTGCATCAGGCCTACCTAATGTTGTTGAAGCATACCATATCGAGGGCCAACCTACTGGCCACACTATTCCACCACACCATTTGATCACCACAGTAAATAAAGAGAAATAGAGAATTCAACAGCTTACTTTCAGGGGGGTTATGTCCATTTGCACCCTAGTGTGTGGGTTTTTGCTACACCATATCCCTTATCTGTGTCTGTAGAGAGAAAGTGAGAGAGACTGGTAGTACCTTCAAAATTGTACCAACTTAAAGGAATGTCCCTAAGTTGGTGTGACCTCAGATGTGTATATAGGGAGTGACAGTATGGAGCAGATTGTCCACATTTGGAAAGTGCAGTTTTGTAGACACCCATTCCCCCAATTGCAGAAAATGTTATTGCTTCATTTATTAAATTTGATAAGTTGAAGTCGACCCATCTCTCTGTTCCTTGACTTTGCATTGATTTCAAATAGAATTTCAAGTTACGTAATGTACTGGTACTGTTTTTTTTTTTTTTCTTGGTTGGTACTCTGTTCAAAATAGATCATAAGTGGTAAACCCAGGGAGCACTTCTGCTGTAGTCTGACCATAGGGGCTCTGACGTTAGGAGTTGTGCCAAAGCATAACCTTACCTTAACGTGAAGTTTGAAGAGCTATGCGAGAGAGCAAGGGCAAGGAGTTTACAGGTGGTAACGCAGTGCTCAGAACCTCCCACCACTCAACTAGAGCTTCTCCAAGTTCAACAAATGTCAAAGTACTTACAGATATGTCATCTTTTATTTAGTTGTAAGAGGTATGCAACAAGATCATTTGATGTTCTTCGTGTTTCACTGTTGCAGTCATCACATTTGGGTTATCCCTGCCAGGGTAGCCCTCAGTCGGCCTGAATGCCAGAGGCTTAGTATTTCTGCATCGGTTGCTGTTGCTTCAGGACTGATGTCAGGTCGTCAGTAGTATAAAGTAAGGCAGCCGATGGCATTACATCAGTCTTTCTTGCCGAGGAGCCCAAAGCAGAAGCAGTTTTCACGAGTGCCGGTCGGCCGCTACCTGAGTTTTCATTTCTGAATTGAAGTTGAAGTCTTCTAAAGCTAAGTACCCCATTGGGGATCCTTTTTTCTTGCTCTAACCGATGTCAGAAAAAGTTAACAATTGTCTTGCCTGTGGAAAACAAATACCACACCGAGACTTTCATTCTTACTGCGTCACTTGGTTAGGCCCAGACCACGACGTCCCCGCTATCGCTTTTGTGCTTTCTTCAACACCAGAACTATAGGTTGTCAGGGCCTTATTGTAGCTAGATAATTTCACTCTCAGTCCTTGATTTTCGATATGGCTTCGGTAAGCCATCGAACAGCAGATCTTCCAAAAAAACGTAAGGATAAAGACAGAGACAGACCTCACAGGTCCAAACCTTCAGACGAAGCATCCGTTAAGCTAGTCATCAGTTCTCCAGTCCTCAGTGACGTGCTTTCACAGCCCCTGATGCCCGCTTCTGTGACTTTGCAGGCCACTACTGAGACCCTTTCAGAGCCCGGTATGCTGCAAAACTCTTCATCGACTAAGGATCCTGTGGTACCTTGGATGGGTCTGGTGCCGCTGAGCAGGCACCGGCTTCCGAGGAAATACTTTGCACTACTGATTCTCGACGCCAACCGACTTCTTTCGTGTCTACTGTTCTTTCGAAAACTACCGAGTTTCTAAGGCCCAGAGTACAAACCACACCCAAGAAACCGATGACCCCATCTCAGGCACCTGCTTCCTTGCCTCAGTCTAAAATGCTTAAAATGACGGAAGACCTTGTAATGTTGATCAGGGGAAGCCAAGCTACCCCTTTCAAAAGAAAAAGGGATTTGTCCCCAGTAGTCTTATCTGAACAGGAGTCCGATGACTCTGATGGCTCTGAATATGAAGACATGCAACCCCTTTCTGCTTATGAAGATTCTGATGTAGAGGATTCCTTTCCTTCAGCCTCTCCACCCGAAGATTTTTCCTTTGGGGAAACCCTTCATGCTTTTAAGGAGCATCTTCAGTGGGAATGTCAGGACTAACCTCAGTCTAAAAAGAGACTCTGGGAGTATTTAGATCTTCCACAGCACAGACCCTTGGACTTTCCTCCTGTCCTAGATGTTTTGGATGATGTTTTCATGGAATCTAGTTTAACTCCTGACACCCTCCCTCCTGCTACCAGGAAACTTGACAGGACTACCGCCTATGTGGTAGTTCATGGGTACAGAGTTTTTACCAAAAGGGATGACAATGCACTTTCTGGCATTGAGCTGGAGGCCATGGCTTTGACAACAGGCATCTGTCTCAGCGAGGCCCTTTTGTAGGATGTCCACATCTTTTGGAGTTTTGATTATGGCTTCTAGTTTGCAGTCATCTGCGAACTTCATTAGCCAAAGACCTTCTGTGTTAGCCTGTACTTCAGAGAAGTAGATACGAAACAGGAGAGGACCCAGGACTGAACCCTGTGGTACTCCACTTGTCACTGGTCTGAAGTTGGATTTGGAGTCTGCTACTTTCACAGTGTGGGTTCTGTCAGTGAGCAAGTTGGCTACCCATCTTGTGACATAGGGATTTATACCTAGTTTAGTGAGTTTATCTATAATTCCAGAGTGGGGGATGGTGTCGAAAGCCTTGGTGAGATCTAGATAGGCTGTGTGAACCACCTTACCCTCATCTACGGCTTTGGTGACTGCTTCAGAGAAGTTTATCAGGTTTAGGAGACATGATCTGCCTTTTACAAACCCAAACTGGGTGGGGTCCTGAGTTTGGAGAGTACCAATGTCATTGTTTATAAGTTCCATGATGATACGTTCCATAGCCTTGCAGACCAGGCTCATCAGGCTAATGGGGCGGTAGTTTCCGGGGTCCGTGGTAGCTCCCCCTTTGTGGAGTGGGATAACCGTCGCTGTGCGCCATTCAGTGGGCACATAGCCTGAGGTGAGGCTATGATTGAACATGATACTTAGTTGGGGTGCCAGTTCGTTCTGTAGTTCATGTAGAACACACAGCCTGGGATGTTGTCAGGTCCCATGGATGCTGTGTTCTTGGCTTTGGAGAGTGTGTTTTTTACCTCTGCAGCCATGATTACAGGAACTTTGCATTCTTCTGGTATAGAGATGGGCCCTTTAGGGGATGACAAAGGAGAGCAGATCTGAGTGTTGCCATTGAGATACTTGACTTAGCTATAGAATGCTTTGTGGTTGTCTTTTGAGTCAGTGACGATTTTGTTTTCGTAACTAGCTTTGGAGGATTTTATGAGGGACCTCGGCTTCTTACTGAGGCTGACCATTGAGTTTCTCCAATCATGGGATTTTACTCTTTTTTTACAACAGTTTCTTTCTTCTGTTGTAGAGTTTGTTTATGGCAGGGGACCACCAGATTGGCTTCCTCTTTTTGGAGGATTGCATTTTGGTTCTGTTAGGGATTGCACGATCCATGCATTTGTGTAAGTGCTTATAAAGTGCATTTATATAGGATTCAGCAGTCATACCTCTGTTGTCCATCAGCATGGGTGTCGTGAAGTTTGCCACTTCTGTCTTAAGAAGCGTGAAGTTGGCTTTGGAGAAATTTTTTACTGTGGTTTCCCTAATGGGGGTGGGGGAGGGATGTGGATGTCTAGGGTGATTAGCTTGTGGTCGGATCTGACCAATGAGCAATTGACTTCTGGTGTGGAGCACCGGTTGCCCATGCTGGTAATAACCAGGTCTAGGATGTTGCTGCCCCTGGTGGGGGTGTGGATAAGTTGATCCAAGGCATTGGAATTTATGAATTCCAGAAAACTTTGAGCACAAGAGTTGGTACATGAGTAGTTTTTCCAGTTAATGGTGGAGTAGTTGAAATCGTCCATTGATGTTCTTCATCTCACATTGCTGCAGTCATAACCTGTGTGTAGTCCGCTGTCCTCGGTCGGCCCGAATACCAAAGTATTAGGCTGGCGTCGGTCATGGTCGCTCAGATCTGACGTCAGTACGCCGTGTGTATTAAAGCGCATGACCGACGTCATATCCTCAGTCTTTCTTGCCGCATGGTCCGAAGCAGAAGCAGCGTTTGCAAGTGCCGTTCGACGTTCTGAAATTTTCGTATTCTGAGTTTCAGACCGAAAACCAAGTTGGGCTAAGTACCCCGTTGGGGAATATTTTTGTTTTTTCTTGCCTCAGTTAATTCCGGATGTCAGAAAAAGTGAATAATTGTATTTCTTGTGGGAAACAGATACCGCATAGGGATTACCACTCTCTCTGTATTCCTTGTTTGGGGCCTGAGCATGACGTAGTCGGGTGTCGCTTTTGTGCTAGATTTAATAAGCGCACCATTAAACGTAGGTTAGATTGTGCTAGGCTTGTTTTCGGTAAGCGGTGTAATTACAATATGCCGTCGAATCCTCCGACGCCCGCTACCTCTAAGAAGCGCAAGGAAAAATCGTTAAAGTCCAAGCAGGATGAGTCGTCCGTTCCGGACGCCGGTTCTTTAGAAACTACGGTGGAATCTGTGGATCCAGCCGAGGTTTCAGCTGAGTCTCAGGGGGAGCCATTCATTTTGCAAGATGTGGCCTCTCAGGAGTCGGGTCAGGCTGAGGGGGCCTCTCAGGTTGCTGTACTCCCTTCTTTGCATAAGGTGGTTAGGCCTTCCCCTTCTGTCTCTAAGGTACCTTCCAAGGTCAGTCCTAGTTCTGCAGGTTCTGTACCTAAAAAACACATGCTTAAAATGGCAGAAGATTTGATTTCCTTAATCAGGGGTTCTATGCCCCCTCCAGATAAGAGGCCTAGGGTGGAGCCAGAGGTGGAAAGTTTGGAACATGCTTCAGATTACTCAGAGTCTTCGGCTGAAGACATTCAGGATTTTCCTCCTTATTCTGATTCAGACGCAGAGGATTCCAGTCCTTCTGCTTCTCCTCCAGAGGATTTTTCTTTTTCAGAAACCCTGCATTCTATGAGGGAGCATTTTAAATGGGAAGGTCAGGATTTCTCAGATTCCCGAAAGAGGCTTAGGGAATTTTTGGTTTTACCACAACATCGGCCCTTGGCTATACCTCCTGTTTTGGATGTTGTTCAGGATGTTTTCTCTGAGGCTTCCCTTAATCCAGACTCTTTGCCTCCTACGCCAGTTAAACCAGATAGGTATTACAGAGTGCCAGAGGCTCATAAATATCTGTATAAGAGCCCAAGGGCTGACCCAGAAACTATTAGCCAGGGACCTAAGGGTGTCAGGGCTTCTGTTGTAAAGAATCCAGTTCCTATGGATAAAGATTCTAGAGCTTTGGATAGGTGGGGTAAAAAGTGTATACCTCTTCCACTCTAGCAATGAGGGCTTTGAATTGCCAGTTTCATATGTTGAAGTACCAGAATTTTCTCCTTACTCAGTTAAAATCTAAGGTAGATGCTTTGGCAGAGGGCATAGAGTGTAAGGAATTACAGGATTTGGTTCATGCCTCTGATCAGGTGGGTAAGCATTCTTTGCAGTGTGGTTTCGATGCTTTACAGGCTTCTTCCAGGGTGGCTGCCACTGGATCAGTTATTCGTAGGCACGCCTGGCTTAAGGATCAGAACTTGTCAGAGCATGTTAAAGCTCGAATTTTGGATGCTCCTCTGCAGTCTGAAGTTTTGTTTGTTTCTCCTGTGGAGTCAGTCTTAAAGAAAATGGAAGACAAAGCTAAGTCTATGCAGACTGTTAAGGATTTTTTGCAGGTGCAGCCCCCTAAGTTTAGCAGAAATTGGCCTACTAAGGGACGGGCTTACCCTTCTTCTGATTTACAGTCTAGGGGCAGATCTAGACGTGGTAGGGGCAGAGCTCAGGGTTCTTTCAGGCCTAGAACGTGGAGTTCCCCTGCACAATCTACAGGTGAGGGCAGGGGCCAGTCCTTTCGTAAACAGACCCAATGACCTGCATCTTCAGCTGCCAGATCCTTCCTGTCTGGCAGCTCCTCTGGGAGGAAAGTTGGCACTCTTCAGGCAAAATTGGCTTTTAGTCACCCAGGAGAAATGGGTGTTGGACATTATAGACCGAGGCTACAAGTTTTATTTCCACACATTGCCTCCTTTCAAGGGCATGCCAGACGTTCCTCCTCAGCAAAAGGTGGAGGCTCACAAACAGATTTCCTTACTTCTTCAAATGGGGGCTATACAGCAGGTCCCTCTGTCAGAAGTGGGCTTAGGATTTTATTCTCGCCTGTTTCTTGTACCAAAGAAAAGAAACACTTGGAGGCCAATTTTGGATTTATCTCTCCTCAACACATACCTGGACATTCCAAAATTCAAAATGTTGACTTTGCAACAACTACTGCCTCTGTTGGGCAAAGATCACTGGATGGTAACTCTGGATCTCAAAGAGGCTTATCTTCATATTCCTATCAGGCCCAGTTGCAGGAGATTCCTGCGTTTTCGGGCTGGGACATTATCAGTTCTTTGCATTGCCCTTTGGCTTATCTACTGCACCCAGGGTGTTCACAAAGGTTCTGGCTCCGGTGATAGCCTTCTTAAGGTTAAGAGGAATACAAATTTATCCTTATCTGGACGATTGCCTGATTCTTGCTCAAGACAAAGACAAGCTACTCCACCATCTACAGTATGTTATGGCAGTGTTAAGGTGCCTAGGGTATTCTGTGAACGAAACAAAGTCCAGTCTAGTACCCTCTCAGGACATGTGCTTTCTGGGTGTGAGACTGAATACAGCCTCTCAGATGGCTTTTTTGACCCCGGACAAGCAAAGAAATCTTACACTTTACTTCCAACAATTGTCTCTACGGTCCAGGCTGACTGCAAGGACAGTCCTTCAAGCCTTAGGGTTCATGGCATCTTGTATTCTGGTGCTTCCCAATGCCAAACTGCATATGAGGAAGCTACAATGGTATCTCAAAAGTGTATGGACTCAACACTGCCACGATTTGGACACTGTCATTCAGATAATACCTTGCATTCAAAAGGAATTTTTGTGGTGGGCTCAGGAATGTCACCTAAACAAGGGACTCTCTGTGACCCGACCAGAGGCGAGTCAGATCTTAACGACAGATGCCTCAGACAAGGCTTGGGGAGCACACCTCAATGGAAAATGGGTTCAAGACACGTGGCCTGCCAGACTTCAACATTTGCATATCAATTTGAAGGAGATGTTAGCAGTCCAATTTGCATTGATGGCTTTCAAGGATCTACTTCACCCAGGACAAGTGTTGATTCAAACAGACAACACAACTGTCATGTGGTACATCAACAAGCAAGGGGGAACCCATTCGTACCCTCTTTGCAGACAAGCCAAGATTTTGTGGGAGACTGCTCTCAGTTTGCACCTCACTCTTCAGGCAAGGTTTCTGCCAGGAGCACAGAACTCCTTAGCGGATGTTTTGAGCAGACAGATGGTGGATCCCCACGAGTGGAAGTTGGATCCTCATGTATTTCGACAGTTGACAGTGATTTGGGGAACTCCAGACATAGATCTGTTCGCTTCTCCACTAAATTTCCAGTTGCCAAAGTTTTGCACAAAGATGTTTCAGCCAAAAGCTTGGAAAGTGGATGCTCTATCATTCAGTTGGAACAATCTTCACGTCTATGCCTTTCCTCCTCTGCCTCTCCTTCCCAGGGTGCTCTTGAAGGTCAGACAGGACAAGCCCTCCATGATTCTAATAGCTCCAGATTGGCCACGGCAGCACTGGTACCCTCTGCTGAGGAGTTTAGTACGGGAGCCTCCTTGGCCTTTGCCATCAATTCCACACCTTTTGTCCCAGGCAGGCAATCATTTCCTCAATGTCAGGATAGAGTCCCTGCATCTGACAGCCTGGCATATTCTGTTCTAGAACCTGGAGGGTCGCAGCTTCCTCAACAAGTTTTGAATGTTATTTTGGAGGCCAGAAGGCCTAGTACAAGGAAAGTTTATGCTGATAAATGGAGAAGATTTTTTATTTGGATCAAAGCAAATAGCTTTGATGTCTCAGGGCCTAATTTGAGTGTTTCACTTCAGTATCTTACGGAATTATTAGACAAGGGTTTGTCTTTCTCCTCTGTAAAAGTTCATGCTGCAGCCATTTCTGCTCACTATGACTGTGACCCACCATTATTCTCTCATCCTTTGTTTAAGCAATTTCTTAGAGGGGCAAAGAACATAAGACCCCCGCGTAGAGCTCCTACTTCTTCCTGGGATCTCAATTTTGTGTTGGAAAAACTTACTTTACCTCCTTTTGAACCTGCAGCTACATCTGAGTTGAAGTTTTTGTCTTGGAAGACTGCTTTTTTGTTGGCCATTACGTCTGCTAGAAGGGTATCTGAATTACAGGCTCTAATGGCAGTTGAACCCTTCCTGATTTTTCATAAGGATAGGGTATCCCTGCGTACTAACCCTACTTTTATGCCTAAAGTGGTTTCTAATGTGGCCTTGAACCAATCTATTCATTTGCCTACATTTTATGCTGATCCCCAAAATAAAGGGGAGACAATTTTGCACACTTTGGATATTCACAGGCAGTTGCGTTATTATTTGAGCAGAACTAAAGGGTTCAGACAGTCTCAACAGTTATTTGTGTCTTTTGCTTTGGGCTCTCAGGGGAAACCTGTTTCAAAACAAACTATTTCTAAGTGGATTGGTCACTGTATTGCTTTTTGTTATTCTCATCATGGTAAGGAGATTCCGGCTGGAATCAGACCTCATTCCACTAGGGCTACTGCCACTTCTACTGCTTTTCTAAGGGGTGTAGCTACTAAAGATATTTTGGAAGCAGCTACTTGGAGTTCAGTGCACACTTTTTCTAAACATTACCATCTCCCTCTTTATTCCAAATCTAGGGCTGGGTTTGCCACTGCAGTTTTACAGGGCATGTTAGCAGCTCCCAATGCTTTATGATTTTGCCAACCTCCCTTTACCTTTGCTTTGGGATTCTACCCACAGGTTATGACTGCAGCAATGTGAGGTGAAGAACATAGTACAGTTTTGTACCTACCATAAATGTAGATGTTCGAAGATCCACATTGCTGCAGTCCAATTTACCCTCCCTCCTTCCCCTCTGTAGTTTGGAGTGGTTGTGTGGTTTGGGTTGTAAATATTGTTTGTACATGGGTTTTGGAGGTTTTCAGTTTTTTGGCTATGGCCTTTCTTTTTAGGGCCTTCTGACATCTGGGGCAAGAAAGACTGAGGATATGACGTCGGTCATGCGCTTTAATACACACGGCGTACTGACGTCAGATCTGAGCGACCATGACCGACGCCAGCCTAACACTTTGGTATTCGGGCCGACCGAGGACAGCGGACTACCCACAGGTTATGACTGCAGCAATGTGGATCTTCGAACATCTACATTTATGGTAGGTACAAAACTGTACTTTAGGGTGTACCCTAATATTTTCCAGTGTATCAAGAAATGAGGAGTGGGAATCCTGGGACATGGTGGGCGATCTGTAGCAAGCTACAATTTGGGTTGCGGTCTTGCCCAGAGTTAGTTGCACTTGGATAATCTCGGATGCATTATGGTGAGCAACTAGCCTGGAGGTCTGGATATCCTTAATGAATATGGACACACCTCTGTCTTTAGTGTTTCGGTCCAGGTTAGGTGGCAGAAAGGTGTGGTATGAATTATAGCCTGGTAATGCAGGGGTACTCTCTGGAGCCTTGAACCAGGTCTCTGTCATTGCACAGATGTCGATGTTCTCCATTTTAAGGAGTGCCTCTAGTGAGTGCATTTTGAGGTTTAGACTTCTAGCATTGAGTAGCAATACCCTCAGATTCTTCTTGCTTGTACTTGTTACGGTGGTGAATTTGTCATTTGAACCTAGCCTAAAAAAAGGCACTATATGGTGGCTAGAGCCTTAGCCAGTAGCCGGAATCCCAGGGGCGACAGGTGCAGGCCTTCTCTGGCAAAGCATCGTGGTTTGTCGATCATGTCATCCCAGGCAGACAGATACTGGATCCCCTTAGAATGACACCAGAAGCTTAGCCAATTGTTGAGTTTAATCATTTTGTCCTTGTACTATGGTATCATTCTGGGTGATGGCAGGATGCTCCTCAGGGCTTGGGTCATACCTTCCTGGGCTACAAGATCGAACAGCTCCTCCATGTCCCTTTTCATGTAGTCCAGGGAGGTACGTCTCAGGTCATTCACACCAACATGGACAATGACAGAGTCATATTTGTACTTGTTGTGGAGTGACCTGAGTGCATGCGTTATGTGGCGGATCCTGGCACCTGACAGGCAGCTGACAGTAACTTTCTCCTTGTTTAGCCTGGTGAGTGGAACATCAGTGTGCCTGACTATAGAGTCACCTATGACTAGAGTGTTGGGTATGTTGTTATGCCTTATGGGCTGTAATTGAGTGGCACACTGAGTTTGTGGACTATGTGTCATTTGGGTTGCGTTGGGGGGTGGAGGTTGCTTGTGTTTTTGCTTTAGAGGTCCCTGTTGCTTGGGCAGGTTTTTACTGAGAACCTCCGTGAATGTAGGTGTGTGTTTTGGTGGTGTAGGTTTTGAGGGACTATGTGCTGTGTGGTGTGGTGCACGTGTTTACCTTCTCCTCTTGACTGTCTAGTCCAGTCTTAGGAGAAGAGAGCTTTGTTAGTCCTGAAGCGACAGCAACCGACACAGAAATAGTAAGCCTCTGGTATTCGGGCCGACAGAGGGCTACCCTGGCAGGGATAACCCAAATGTGATGACTGCAGCAGTGAATACACTCGAACATCTACATTTATGGTAAGTGTACACAACTGTATTTTTCCAATGTTTTAGTGCGTTAACTATCTGGCCCCCAGTTTCCTGGGATTTATTAACACCTGCATACTGGGGCACTGACTGAGGGTCAGGAGGAGTGCAAAGCATAGCCTGGAAATTTCTTTTCCTGAATGGAAGATTGATGGAAAAAGGGGTTTCCAAGTAACACCCCATTTCTTTCAATCTCCAGTAAGCGACTGCGTACATGCAGTGGATGGTGAAGACAATGAAGTAAACCAAGCTGAGCAGTACTCCAGGTTAGGAAACACTCCTTATATGACTAAGGAACATTCCCACTGATTTGTTTTTTTTCTTGCAGTCTTTACAGACCATTTAACTTCTTGCCCAGCTGCTTTATTTGACCAATTTTCCCCTTGGAAACAACCCTATGACCTGTCGTTTCCCTTTTGGTGAGGTGTTAGTGTACTTTAGAGCAACCTCATCATTCTGTTGAGGAGTATTTTTTTTCACTTAAGTCCTGACATCACATGCATGCTTGTTATCATCTAAGGGCTTGGCACACCATGGGTCATTATAGTTTGTGCCTCTCTTCCATGTGACCACGTGACTGATTAGTAAGCCCTGCATCTGCCTTGTAGGTAAGCACCTCCTTGTTATCACTGCTATCCAACTGGGATTCTACAGAGGAGAGTTTGCTTAAAGAGTGCATGCCACCCCTACTTCCAAAGACAGATGATTGGGCTTAAGCCTTGTAATTTCTCTACTCCCCCCATAATGTCTCCAGCAGGAGTCCAAGCCACTAATCAAACTCTGACCACCTGGCTTATAATCAGAGCTTTATTTCTGTATGCAGAAACCTCTAAACTGTTAAATCATATTGTGTCCGTATGATATCACTGCAAGAGGGCTTTCACTGTAGGGAGCAGTCAGGGTCTAAGTAAGGAAGACAACAATCCCTTATGAGTGGTTGATAGATCTGAAGTTGCTACCTTCAGGTGGCATTCTTCCGAGGATGTAGTTGTGGATAGGCGATTGGTAGATTTTGGCTGATCAGATATTCTGTTTGAGGCAGACAGAAAAGAGGAACAGAAGCTGAATTAAAAAAAAAAACTTGAATGAAATGTACCATATGAATTGGAAGTACACACTTTTCATTTCCTGAGAACTTATGTTTCTTGCAGTGCTCATAGGTTCATAGTTTATTACTAAGCTAACTGCCCTTGTGAGCCATTTTAAGCCTAGCCAATTATCCCTTGGGTTTGTAAGGCAAACACCTTAGCCGTTAAGCCACCCTCCCAACCTCATGATTAATAACTACAAAGCAGTTTTTGTTTCTGCTGTGTGGCAAAGTGAAAGCCATAAAGGATTAATACTGAATGCTGGATTCATTAATGCCTGCACTAAGTGGACACCATTTTAAGTGAATAGACAACACAAGCATTTAATTTTCCTACTGTTTTTCTTGCAACCTTAAATATCGAGGAAAATTCATAAAGGTTACCACAATGTGTATATTGTGGCTACACTAGCACAAAAAATGTGATAGGGATGTTCTTGAATACAGATCATGTACAGTTAGTGTATACGTTCATGAATCTGGCCGTGAATCTTTATTAAAAATTACTAAAAGTTAAATATTTGTTTATTTTTTCTTCTGCAGCCATCTGATGATGAGAACAGTGACAACAGCAATGAATGTGTAGTGTGCCTTTCTGACCTCCGTGATACATTAATCCTTCCCTGCAGACATCTATGTTTATGCAACTCCTGTGCTGATACCTTACGCTATCAGGCCAACAACTGCCCCATCTGTAGACTGCGTGAGTATGCAACCCAAACCATTTTTTTAGTACTTGTATTTCACAATCAGGTAACAGTTCCAGTGAATTTACTTCAAGTGAATATCCTGTCTTGTCTCCATTGCTCTTTGGCTTTATAACAGCCAGGGCTCCTTAAGGATAGACAAGCAGATGTACACATGTATGTGTGAGATGCAAGCTCTCCTGCCCTGGCGTGGGAGCAAGCTGACAATAGTATTGTTAAGCCAGCTGTTTCTTCATTTTTTTTTAA
The DNA here is from genome assembly GCF_019279795.1 of Protopterus annectens. Lineage (NCBI taxonomy): Eukaryota > Metazoa > Chordata > Ceratodontiformes > Protopteridae > Protopterus > Protopterus annectens. Next base: position 23,996,272 of record NC_056746.1, read on the forward strand.
TTTCTCCAAATGTTTTGGGTTTCTGATACCATGATGGGCATGGACCCCATTCCTAACTCGGGTACAGCTCGAGTTCATGAAATTAGTATTGTTTCAGTCTTCCCTGTTAGCCAAGCTTGCTGTTCTCAGCACCTACAATGCACCCCAAATTGTCTTTTCCTGCAGTTACTACAGGGTTACGTGTATTGACAGCATATTTAAGTATAACTATGATTTTTTAACCTTGTTATTCCTATGAATGTTGTAACGGTCTTGATATTTTTCTTTCACATTACTCTTGTTTCTTGGAAATCCTGGTGTTTTATGACTTTGTGTTTCTCATTAAGCAAAACACTATAGTTACTGGGTATAGCACTTTCAATGATTAATTTTACTTTCGTCTTTTTTTTTTTTTTTTTTTTTTGCTGGAGTAATATATCTGTTTTTTTACATCTATTTTCTCAGTTGTTAGTATTCAGTAATCCTATGTGATCTGACCGTGGGGTTTTTTTTTTTTTTTTTTTTTTAGCTATGATTGTAAAAGCACAGCATTCAGAGATTATGGCAAGCGCAAATGGCCAATAAAGTATTGTGTGAAGTGCCAGTGATTGGTATGTTAGAACTATCCTTAACAGGAAACAACTAGAGATTCATTCTAAGGTGGTTTGAAATAAAAGTTTAGAAACTAATTTTCAGACATCTTCCCAGAGATACCAAATACTTAAAAACGGCAAACAAACTATGAAACGAAACACAAATCAGGTCCAACAAACAAGAACTCTAAACCGCAAAAAATCACTAAAAAATAAAAACTGTAGTCAAAATAGTAGGGCCTAAAAAGAAAATCAAAAGAATATCAAAAGAAAATCAAAAGAAAATCCTACTATTTTGAGTACAGTTTTTATTTTTTAGTGATTTTTTACGGTTTAGAGTTCTTGTTTGTTGGACCTGACTTGTTTAGAAATAGTTTAATCTGTTGCAGTACACAGTAGTATTAGCCTTGACTGCACTTCAGATGACTTGGGTTCAGTTTACTTCTTGGACACTAGAGGAGTTAGACAAAAAGAGATGCGGAAGTGAGGCCAAGGCTGGTTTGCACGGGAAGAGTATTGGTGAACGAGTTCTGAAGTCACCTCCATACACAGCTATTTTGGTTGAGTTAGGTTGGTCAGGATGACCCAGAAAGTGCATTGCAGTCTATTTGAGCATTGTTAATGTGTAAAAGAGCATAACGTCTGTGTATTTTTGTAGTGGCATTGCTGTGCACTTTTGGACCAGTGGGGTGGGGGGTATACAAAATAATCTTGTAACTTCTGTGGGATTAAAACTTCAATTTTTTGTCTCTCATCTCTGTTTCATAGTGTTCTCGGTCCACAGTGGAAGTATGGCTAAATGGGCAGTTAGTTGATAAGGAATTCAAGTTTACTGGATCAAAATTAATTACAGTATGATTATATTTGTCCTGCTAGAATCATAATGTTTGCATGTTTTACAGGAGGATTATGGCTTGATATTCTCTTCAGTTTTTTTAAATGGCTTCCCCCTTTACAAAACTGTCTGACAAGTAGATTCCACATTCTAAGGGCATTAGTTAAATTTTTCTTAACCTGGGTAGCCCAGCTTGGTAGACTTACACTTTTGAGTTCTTGCATTAGGGCATGCAGATTGCTAACATTAATTAGGAGGTCTTTGCTTATCTGGCAGGTTGGCTTATATGCTTCCTTTTCTGGAGAGAGGTGTACGCCATAGTAGCCCTTAGTCCGTCATAGTTAAGGTTTATATTCTTGAGTGTTTTAGATACACTGACAGTATTCTACCGAAGCAGAACACTTCCTCTTTACTTGAGGGGGATGAAGGATCATTGTGCACTTACAGTAGCCTACTGTGACATTTAAGTTTCTATGTCAGCGCATTCTCCTTCTTTACACAGCCTTCCGAGCACTGCTACAGATTCGAGCAGTAAGGAAAAAGCCAGGAGCACTTTCCCCCGTATCGTTCAGCCCTGTTTTGGCACAAACCCTGGATCACGATGAGCACTCAGTAAGTTGTTTTTTTTTTCCATGAGGTTGTTTGTTAAAGAAAATAGTTCAGTTCACAGTAAATGAAAATATTTTAGCAGTCATGTAAAAGTGTTAATTTCCACTATATATTAAGGTGTTGTTTTAATTGTAGTGTATTTAAGTTTTGTCATCAATGTTATGCTAACTGTAATAGATAGTGACGTGGTGGTATTTCATATATGAAGGTTTTATGAAGTTTTACTTTGATAGAATGTTCCATGTTTGGAACTGCACTGAAACTAGGTGTTATGTATGTGTAAATGTCTGTAAAAATAATCTGTATGTTGTATGTACACTGAGTCTAGAGACATGGAATTTTTGCACTTGTGTAATTTCTGAATGACAAAGTTTACTTTGATTTTTAACTTTTTGAAATACTACTTGTACAGTAGCTAAATATTGACAAATATTAAACACAAATACACAAACACTGACATTTCATATATTCAGTTTTATTAGCAAAACATTTGTAGCTTGACACTTTGGTGTTCTAGTGATGAAATTTGGTGGCAGCAAAGCTTGTGAAATAAAGTAAAGAGGGTACACTGTGAACAGTGCCAGTCAAGTGATGCACACAGTTGAATAGTGAATAGCGCTGGTCAGTGTTTCCGTGGTAAGGTACACTGAGGAGGATAACAGCAAGCAATAGAGTGTCTATGGTAGGTAAGTAATGATGTGGATTTGACTTAAGCTTTTTAACTGTTTTTTTTTTCCCTTTACTTTAAGAACAATGATAATGTTCCTCCAGGGTTCGAACCCATCTCCCTTCTAGAAGCTCTGAATGGTCTACGGTCGATATCACCAGCCATCCCTTCCGCTCCACTGTATGAAGAGATTAATTTTTCTGGGATCAATGACAATCTTTCTATGACAGGTCGACCTTTGGGTGCAATTGACAGGATGGTGGAAAACAGTCACCAGAAAGGAAAACTGAGTAAATCTCCAGACAGGTTTGAGACAGCTTTCCTTTTTCCTAATTTTTTTTAATCTGTTGCAGTTTTCCCTATTGATCTGCCCTTTGTTTGCTGATGTCCATTCAAAGGTTGTTGTATCAGACTCTTATCTTTATATGTTAATGGTAGCAGCTGGTGAGACTTTTTAATTCTGTTATTGCATCCTTTACGCAGGTGATTAACGTTCTGTAGTTGCTTGGCAGTGTTACACACACCACTTTGCTTGAACACTGTTAATTCAGAACTTGTGAAGCACTTTATGCTGGTAGCAGCTGTAATGCTATTGTCTAGGTACAGAATTTGCATCATTAAAACATACACTCACTTCTTGATTGCATTGCACACACTTCCTTTATATTATGGGCTGAAGCTCATACTGATTGCTTTGACATTCCATCTTATTACTGGCAGTCACTCTGCATGTACTGCTCCTGCTGTATTTTCACTGATGTCCTACAGTGTGCAGCATGAGCACCTTACTTTTGTTACAACTGTCTAAGTTATACATCCTGTCATATTTGACAGGGCATGTAGATGCCCTAGTCATCACGTCCCAATTCCCTTCTACCACAGTACACAATATGCTTTCCCTGTATCAGATATGACTGGCACTAGGACTTTGCCTTTAAATGTGCACGTGACAGGGCTTGTCCTGATGGTTCCAGGTATTAAGTTAGTAAAATGTGTGCCTTTTTCTGTTTTGCAAGCTGTGTCATATGTTTCAGACTCTTAGAACTTCAGCATTAGCATCTGATTTAAGGTGTGCTGCTTGTTGACAAAACCTTTTTTTAACATTCAGATTTTATGTATTTGCAGTGACAAGTACAGTTAAACATTTGTGCAGTCTTCATGCATGGTACAATTTCCAATGTACCATCATTGATCCAATTTAGCAGTAAAAGGAAGATAGGAATAACATCTTTGTTACAGTCCAGGACTATTTCTGTCTCCCCCTTTCCCTGTAGTCATTGCTGAGGTCCATCATGTGATGATTTACACTTCACTTTCAAACATTAAAGACAACTTTATAGCTGTGCTTGGTCTTCACAGATATACATCTTGTTAAATTAAGTATAAAAGTCAATGTATCCATCATTCCGTATTGCCCCTTTCCATTTCTATACTCTTATGTTGTTGTCAGTTTATACATCAAGCAAAAGTATACAGGGTTGGAAAAGGAAAACCATTGATTTGATTCATTCTTGCCAGTTCTAGAAGAGTTCATTTGTTTCTTTCCCCATAGTGGGGCACCAGTGGGATCATTTGTTAATTAATGTATTGGTTTTTGTTTTTATTCTGGTTTGCCATCTAATTTCCTTAAATAAGATTGCCTCCATTGTGTGTCACCTTTTCTGTTTCTGGGTTCATTTTTAATTTCCATTTGCTTGTGATTTATCTTTTTTGCTGCAGTGATTATCAGTGATATTCAGGCTTTTATATAGTTCAGCTTCTCCACCACTAGCCACCTGAGGAACATCCATTTCTTTTCTTTTGTAAGCATTAATTCTTCTTCTACTGATTTCTCGACTAACTCCTCAGACCACAATCCCAAAGTATGAGCTGCCATGTCCTTCTCACCCCTTCATCACACCTGCAGCAGTTCCCTCCCATCTCTGGAAATGCCTTCTACATTATTGCCAGGTTTTAGAAATATTTGTGCAGCCGCTTCCTTCCAGATATCCTAAACTTTCTAGCCTTTGTTGTTTCAGCTGAAGGGGCAAGACATACATTTTTTCCATTGTTCAGTAAATTCCTTCTGAAACACATTAGGCCAGCAGTTTGCAGCTCATTATGGGCTCTTGACAGGTGACTGACTCAGTCTCCAGTGATATTGCCTCTATTGCTTTCATAATTAGTTTGCGTCCTACTAATATTAACCCTTGGTACACAAATTGACCTCTTGACTCTTTTTAGTGTCCCAGTCCCTCCACTCTTCCTCCATGAAGAACGTAAACCTGAGACTCTTGTTTCTCTGTCTCCAGATTTGTCTCTACATCTTCTGCCTTTAGCAGTCTTTCTTTCCTAAGTTTATATCCTCTAGATAAGATGTGCTTGTCCCGCCCTTTAGATTGCCTTTGTTAACAAGTTATAGTACTTAGTTTCTCAAGTAATTCCTCAGTTCCCAGTCTTTTTTTTTTGTTTTCCACCAAATCACAGAAGTTACAGTAAACTCTGTTAACTGGAACTCGAGCAACCAGCACTTTCATGCAACCAGGAAAAAAAATCGAAGGAATACAGTACAATTTTCATGTGTTGCAGTTTCTGCCCCCCCCCCCCCCACACACACACACACAAACATACCATATGTTTTTAGAGTTTTTTAAAAAGGAAGAAAGCCGCGGTGGTACAGTGGTAGCGTTGTTGCCTCACAGCAAGAGGTTCTCCTGTTCAATTCTCGGCTGGAGTGCCTTCTGTGTGGAGTCTGCATGTCTTCCCCACAGTCGAATGGCCTCCAAAAGACGTGCTTGAATGGGCGTGCCTTTGCTGAAGTTTGGGCGTTGGGCTGGCAACTCGGCACCATAAAAAAAAAAGTCTACTGCCAATCATTAGCAGACTGAAGTTCCGCTGTGGCGACCCTTAACCGGAAAAAGCCAAAAAGGAAAATAGGAGTAAAGTCCCTCTCTGCCCAACCTGAGAACAAGTCAAACCACACAAATAGTATGTATAGGGTACAGTATTAGTCAGGCCTATTTTTAATAGTAACTCTCAAGCAATCAGAAACTACAGTTATCTGGCATCTATCAATCCCCCATGTGTGCCAGGTAACAGAGTTTACTGTAGTTGATTCTTCAGAGTTGTTTCTGTTTCACTTTGCTGAGCGAGATAGTTTTCCAATTTTCTTTATACCTGATGTCCTGTACTAAGTAGGTTAGTCTTAACCTAGTTGTAAAAAGTGTTTCTTGAGATCAAGTATCGCCACCACCCATCCCGTGTACGTTTTATAATTTCCTAGCTTACTCTTACTTTTTCCCTTCCCAGATAAATTCCTTAAGTTCCCTATTTATCCCTGTCCATAGCTCTCTCTCTCTCTGTGTAAAGGTTTCCCTAATTGTAGAATGTGGGACAATGAACATTTTTATTGCTTATATTTTGCTTTCCAAATCCATAAACATCAGTTTCCACTTAACTATCTTTCTCTTAGTTTCTTCTCAAGTTTTTGTTGCTGCCTGTTGCATGTTCATTAACCACATTTCAAAGAATTTCATTCTGATTTGTCCCCACAAATATGGGTAGATGTTCTTCTTGTTTCACTGTTGCAGTCATTACATTTGGGGTAATCTGCTGACAGGTTGCCCTCAGTCGGCCTGAATTCCAAAGTCTTGGGTCCTGCGTCGGTTGCTGTCTCCTCTTCCATGATGGCAGGTCGTCAGGGGTATAAAACAAGCAGCCAACGCCATTTTCTTTAGTCTTTCTTGCCGCGCGGTGCCCGAAGCAGAAGCATTTCACAAGTGCCGGTCGGCCGACTCCTGAAATATTCGAGTTTGAGTTTCAGAACCAAAGTCTTCACTAAATCTAAGTACCCTGTTGGGGAAACTTTTTTCTTGCTCCATACCGATGTCAGAAAAAGTTAATAATTGTATTACTTGTGGGAAGCAAATACCTCATAAGGATTTTTTTTCTTGCTCCATACCGATGTCAGAAAAAGTTAATAATTGTATTACTTGTGGGAAGCAAATACCTCATAAGGATTTCCATTTATACTGTATTCCTTGCCTAGGCCCTGATCACAACGTGCCTGGCTGTCAGTTTTGTGCTAGATTTAACCAACGCACTATTAAGCGTCGGTATAGTTTTGCCTCAAAGTATTTTGGAAACAGATTTAACTACCCAGAAATGTCGTCGGACAGCAATCCGAGTACCAGAGTACATAAAAAACACAAAGGAAAGGACAGAGAGAGACAGTCGAGGTTCAAAACCGACAACGAAGCTTCTCCTAAGCCAGTCGCCGGTTCGCCGGTACTCAGTGAGGTGCTTTCGCAACCCCTGATACCCGCTACTTTCGAGTCGCAGGCCCATACCGACACCCATGTGGAGTCCGGCATGCCGAGAGATACTCAAAAGTATTGGACCCACGGATGTATCTCCTTCGGATGGGTCTGGAGCCGCTGAGCAGGCACTGGCTTCTGAGGGTGTATTCAGGCCACAACATTTTTATATCAAAGCGACAGCTGCAAAACCAAAGACAAAAGCAACTTCTAAAACTAAAAAACTGACGCATGAGCCATGTGCACAGGCCTCTATGCCTAAAAAACAGATGATCAAAATGGCTGAAGACCTGATTACCTTGATCAGGGGTTCCCATCCCCCTCCAGACAAGAGGCCTAGGCAAGACACTGACTATGAATCTTCAGATCAGGTTTCTTTTTCTTCTGATTCCTCTTCTGATCAGGAATTATGTATACCTCCCTATGAGGATTCTGATGCAGAGGAATCTATACCACCTGCATCACCACCTGAGGATTATTCATTTGGAGAAACCTTGCATACTTTGAGGGAGCATTTTCACTGGGAGAGTCAAGATTTCTCAGAATCAAAAAAGAGGCTCAGGGATTTCCTTCTTCTCCCTCAGCACAGGCCTTTAGCCATACCCCCTGTTTTAGACATTGTGGATGATGTGTTTTCGGAGTCAAGCTTGACCCCTGACTCCTTACCTCCGGCTCCCAGCAAGCCAGATAGATATTACAGAGTCCCTGACTCACACAAATTTTTATTTAGAAACCCTACTGCTGATTCTGAAACTATTTCACAGGGTCCAAAGGGAGTTAAGGCCTCAACAGCAAAAAATCCTACCCTCTCTGACAGAGATTCAAGGGCACTGGATAGATGGGGAAAAAAGGTTTGTACATCTGCAACCTTGGCAATTAGGGCCTTAAACTGCCAGTTTCGTATGCTCAAGTATCAACAACATGTTATGGGATTGCTGAAACAGAAAATTATGTTAATTTCTGAATGTGCAGAAAATAAAGAATTGCAGGAATTATTGTATGCAGCTGAACAGGTTGGAAAGCATACTTTGCAATGTGGTTTTGATTCTTTAGAGGCCTCCTGCAGGGCCGCAGTTACTAGATCTGTGATTAGGAGGCATGCCTGGTTAAAGGAACAAAATTTGCTTGATCATGTTAAAGCTAAATTTCTCAATGCACCTTTAGAGAATGATACTCTGTTTGGCATTAAGGCAGAAGAGGTTTTAAAGAAAATGGAAGACCAAGCTAAGTCTATGCAAACTGTAAAAGACTTCTTACAAGTGCAGCCACCAAGATTCAGTAGACACTGGCCTACAAAAAATTGGTCCTTTCCTGTGTCAGACAGAGCTCAAAGGGACAAATCCAGATGCCTTAAGGGTTCCAGATACCAGGCACAAGATTCATACAGGTCAAAGCAATGGGGCGCTTCTGCCTCCAAATCTGGAGGAGATAAAGTGCAAACCGACAGAAAACAGTCCCAATGACTTCTATCTGCCTTCACCAAGCACTTATCTTCTGGCAGCACCTTTAGGGGGAAAATTAGCACTTTTTGCTCAAAATTGGCAGTTAATAACCCAGGACAAGTGGGTGCTAAATATAGTATCACAGGGATACAGATTCCATTTCCATACTCTGCCAGTGGCAAACGGTTGGCCAGATCTGCCAAAAAATCAGTGGGCAGAGGCACAGAAACAGGTTACGTCCCTCATGGATATGGGGGCCATCCAGCCAGTACCAGAACAGGAAAAAGAACAAGGTTTTTACTCAAGACTGTTCTTGGTACCCAGAAAGGACAAGGCCTGGCGGCCAATACTGGATTTATTGATTTTGAACACATACCTGGACATTCCAAAATTCAAAATGCTGACTTTGCAGCAGCTTCTGCCCATGCTGGGCAAGAATGCTTGGCTGGTGACATTAGACCTAAAAGAGGCATACTTGCATGTCCCAATAAGACAATCGTGCAGAAGATACCTCAGATTCAAGGCTGGCTTAATGCATTACCAATTCTCTGCACTGCCCTTTGGCTTATCTACTGTGCCCAGGGTCTTTACAAACTGCCTGGCACCAGTAATTGCATTTTGCAGACAAAAAAGTATTCAAATATATCCTTACTTGGATGACTGTCTCATTCAAGCAGAGAACAAGGACATTCTTCTTCAACACCTGGCGTTTGTGAAAAGGCTTCTAACATGCCTAGGGTATACAGTAAACGAAAAGAAATCACAACTGGTACCCTCTCAAAAGATAACATTCCTGGGTACATGCTTGAATACAACTGCCCAGATGGCTTACCTCACGCCAGACAAGCAAAGGCAACTGACGACTTACTTCAAACTAATGGCAACAAAAACCCAGTTATCTGCAAGACAAATTCTGCAGGCTTTAGGCTTCATGGCATCCTGCATCCTACTGATTCCATATGCAAGACTGCATATGAGGAAACTTCATTGGTACCTAAAAAGTTTATGGAGTCAACATTGTCACAGTCTGGAAACAATGATTGCTCTCATTCCCTGCCTGCAAGAGGAGTTTCTATGGTGGGCAAAGGCATGTCACCAAAACATGGGAAGGGCCTTCACTCTACCCCCTGCAAGCCAAACCGTAACAACAGACGCATCAGATTATGCCTGGGGGGCCCACATGGCGGGAAGATGCATTCAGGGCATATGGACCCCAAAACAAATGCATCTACATATCAACCAGAAAGAGATGCTAGCTGTTCAAAATGCCCTGACAGCCTTCAAAGACTTACTTCATCCAGGACAACTACTGATAAAGACGGACAACACCACGGTCATGTGGTATATAAACAAGCAGGGGGGCACGCACTCATACCGCCTATGCAGATTAGCCATGGCACTGTGGGACACAGCTTTGACTTACCAAATACATCTTCAAGCTCAATTCCTGCCAGGAAAGCAAAATACTCTGGCAGACGATTTAAGCAGAAGCCTTATGGATCCACACGAGTGGAAACTAGATCCACAAATCTTCAGCATGATAACAAAGAAATGGGGGAGCCCAGACTTGGATCTGTTTGCCTCCCCTCAGAATTTTCAATTGAAAAGATGCTGCACAAGGACTTATCACAGACAAGCATGGAAAGTGGACGCTGTATCCTTCATTTGGAAAAACCTATCAGTTTACGCCTTTCCTCCACTGCCTCTTCTTCCCAAGGTCCTCCTAAAAGTCAAACAAGAGAAACCAAAGATGATACTAATTGCCCCGGACTGGCCCCGCCAATACTGATATCCAATCCTAAGGAACTTGTCTCAATACCCAGCTTGGACATTACCTCAAAGACCTCAACTACTGTCCCAGCAAAACAATCCGGTCCTGCACAATCAACTCCAGACACTGAACCTGGCAGCATGGCTGATCATGTAGTTGCCCAAACAACACCTTTCAGTAAAGCTGTGATGGATGTCATTTTGGAAGTCAGAAGGTCTAGTACTAGAAAATCCTATGCTGATAAATGGAAGAGATTCTGTGCTTGGAATCGAGCACAAGGAACTGATACAGCAGAACCAAATATTCCTCAGCTATTACAATACTTGACTGAGATGCTTGACAAAGGCCTATCTTTCTCATCAATTAAAATCCATGCCTCTACCATTTCGGCTCATCCTTTACTAAAGAGTATCTTAGAGGAGCCAAAAAATTTAAGGCCTCCTAGAAGATCATCAGTACCTGCATGGGACCTCAATTATGTGTTGGAAAAGCTCACCCTGCCTCCATTTGAACCAGCTGCTACTGCTGATAGAAAGTTTTTGTCATGGAAAACAGCTCTGCTACTAGCAATTACTTCAGCAAGAAGAGTCTCAGAGCTAAAGGCCCTCATGGCTGTGGAGCCTTTTATCATATTTTACCCAGACAGGGTGTCTCTGAGGACCAATCCAATGCCTAAGGTGGTTTCCAGTGTGGCTCTTAACCAAACTATTCATCTGCTAACTTTTTATCCAAATCCGCAGAACAACGGGGAGAGAATTCTGCATTCCTTGGACGTACACAGACAGCTAAGATTCTACTTGAGCAGGACTAAAGCTCTAAGAAAAACTGAGCAATTACTAGTGACATATGCTGCAGGATCATGAGGAAAGGCTATTTCAAAACAGACTATTTCAAAGTGGATAAGCCACTGCATTCGTTTCTGCTACCTACACCATGGTAAACCTGTGCCCAAAGGCATTAGGTCTCATTCCACCAGAGCTGCAGCTACTTCAGCAGCCTTTCTCAGAGGAGTGCCAACCAAAGACATTCTAGAGGCTGCTACTTGGAGTTCTGTTCACACCTTTACAAAGCATTATCATTTGCCTGTCTACTCTAAGTCCAGGGCAGGCTTTGCCACTGCAGTTCTGCAGGGCCTTATAACAGCACATAATGCTGTTTAGCTCCAGCCTCCCAACCATAGCTTTGGGATTCTACCCAAATGTAATGACTGCAACAGTGAAACACGAAGAACATAGTACAGTTGTGTGCACTTACCATAAATGTAGATGTTTGAGTGTATTCACTGTTGCAGTCCAGGTTACCCGCCCGCCATCCCCCTTTCATTCTGGAGTTTATCTTTCCTTCTCTATCTTCTACAACCTATGTGGTGTATTTGCTTGTAGAGGAAGGTAAAGTTTATATTGATGCATGTATATATATATATTTTTGCTACCTTTTTGGGGGCTCCTGACATCTGGGGCAAGAAAAACTAAAGAAAATGGTGTTGGCTGCTTGTTTTATACCCCTGACGACCTGACGTCATGGAAGAGGAGACAGCAACCGACGCAGGACCCAAGACTTTGGAATTCAGGCCGACTGAGGGCAACCTGCCAGCAGATTACCCCAAATGTAATGACTGCAACAGTGAATACACTTGAACATCTACATTTATGGTAAGTGTACACAACTGTACTTCCTGTACCAGGGCAAATACATAGTGTATTGTAATAGCTTTTGTTTTTTTATATTAAAGTCTGACAGGGTTTTGTATTTTTTGAAAATAGAGAAAAGTCTTAATATCTCCACCTCCAGATGTGTGAGATGTGTAATGTTATCATCCGGAAATATTGCTAACTTTTCTTTTTCCCCTTCCATTGACATCCATATATTTCTGAATGTCTGATTTTTGTTGCCTAGGATTCTATGTCCAGGGCCCAAAGGATAGGGAGCAGTGGGCGGCCTTGTCTTGTTCCTCTAGTCAAGGTTATCCCATCAGTAAGTGTCCCTTTCATTTTAATTTTAGCAGTGGAGTCCGTGTGTATAGTTTTGGAAGTTTATTTTTTATTTTATTTATAGTTTGTTTGCCAGGATAGTCCATTGGGCCACGAGGAGCCCGTTTTCAATGGAGTCCTGGGGAGAAAAGCTCCAGAAAATTACAAATTACAGATTTAACATGAGTAAGTTATTAGAGAAATGTAATGTGCACAAATGAAACAAAATTAAACAAATAGAAAAACACATATTAGTAGAGTGCACATATTAGTACAATGCAATAAGAGTAATATTTACAAACAAAGTTTTTAACAGTTTAACATATTAGCACAATGCAATAACATAAACAATCTAAATTTTTTTTAACAGTTATGCTAATTTGTGCAGTTAATTTCTAGGCTACTGAATTGTACCAGTCTAGGAGTTATGAAAACATGTAAACACACCACTGCTGTAAACATAAAAACACACCACTCTACACCAGAAAACAGTTGGAAAGAAGCTTTAATGGTGTGTTCAGTACCTCAGCTTACACCTTCAAGGAATCTAGGAGTTATGCTAATTCCTAGAGTTTACTAGGAGTACAAAACAATGGGAGGCTATTATGATTTATAGCTTATAGAGTGTAGCTATAGTGTAGGGAGATTATGTGGGGTGGGAGCAAGAGCATTCCCGTAGTGAAGTTAGCTGTGTGTGAAGTAAGGTTTTGAATGAAGAGAGGCTGCTGGTGGTACGGATGAGAGGTGGGAGGGAATTCCAGTGGCGTGCTAGCGAAAAGGACATTAGATGTTTGCCTGGTGGACAGGCAGGTTTATGCAGTTCAGTTAGATTTTGGGAATTAGATCTCAAAAGTCTATTTGGTTGGTGCATTTTAAAGATGGTGGCAAGAGAGGGACAGAGAGGGGTTAAAAATAAGTTTGTGTGCTTGGACAAATTGAATATAGATGAGGTAATTGGACAGCTCAAGCCAATTCAGTTGGTGTAGGGCAGTGCAGTGATGGGAAGTGGATCTATGGCCGGTTGCAAATTTTGTTATTTTATTATAGCAAGAAGAGAGTTTAGTCTTGAGGGAGGATTGCAGGTTAGTAAGGATAGAGGTACCGTATAGGAGGGATGGGATAAGGTAAGTGTTGGCGAGGGTGAGCCTAGTGGAGGGAGAGATGTAACGGTTGTGGCGGTAAAGCATGCCTATTTTTTTGTGTTTTTTTTTATATTTACTTGTAGATGATTTTCAAACTTTAGCTGGTCATCGATCAGAACTCCTAGTAGTTTAGCATTAAGAGACTATTTTGAGAGGAGTATTACTTTGACTGGTGACTGAGAATGAGGTTTTATATAGGGTGGTAGTTTTGGAAGCAGTAAATATCATGAGTTTAGTTTTATTAGCATTGAGTGCTAGATGGTTGTCCATCATCCATTGCTCAGTGGAGGAGAAGGCATCTTGGGTTAATTTAACTAGGGTAGGTATAGAGGAGGCAGAGCAGATTATTGTTGAATTGTTGGTGTATTGGACAAGGTTGGCATTTAGGATGGCTTGGTAGAAATCATTTATGAATATATTGAATAGAAAGGGGCCTAAAATTGAACCCTGGGGGGACACCTGTAGGAGTATTGAGAAAAGGGGAGGTGGCTTTTTTCCATCTGACTTCTTGTTGCCTATTTGAGAGGTAACTGGTAAACCAGTTAATAGAGGAGTGGGCTAGATTTAGTTTGGAGAGTTTAGTGAAAAGGTTATGAGAGATAGTGTTGAATGCCTTAGAGAGGTCAAGGAGGAGAGTGGACACGATGTGGCCAGTGTCATGGGCCTTATTAACTTTCTAGGAAGGAGAGGAGAGCTGGGATAGTGCTGTGGCCAGGTCTGAAACCATGTTGAGTAGGGTTAGAAGTTGGCTGTTTATGAGGTAAGGTAGAAGTTGCAGACGGATGCATTTTTCGAGAAATTTAGAAATGGGGGATAAGATAGCAATAGGTCTAAAGTTTGTGATATTATTGTTATTACCGCCTTTATGGAGTGGAGTAATAAAGGCCTTTTTCCAGAGCTGGGGAACTTGACATTCACAATAGATCGATTTATAAGAATGCAGATGGGAAAGAGCTATGCCTTCTGCGGCAACTTTTAAGAAATCTCTCATCTGAAAAATTAAATTCTATAAAAGTATTTGTCAAAAAGCTCCAACTCACCTTATCAAAAGCCTTTTTTGGCATCAAGTTCCACTAATACCAGCTTTATATCTAAGAAGTCTACATTTTTTGTATCAGTAATATTATAGTTATTGACAAAATGTCTGTCTTCCTTCCACAAATCTGCACTGATTCATGGCTATCCGTTTTAAAATCATCTTAGCTAATCTTTTTGCTAAAATTGAAGTAAAAATAAAAGTTATAATTATTATTGAACGTTTAAACTGAGCTTTATGAGCCAGGGTGGGTTAAGTCCTTCACTTCTTTTTGAAGTATCACCATCACTGCATCTTTTCAAGGTCTAGGTATTTCCCCTCCTTGCAGTATCTTATTGAGTAAGACCCTCTGTTTTGTTTTTATTAGTATTGACTAGCAGCTAGCCCCTTCCTTCATCTTATTTTCTCTGCATTAAATCTTTCCCTCATATCTCTCCAAATAGTTTGAGATTTTTCTGAAACAAGTATTTTCACTCTGTCCTTACATTTGTCCCATATATCATGAAAATCCTCATTTTCCAAATGTACCTTTTTCTAATTCTCCTTTCAACTTTCGGTTGAACCACTCTCTAAAGTTTTTCCTTTTGAGGAGATGTATAGGAAAATGCAAGTGATGTTTTGTATAATACTTACTCTAGTCGATTAATGTGACCTCAACTGGTACATAGGCTGACAAGATAACTGGATGCTCTGTCATTTCTTTCACCAGATTTTCTTCGTGTTTTACTGTTGCAGTCATTACATTTGGGTAATCCTGCTGGCAGGTTGCCCTCATTCAGCCTGAATTCCAAAGTCCTGGGTCCTGCGTCAGCTGCTGTCGCCCCTTCCCTGACATCAGGTTGTCAGGGGTATAAAAGATGCGGCCGACGCCATTTTCTTTAGTCTTTCTTGCCGAGCGGTGCCCGAAGCAGAAGCAGTTCGCAAGTGCCGGTAGGCCGACTCCTGAGATTTTTTTGTTCGAGTTTCAGATCCAAAGTCTTCATTAAAGCTAAGTACCCCGTTGGGGAAACTTTTTTCTTGCTCCAGGCCGATGTCAGAAAAAGTTAATTGTATTTCTTGTGGAAAGCAAATACCTCATAAGGACTTTCATTCTTACTGTATTCCTTGCCTAGGCCCTGACCACGATGTTTCAAGTTGTCGGTTTTGTGCTAGATTTAACCAACGCACTATTAAGCATCTGTATGATTTTGCATTAAACTATTTTGGCCGCAGAGTTAATTACAAAATATCGTCGGACAGCCATCCGACTACTGGAGTTCACAAAAAATGCAAAGAAAAAGATAGGCAGCCAAGGCCCGAAACCGACGACAAAGCTTCTCCTAAGCCAGTCGCCGGTACACAGGTTCTCATTGAGGCGCTTTTGCAGCCCCTGACACCCGCTACTTTAGAGTCGCAAGCCACTACCGACTCCCACATGGAGTCAGCTATGCTGCTTGAAACTCAAGGTATTGGAGCCTCGGACATTATTTCCTCAGATGGGTCCGGAGCCACTGAGCAGGCACCGGCTTCTGAGGGTGTATTCAGACCTAAACATCTATACATTAAACCAACTTCAGCTTCTAAGGCAAAGACTAAAACACCTTCAAAGACAAAGAAACAATCTCAAGAGCCACATGGACAGGCCTCCATGCCCAAAAAACAGATGCTCAAAATGGCCGAATACTTGATTACCTTGATCAGGGGTTCCCATCCCCTTTCTGATAAGAGGCCTAGGCAAGAGACAGACTATGAATCTTCAGATCAGGTTTCTATTTCTTCTGATCAGGAATATTCTCTTTACCCCTATGAGGATTCTGATGCTGAAGAATCTATTCCTTCAGCTTCTCCTCCTGAGGGCTATTCTTTTGGGGAAACCTTGCATACCATGAGGGAGCATTTCCACTGGGAGAGCCAAGATTTTTCAGAATCAAAAAAGAGGCTCAGGGATTTTCTCTTACTTCCTCAACACAGGCCACTAGCCATTCCACCTGTGTAGAATATTGTAGGTGATGTATTTTCGGAGTCTAGTCTTACCCCTGACTCCTTACCTCCAGATCCTGTTAAGCCTGACAGATATTACAGGGTTCCTGACTCTCATAAATTCCTTTTTAAAAACCCTGCTGCAGACCCAGAAACTATTTCACAGGGTCCCAAGGGAGTTAAGGATTCCACTGCAAAAAACCCTACCCCCTCTGACAGGGATTCTTGGACACTGGACAGATGGGGAAAAAAAGGTATACACATCTGCTACCTTGGCTATAAGGGCCTTAAACTGTCAGTTTCATATGCTCAGGTATCAACAACATATCATGGCATTGCTTAAACAGAAAATGTTGTTAAACTCTGAATGTGCAGAAAACAAGCAAATGCAGGATTTATTGCATGCAGCTGAACAAGTTGGAAAGAATACTTTGCAATGTGGTTTTGATTCTTTGGAGGCCTCCTGCAGGGCCGCAGTTACGGGTTCTGTAATTAGGAGGCATGCTTGGTTAAAGGAACAAAATCTGCCTGATCATGTCAAAGTTATATTATTAGATGCACCTTTACAGCATGATACTTTGTTTGGTGTTAAGGCAGAAGAGGTGTTAAAGAAAATGGAGGACAAAGCAAAACCTATGCAAAATGTCAAAAATTTTTTACAAGTACAGCCACCTAGGTTTAGTAGACATTGGCCAACAAATAATTGGTCCTTTCCTGTGTCAGACAGACCTCAAAGGGGCAGATCCAGACACCCCAGAGGCAGATCCCAGGCGCAAGGTACATACAGGTCAAAGCAATGGGGTGCTTCTACCTCCTAAGTTGGAGAAGACAAATCACAACCATACAGGAAACAGTCCCAATGACTTCCCCCTGCCTGCACCAAGCAATTATCCCCTGGCAGCACCCTTAGGGGGAAAATTTGCACTTTTTTCTCAGAATTGGAACATCATAACCCAGGATAAGTGGGTTCTAAATATCGTATCACAGGGCTACAAGTTCCATTTCCATACTCTGCCAAAGGCAAACAGCGGGCCAGATCTGCCAAAAAATCAATGGGCCGAGGCACAAAAACAAGTCTCATCCCTCATGGACATGGGGGCCATTCAACAAGTATCGGAGCAAGAGCAGAGACAAGGATTTTACTCAAGACTGCTCTTGGTACCCAGAAAGGACAAAGCCTGGAGGCCAATACTAGACCTATCTATTCTGAACACATTCCTGGATATACCAAAATTCAAGATGTTGACTTTGCAGCAGCTTCTGCCCATGCTGGGCAAGAACGCTTGGCTTGTGACTTTAGACCTAAAAGAGGCATACCTTCATGTCCCAATAAGACAAATATGCAGAAGATACCTCAGATTCAAGGCCGGCTCAATGCATTACCAATTCTCTGCACTGCCCTTTGGCTTATCTACTGCACCCAGGGTCTTCACAAAGTGCCTGGCACCAGTAATTGCATTCCGCAGACAAAGAGAAATACAAATATATCCTTACTTGGACGACTGTCTAATTCAAGCAGAGAACAAGGACATTCTTCTACAGCATCTGGCATTTGTGAAAAGACTTCTAACATGCCTAGGGTACACAGTCAGTGAAAATAAATCAAAACTAGTACCCTCTCAAGAGATAATATTCCTGGGTGCAAGCTTAAATACAACTGCCCAGATGGCTTATCTCACGCCAGACAAACAAAGGCAACTGACTACCTATTTCAAAATGTTGGCAACAAAGGCCCAGTTATCTGCAAGTAAAATTCTGTAGGCTTTGGGCTTCATGGCATCCTGCATCCTACTAATTCCATATGCAAGACTGCATATGAGGAAACTTCAATGGTACCTAAAAAATGTTTGGACTCAACATTGCCACAGCCTGGAAACTATGATTACTCTCATTCCCTGCCTGCTACAGGAGTTTCGATGGTGGGCAAAGGCTTGTCACCAAAACAAGGGACAGCCATTCACATTATCCCCAGCCAGGCAGACACTAACAACGGATGCATCAGAGTATGCCTGGGGGCCCACATGGCAGGAAGATGCATTCAGGCCACATGGACCTCAAACCAAATGCATCTACATATCAATCAAAGAGAGATGTTAGCTGTTCAAAATGCCCTGACAACCTTCAAGGACCTACTTCATCCGGGACAACTACTGATAAAAACAGACAACACCACGGTCATGTGGTATATAAACAAGCAGGGGGGCACACATTCTTACCCCCTTTCTAGACTAGCCATGACTTTGTGGGACACAGCATTGACTTACCAAGTACATCTGCAGGCACAATTCCTGCCAGGAAGGAAAAATACTCTGGCAGACGAACTAAGCAGAAACCTCATGGATCCCCACGAGTGGCAGCTGGATCCACAAGTCTTCAGCATGATAACAAGGAAATGGGGATGCCCGGACATAGATCTATTCGCCTCCCTTCACAACTGCCAACTAAAAAGATTCTGCACAAGGATTTATCACAGACAAGCATGGAAAGTGGATGCCCTATCTTTCAGCTGGAAAAATCTATCAGTATATGCCTTTCCCCCACTGCCTCTCCTCCCAAAGGTCAGACAGGAGAAGCCACAGATGATACTGATTGCCCCAGACTGGCCCTACCAGTACTGGTATCCAATACTAAGGAACTTGTCTCAATGCCCAGCTTGGACCTTACCTCAAATACCTCATCTACTGTCCCAGCAAAACAATCAGATCCTGCACGGCCAACTCAGGACTTTAAACTTGGCAGCATGGCGAATAATGTAGTCATACAAAACACACCTCTCAGTAAAGCTGTGATAGATGTCATTTTGGAAGCCAGAAGGCCTAGTACTACAAAACCTTATGCTGGAAAATGGAAGAGATTCTGTGCTTGGAACCAGGCACAAGGAATTGATACAGCTGTGCGAAATATTCCTCAGATTTTGTAATACTTGACTGAGATGCTGGACAAAGACCTATCTTTTTCATCTATTAAAATTCATGCCTCTGCCATTTCGGCTCATTACAATACAGAGCCACCAATCTTTTCTCATCCCTTATTAAAGAAGTACCTCAGAGGAGCCAAAAAATTAAGGCCTCCAAGGATATCACCAGTGCCTGCATGGGACCTCAACTGTGTCTTGGAAAAACTCATCCTGCCTCCTTTTGAGCCAGCTGCTACTGCTGATATAAAGTTTTTATCTTGGAAAACAGCTCTGCTCCTAGCAATAACTTCTGCAAGACGAATTTCAAAGCTACAGGCACTCATGGCTGTGGAACCTTTTATCATTTTTTATCCAGATAGGGTCTCTCTGAGGACAAACCCAACATTTATTTATTTTATTTTATTTAATTTATTTAACATTTGTTGACCGGGAATGTCTGACTAGGTTCCACAGAGCCTGTTTGGAGAAACACTCAGATGCATGTCTTTGGAATGTGGGAGGGCACCCCAGCCGAGAATCGAACCAGAGGACCTCTTGCTGTGAGGCGACAACGTTAACTGCTGCACCATTATGCCTAAGGTGGTGTCCAGTGTGGCTCTTAACCAAACTATCCATCTGCCAACTTTTTATCCAAATCCACAGAACAAGGGGGAGAGAAGTCTGCATTCTTTGGATGTACACAGACAGCTTAGATTCTACTTGGACAGAACCAAAGTTTTCAGAAAGACAGAGCAATTACTAGTGGCATATGCTGCAGGATCACAAGGGAAGGCTATCTCAAAGCAGACTATTTCAAAGTGGATAGGCCACTGCATTCATTTCTGCAACTTACACTATGGCAAGCCCGTGCCCAAGGGCATTAGGCCACATTCAACCAGAGCTGCAGCCACTTCAGCACCCTTTCTCAAGGGAGTACCAACCAAGGACATTTTAGAGGCTGCTACTTGGAGTTCAGTACACACCTTTACAAAGCACTATCATCTGCCACTCTACTCTAAATCCAGGGCAGGCTTTGCCACTTCAGTTCTGCAGGGCCTCATAGCCGCTCCTAACACTGTTTAGCTCCAGCCTTCCAACCATAGCTTTGGGAGTCTACCCAAATGTAATGACTGCAACAGTGAAACACAAACATAGTACAGTTGTGTACACTTACCATAAATGTAGATGTTCGAGTGTATTCACTGTTGCAGTCCAGGTTACCCACCTGCCACCCCCCTTTCTTCTGATGGAACCTATCTTTCCTTTGATTTATACAACCTATGTGGTGCATTTGCTTGTAGAGGAAGGTAAAGTTTATATTGGTGCATGTATTTATATATATATATATATATATATATATATATTTATATATATATATATATATATATATATATATATATATATATATATATATATATATATATATATATATATATAAATTTTGGCTGCCCTTTTAGGGGGCACCTGACATCTGGGGCAAGAAAAACTAAAGAAAATAGCGTCGGCCGCATCTTTTATACCCCTAACGACCTGATGTCAGGGAAGGGGCGACAGCGGCCAACGCCGGACCCAGGACTTTGGAATTCAGGCCGACTGAGGGCAACCTGCCAGCAGGATTACCCAAATGTAATGACTGCAACAGTGAATACACTCGAACATCTACATTTATGGTAAGTGTATACAACTGTACTTTCCGTATGCTCCATTTTTATGTAGCATCCGTCAAATCTAGCCCAGGCATCAAATCTGCTTGAATAATATGTAAAGTCCCTTTCCTTAAATACAGCCAGGAACATATCTACTAGACTGAAAATCTGCATGTACTTCCAGAGAAATCTGCCTTCACCCTGCACTCTCCATGTCCTTCGCTTTCCAGTTATGTCTTTAATATCTTCTTTAATCACATTCTAGGCCCCTGCCAATACTAATAACCATTGTGAAAATGCTAAGACTGTTTAATATGTCACTTATTTCATGTCTGTTAGTTTTGGATGAAAAATAAACGAGTTTTGGATGAAAAATAAATGGAACATAACGTTGCCCATCTGTCATTTCCAAAAACCTACAATCCTGATGTATCTACCTTTTTTATCCTTAAGACCATCATCTATATGGCTGTAGCAGTGTATCTTTACAAGTATTATTACACCTTTTCCTTATTCAGTCCTGCAAAATATCTTTGCCTCCTGGTTTCTTATAAAATTCTCATGTTCCTTATTGAGGTGCGTTTCTTGTATTATGATTATTTGATTTGTTCCAGGTTAATACATTCATGTCCCTTGTTTCTATAAATTAGGTCTTTCTTCTTTGTATTCTTCTTTGCTTATTCTCTTTCAAATTACTAGTCCTTCTGTTTGTCTTCCCAGTGTTTTGTAGAATGTCTAGGCTGGCAACAACAGACATTTTCTTTTTTCTTGTCCTGTTGACAAACGTTGTGCAGACCTGTTGGTGACATGCAAAGCACTGGTGGCAAAACTTGTTCCTTATCCACCAGGCCATTAAAAGCTTCTTTGTAATGTGATAATGTTAATGTTACCATATTAAACTCTTGATGAAGGCGACATGTAGTAGTGAGCTAGTCCACTGACCCTTGTCATTCATGACTTGAGTACAAAAGTACAGTAACCGTTGCCATGACTACAGTAAAATATTCAGTAAGACAAGTACAAGAAGTTGAGTTAGGAGGGTGGCCTAATGGTTAAGGTGTTTGCCTTACAAACAAAAGGTGCAGGAGTTGTGTCTCACAAGGGATAATTGGCTAGGCTTAAAATGGCTCACAAGGGCGCTTAGCCTAGTACTAATTTATGAACCTCAAATACATAAACATTTTCAGTAGAATTTATAGAATTTTAAAAGCAATATAGGTTGGATGAATGGTTTGCAGATGTAGCCATTAGCCAGTGTTTCGAAAGCAGGTAAATCTGGATTATTTTTGCAAATTTTGCCTGACTTTCTTTTTGATAAGCTTTCATGGTTTCATATTTTTGCAGGTAGTTGGATCTATGTGATAGGTCCTATTGATAGGGAGGGCTTTTTCTCAAGTAGTAAATTTAAAGCATTGCCTGACCAGTGTGAGTGAATTTTCTTGGCTGGTTCTAAGGGAGTAGATTTTTGCCTTCATCAGGAATATGCTTTTATGTGGAGGCCAGTAGCCTAGTGTTAGAATACAATAGTACTTAGTAGATAAGTATGCTGTATAGGCATTGAGGAGTCAGTAAGCCTTACTGTGTATGATTCAGTGGTGAGAATTCATATCTACAAGGAGAGCATATCTAAATATTTCATTCTCAACTACTTTGATGAAGGGTGACCAGAGATGTGGCATATTCTGGTTTAAGAGTCAGCAAATTTTTTAGGCTATGGCAAGCTGTGCTTTCTGGGACTAGAAGATGAGATGATCTGTGACTGTTTTGGTTGTGGCTTTGGTTGCTTTCCTTAATAACAAGATGTGGAGATACCCCTACTTTCCCTAGTTTCCTCAAGGAAAGTAAGCATTGAGGGGAATGGAGAGCATATGCACCCTTCCTGCTGGAAAGCCACCTTTATGTTGATGACAAATGCCAAAGTAGCTCACACACATGAAAAGAGGGAGGGAGGTAATTTACATCTACACTAGAATGTCTTCCGTAACGCTAGTTATTTCCACAGTTTTTACTGCTTGCAGAGTCAAGACACTTATGGCTCTAGAAAAGGAATTATAATGTTTCAGATTTTGGTTGAAACCAGGTTCTATAATTATTATTATGGCTAATTACATAAGAATATTTTAGGTTAAATACCGTGAAAGCAGTTTTGAGTGGAGGCTAGAACAGTACTGAGTCAGCCTGTTAAATTCACTGGTTCTGTGTTAAAGCATAGCATCATCTGATATGCTCTCAAACTTTTATTGCAGCAAATTTTAGCGTTTAAACTACCAGTCTGTGTTACAGATAGTGTACTGATGTATATTATGCATAAATAAATATTAGTGTCTTCTGTTTGATAGTTGTAGTGCTTTTGAAAAAAGATCATAGCTCAGTTTATGCTTTGTGTAAATACTGTGTGATCTCTTACTAAAGGCTTTCTGTCTACATTTTACTTTTAAGATGAGAGATGCTGTAAATGCATTGAAGATTTAATTTCATGTGTTCTGATCATGCTGCATTAGGTCTGTACTGAATCGTTGATGTAATTTTACTTAAAGATTCAATACATCATATATAGACCATCTAGTATTTTTCGCTAAAATGCCAAAGCTAACACATATCAGCTAATGTACAAGTTTTTTTGCAAGGAGACAAGCCTTTCTGCCTGCAAACCATAACTATAAATATACTAACTCCAAGTTAGCACAACAGAGGGGAAAATGGACAAACCGCCTCACCCTACTGTCACCCAATCTCAGCAAAATCACTGTCAGCACTGTTCACAAACGATGAAAGTGAAATGCATGAACCCCTCCATTCATATTCACTTACACTGATGTTCCATTCATATTCACTTACACTGATGTCCCATTCATATTCACTTACACTTATGTCCCATTCATATTCACTTACACTTATGTTCCATTCATATTCACTTACACTGATGGTTCCATTCATATTCACTTACACTGATGGTTCCATTCATATTCACTTACACTGATGTCCCATTCATATTCACTTACACTGATGTCCCATTCATATTCACTTACACTGATGTCCCATTCATATTCACTTACACTGATGGTTCCATTCATATTCACTTACACTTTTGTTCCATTCATATTCACTTACACTGATGTCCCATTCATATTCACTTACACTGATGTCCCATTCATATTCACTTACACTGATGTTCCATTCATATTCACTTACACTGATGTCCCATTCATATTCACTTACACTGATGTTCCATTCATATTCACTTACACTGATGTTCCATTCATATTCACTTACACTGATGTCCCATTCATATTCACTTACACTGATGTTCCATTCATATTCACTTACACTGATGTCCCATTCATATTCACTTACACTGATGTCCCATTCATATTCACTTACACTTATGTCCCATTCATATTCACTTACACTTATGTTCCATTCATATTCACTTACACTGATGTCCCATTCATATTCACTTACACTGATGGTTCCATTCATATTCACTTACGCTGATGGTTCCATTCATATTCACTTACACTGATGTCCCATTCATATTCACTTACACTGATGGTTCCATTCATATTCACTTACACTGATGTTCCATTCATATTCACTTACACTGATGTCCCATTCATATTCACTTACACTGATGGTTCCATTCATATTCACTTACACTGATGTTCCATTCATATTCACTTACACTGATGTTCCATTCATATTCACTTACACTGATGTTCCATTCATATTCACTTACACTGATGTCCCATTCATATTCACTTACACTGATGTTCCATTCATATTCACTTACACTGATGTCCCATTCATATTCACTTACACTGATGTTCCATTCATATTCACTTACACTGATGTTTTCCGTTGACTGCACCATCTATGTATGTTTTTCAGTGTTGTGTTGGCTATGTGGCCACTTTAACTGTTGAAGCAGACAGTACATCTTAACATTATTAGATGTTTGGCATGTTTGCATGATTTAAAACAATTATGTGGTTTAAAAAGTTATTTTATAATAATATGCTACATTTCTTACTATGTGGAAACACGTCTTGATAAACACGTCTTGTTTGTATAGTACTTTAAGGTCTCCTTCATCCCCTATTCAAGAAGAAGACGAGGAAAAACTTTCTGAAGATTCTGAGCCTCGGGTGAATGGAACACAGCTGATCCTGAGCGAGAGTATGTCACCAGTTGTAAGTACCCTGTTTTCCATCATGACTAATTGGAAAGGAGTATTTTCTTTAGCTAACCAGACTGTAGCTGTTCTGCAGAGTGATTAGAGCAGCAAGTTAAAACCAAGACTGCAGTACAGTAAATTCTCAGTTAAGTGGCACCCATGGGGATTGTTAGATGTCGGAAACTGTAGTTTCTGGTTACTTGAGAGTTACTATTAAAAGTAGGCTTGACTAATAACTGTACCCTATACTATTTCTGTGGTTTGACTGATTCTCGGGTTGGGGAGAGCGGGGAATTTATTCCTATCTTCCTTTTTAAAACTCTAAAAACATAACATATGTTTCTGCGGGGGGGGGCAGAAAGTATAACACATGAAAATTGTACTGTATTTCTTCGTTTTTTTTTTGTTTTGTTTGTTTTTTTTTCTGGTTGCTTGAGTTCCCTGTTAACTGAGAGTTTACTGTATTCTACTGTGCCAGAGGCGAGAGTCCACAGCCTTGCACCATTCTTTCTGATATTAGTTGCAGAATGTTTTACAATAATCAGCTTTAAGTCTAGCTTTCCAGTAGGAGAAATTTTATCTTGCTTTTGTCTTGTTTTGGGGTGTCTTGCTGCATTGCACTAAATCTATATTATGGAACTTGTCCCCACTGCAGCCAATGACAAAGCAGTTGGAGTCAAATTTTTATCAGTTCCAGGCCCCAGCTGACTACCATCCCAGCTATGTGTTTTTTTCGGAGAGCAGATTAATATAGTGATTTTTGGTTTAACTTTGATAAGGGTTTATATTTTTTAGTAATGTTCTTAATATGATAACATCCCTACATTAGTTTTTTTTTCTGTACATGTTAAAATTTATTTTTATTTATATAGGTCAGTTTTTTTCTCAATGTCTAGTATACTTGGTTATCAGAATCAGCAACATGTAAGTGGTTATTAAGATGTGTGCTGGTGTGCAAATTTGGGATAAACATCCATTCAGCTGACTGGTTCTTAAAGCTGACCGAACTGTCTGCCTTCTTAATATGTAATGGTAATAAAATCCTTAACTTCTCTGCCCTATAATGGAAAGTTTTCGATTTTTAAGCTTGAGTTACAGATTGATAATGCAACCAGTGCATGGTTGTACCTCATGGAGGAGTGCTGTGATGTGAAAAATCCATCCTTAGTAAGGATGACATAGCTTAATATGTCCTTCTTTGTCAGTGTTGCAGTATTTCTTACAGCTGAGATATCCTGCCTTGAATAGCCAAACATCCGTCCAGCATACCAAAGCTTTTACAACCTTACAGGTGCTATATGTCAGACATATGTTCTTCTCCCAAGGTGTAAGGTATGTGTGTGACATATGACTGTCTAATCCGCAGAACTTCTTTGCTGCCACTCTGAACACTACCTTCAAATTCAGTCTGCAAGACGTTTGCAGCATCGGTTCTGCTACTGAGTCTTCTCAAGATAAATGCCTTGTTGGAGTCACTTTTTTCCTATTTTGTTGTTCTTAATTACCTTTTTACATGTCATCCAGGAAGGGAAAATGTGAGTGGGGGAAACAGCTTCACCATAAGAATAGACAAGAGAAGTACTCCTTTTGTTTGGGTGTAACATACAAACATACTCAGTGTGAGAGCTGTCTGTCACTTGTCCCAAAGACTGTCCTCAGCCAGCTGTTGTCCCTTTCCATTTACTTGTAGAACCAGAGTTTAAAACATTTAGCTCAGGGTACCATGGCCTCTGAATCTGCCTGCCCCAGTATTCGCCTGTCACTTAACAAAAAAGTGAAAAAGGTTTGCATTGAATCTGGTGATCTCCAGTCTCCTCTAGACATCTCTGTCGAGTTGGATGATGAACCTGACGACAGTCTGCTGCTAGCATTAGCTCCCTGTTTCGCGAACCAGTTGGAGGCCAACACAGGACTGCCTACCCACATGACCAACTGAAGCTGTGCCTATATCTGCAGATAAGGAGGGGGAACCTTGGCTGATAATATTGGAGGGGCCTAGGGGGATTCTGCAAATTCTTGTTAGGGAGGAGGTTCCTAGTATCCTCATTGAATCTAGGCGGGATATGAGCCACCTTGATATGCTAATGCTGACATTCCCTTAAAAAAAAAAAACACACAAAGAATGAATGGACTTTACTCAGATGCTGTTCATTGCCCTTATGGCTTTAAAGCCTCAAGGCTTGTCAGCCCCTACTTCTGTTTCCTGGTCTTCTACTCCTTTGTAACATCATAGGGAGCCTGATTTCTGTGAGGAAGAGTTGGATTTAGACTCAAGTGAAGAATCGTTAGCTTACTTGCATCCATTCTCCTCTTGCCCTGGGATCGAAGGAAGAGGATTCTGTCTCTCCTGACTCCTCCATGGAGGAATTATCCTTTGGGGGTATGATGTAACATTCTAAATGGGATTGTTCCCATGATGTTCATCGTGTTTCACTGCTGCAGTCATTACACTTGGGTTATCCTGCCGTCAGGCAGTCCCGCAGTTGGCCAGAGTTCCAAAGTCTTGGTCCGGCGTCGGTTGCGGTCACCTCTTCCCTGGCGTCAGTGCGCCAGGGGTATATAAGATGCATCCGATGCCATTTTCTTCAGTCTTTCTTGCCGCGCGGTGCCCAAAGCAAAAGCAGTTCGCAAGTGGCAGTCGGCCGACTCCTGAGATTTTCGAAGTCGAATTTCAGATCCGAAGTCTTCAATAAAGCTAAGTACCCCGTTGGGGAAACTTTTTTCTTGCCTCAGAATGATGTCAGAAAAAGTTAATAATTGTATTTCTTGTGGGAAGCAAATACCTCATAAGGACTTCCACTCTTACTGTATTCCATGCCTAGGCCCTGATCACAACGTCACTAGTTGTCGGTTTTGTGCTAGATTTAACAAGCGCACTATAAAACGTTTTGATTTTGCTTTGCACTACTTTGGCCGAAGGTTCAATTATACCATGCTGTCGGATCAACTGACGACCGCAATTCTAAAAAAACGCAAAGACAAGGATAAAGACAGGCATCCGAGGTCCAAAACGACGAACCCTCTTCTAGGACAGTCGCTGGTTCGCCGGTTCTCAGTGAGGTGCTTTCGGAGCCCCTGACACCCGCTACTTCAGAGCCACAGGCCGCTTCTGACTCCCACGTGGAGACAACTAGGCCCCTGGAAACTCAAGGTATTGGGCCGACGGAAACTAATCCCTCAGATGGGTCCGGAGCCGCTGAGCAGGCATCGGCTTCTGAGGGTGTTTTTAGACCTTCACAACTTACTATTAAAGCAACAGCCAAGGCAAAAACACCATTAAAGACAAAGAAGCAAGTATAGCATTCTCCTGGACAGTCCTCCATGCGTAAGAAACAGATGCTTAAAATGGCCAAAGACCTCATTACTCTAATCAGGGGTTCCCATCCCCCTCCTGAGAAAAGGCCTAGGCAGGATACAGACTATGATTCCTCTGATCAGGTTTCCATTTCCTCTGGTTCCTTTTCAGATCAGGGATACTCTCTACCCCCCCCCCCCCCATGAGGACTCTGATGCTGAAGAATCTATCCCTTCAGCCTCTCCTCCTGAGGATTATTCTTTTGGGGAAACTTTACATACCATGAGGGAGCATTTCCATTGGGAAAGTCAGGATTATTCAGAATCCAAGAAAAGGCTCAGGGACTTCCTTTTATTGCCTCAGCACAGGCCCCTGGCTGTTCCGCCTGTGTTATTGTGGATGATGTGTTCTCTGAATCCAGCTTATCTCCTGATTCTTTGCCCCCTGCACCAGCCAAGCCAGATAGGTATTATAGAGTCCCTGACTCTCTCAAGTTTCTTTATAAAAACCCTTCTGCTGATCCAGAAACTATTTCCCAGGGTCCCAAAGGGGTTGAGGCTTCCATTGCAAAAAATCCAGTCCCCTCTGACAGAGATTCTAGAGCATTGGATAGATGGAGGAAGAAAGTTTATACTTCTGCAACTTTAGCAGTAAGGGCTTTAAATTGCCAGTTTCACATGCTTAAGTACCAGCAATATTTAATGGCTCAGTTAAAACAGAAAATGTTTGCAAGCTCAGAAGCTCCTGACTGTAAAGAAATGCAGGATGTATTGCATGCAGTTGAACAGGTGGGAAAACATACTCTGCAATGTGGATGTCCTTCATGGATGCATCTGCAGTCATAACAAGTGGGGTTGTCCTGTCGTCAGGCAGCCCTTCAGTCGGCCGGATTCCAAAGTCCGGGTCCGGCTTCGGCTGATGTCGCACTCCACCCGACGTCATCTCTGTTGGTCTTCGGGTATAAAGGCATCAGCCGACGCCATTTTCCTCTGTCTTTCTTGCCGCGTGGCGCCCGAAGCAGAAGCTGTTCGCAAGTGCCGGTCGGTCGGATCCAGAGATTACTTCTACCGAATACTTCAAGACTACTAAAGCTAAGTACCGCGTTGGGGACTCTTTCTTGCCTCAGCCGATGTCAGAAAAAGTTAACAATTGTTTAAACTGTGGGAAACAAATACCTCATAAAGATTTCCACTCTTACTGTCTGCCTTGTTTAGGCCCAGCCACACGTAGCAGCCTGTTCGGCCTGTGCTTCCTTCAACCGGACGAGCGGCAGGCGTCGGTCGAGTTCGCCAGAACAGTTTTTCGGTTCTGATTTTGCGTACATTATGCCGTCGGATCCTCCGACTACCCAATCTGGCAAAAAACGCAAAGATAAAGACCGACACTCGCGAACCGCGAGTGTCTCGGTTTCGGCCGAAACCGAGAAAACTGAACAAAGTACAGCTGAACCTATTCCTACAACTGGGGCCCCTCCTACAACCCTTGAAACGCCTTCAGAAATTTTACCCACTACGGTGGTTGACTTATCAGACACCATCCCCTTGGATGTTTCTACCCCAGCACGTGGTGCTGCTAGGCCTCCAGCAGCCATGTCCATTAAGGCCTTCGCCAGGCCTAAAGCTGCCAAGACTACTAAAACAGTGCCTGTTAAACCACCCCCTTCCAGGCCCTCTTCTAGTTCTCAAATGCTTACCTTGGCAGAAGATTTAATTTCTTTAATTAGAGGATCTCAATCTCACCCAGACAGGGCCTCTCAGCCCCCAGAGAAGAGACCTAGGGCAGAGCCCCGAGCCAGTGTCCTCTGATGATTCTGCTGATGAATCAGACATAACTGACCAGCCAGAGGCTCCCTTCTCCAATTTTGAAGATTCTGATGCTGAAGAATCCATCCCAGCTGCTTCCCCACCAGAAGAATTTTCCTTTGGGGAAACTTTGCATGCCATGCGAGAACAGTTCCAATGGCAGCAACAGGATTTTTCAGACTCCAGAAAAAGACTTGGGACCTTTCTGCACCTCCCTCAGCACAGGCCCTTGGCTATACCCGCTGTTCTATCTGGTGGATGATGCTTTCAATGATGCTTGCTCGCTCCAGATTCTTTACCCCCAGCCCCTACCAAACCAGACAGATTTTACAGGGTGCCAGATACTCATCACCACCTTTACAAGGCTCCACTTGCAGACCCAGAAACTATATCCCAGGGCCCCAAGGCAGTAGCTTTGACCATATCTAAAAAACCTATTCCTTCTGAAAGGGAAGCAAGGTCATTAGACAGATGGGGTAAAAGGTCTACACTTCAGCTACTCTCTCAGCTAGAGCTTTAAACTGTCAGTTTCACATGATACAATACCAAGAGTTTATGCTGGATCAGTTAACTAAAAAACTAACCACTGATGAATCTCTTGATAAGAAATATGTATTAGATATGGTAAATAACATACAACAGGTTAGCAGCCATTCCTTAAAATGTGGCTATGATGCACTGGAGGCTTCATTTAGATCAGCCATGACAGGCACTGTGATAAGAAGGCATGCATGGCTAAAGGAACAAGCTTTACTGGATCATGTTAAAGCTAAGTTGCTAGATGCTCCTATGGACAAGACAAGTTTGTTTGGTACATCTGCCCAGCAGGTTATGAAGAAAATGGAAGAAAAGGCAAAATCTGTTCAAACTGTTAAAGATTTCTTGCAGGTTCAACCCCAAGGTTTAGCAGGAACTGGCCTGCCAAAATTGGTCCTTTCCTGACTCCACAAAATTTCAAAGGGGCAGGAATAGACGTTCCAGAGGCAGAAACCAATCCAGAGGAGGTGCCTACAGAGGAAGACAGTGGCAAGGTAACAACAGAGGCACAGACACGGCCACTGCCACTACATCAACACAACCACAGTGACTTAACCTAAACCCGCCTACCAGGGAACAAATAGCAGCTCCTCTAGGCGGAAAGTTAACCTTATTTTCAAAGAACTGGCACTACATAACAAAGGACAAGTGGATTTTACAAACCATAGATCAAGGTTACCGGTTTCACTTCCACACTATTCCAGTCAAAAGAGGAATGCCAAATCTACCTCCAAATCAAAAAACAGAGGCTCTCAGATAATGGAGTTAGCAAACATGAGAGCTGTGGAAAGAGTGCCAGCAGCAGAGCAAGGAAAGGGGTTCTACTCCAGACTATTCCTAGTTCCAAGAAAGGAAAAGAGTTGGAGACCAATTCTCGACCTGTCCACCTTAAATACATACATCATTGTCCCAAAATTCAAAATGCTGACCCTACAGCAACTTCTTCCCATGCTGGGCAAGGAGTCTTGGCTGGTAACTCTAGATCTCAAGGAGGCATACCTGCACGTCCCCATTCGACCAATCTGCAAAGATACCTCAGATTTCTTGCAGGATCAGAGCACTATCAATTCTCAGCATTGCCTTTTGGAAAAACTTATCTACTCGCCCAGAGTATTCACAAAATGCCTGGCATCAGTAATCGCCATTGCAGACTTCAGGGAATTCAAATTTACCCATACCTGGACGACTGCCTGCTACAAGGGACAACAAAAGCAAGCTGACAACAGATTTACAAAGGGTCATTTACTTGCTACAAGCACTGGGATACACAGTCAATTTACAAAAGTCAAGGCTAATACCATCCCAAACAAGGACTTTCTTGGCTGAATTGGACACAGTAAAACAAATGGCATTCCTGACTACAGAAAACAAAAGAACTCCTCTATACTTCTTGGCACTAACAAAACTGAACAAGTTAACAGCAAGAAAAGCACTGCAGGCCTTGGGCTTCATGGCATCATGCATAATCTTGGTTCCATTTGCCAGACTACATATGAGAAAACTACAGTGGTACCTAAAGAATTTATGGTCCCAACACAGACACAGTCTAGAAACAGAAATCCCACTAATTCCATGCTTAAAACAGGAGTTCCTATGGTGGGCTCAGGCATGCCAGTCAAACCCAGGCCTACCCTTTCAGATGTCAAGCAAGCCAGACCATCACAACAGGCGCTTCAGACCTAGGATGGGGGCACACATGCTGGACAAATGCGTGCAAGGATTGTGGACACAGGATCAACTTCAACTGCACATCAACCTAAAAGAAATGCTGGCAGTAAAACTGGCAATCCAAAAGTTCAAACCATTTCTCAAAGAGGGCCAGTTGATGATAAGGACAGACAACACCACAGTCATGTGGTACATCAACAAACAGGGAGGCACTCATTCATACCCCCTATGCAGAATGACCTTGGAGCTGTGGACCCTGGCACTCAGCTACAACATCCAGTTACAGGCAATATTTGTACCAGGGAAAGACAATACCTAGCAGACATATTAAGCAGAACCACCGGATGCCCAAGCCTGATTTCTGTGAGGAAGAGTTGGATTTAGACTCAAGTGAAGAATCGTTAGCTTACTTGCATCCATTCTCCTCTTGCCCTGGGATCGAAGGAAGAGGATTCTGTCTCTCCTGACTCCTCCATGGAGGAATTATCCTTTGGGGATACTGCGGTATGTATTATGTAACATTCTAAATGGGATTGTTCCCATGATGTTCATCGTGTTTCACTGCTGCAGTCATTACACTTGGGTTATCCTGCCGTCAGACAGTCCCGCAGTTGGCCAGAGTTCCAAAGTCTTGGTCCGGCGTCGGTTGCGGTCGCCTCTTCCCTGGCGTCAGTGCGCCAGGAGTATACAAGATGCATCCGATGCCATTTTCTTCAGTCTTTCTTGCCGCGCGGTGCCCAAAGCAAAAGCAGTTCGCAAGTGGCAGTCGGCCGACTCCTGAGATTTTCGAAGTCGAATTTCAGATCCGAAGTCTTCAATAAAGCTAAGTACCCCGTTGAGGAAACTTTTTTCTTGCCTCAGAATGATGTCAGAAAAAGTTAATAATTGTATTTCTTGTGGGAAGCAAATACCTCATAAGGACTTCCACTCTTACTGTATTCCATGCCTAGGCCCTGATCACGACGTCACTAGTTGTCGGTTTTGTGCTAGATTTAACAAACGCACTATAAAACGCGATTTTGCTTTTGCACTACTTTGGCCGAAGGTTCAATTATACCATGCTGTCGGATCAACTGACGACCGCAATTCTAAAAAAACGCAAAGACAAGGATAAAGACAGGCATCCGAGGTCCAAAACGACGAACCCTCTTCTAGGACAGCTGGTTCGCGGTTCTCAGTGAGGTGCTGGAGCCCCTGACACCCGCTACTTCAGAGCCACAGGCCGCTCTGACTCCACGTGGAGACAACTAGGCCCTGGAAACTCAAGGTATTGGGCCGCGAAACTAATCCCTCAGATGGGTCCGGAGCCGCTGAGCAGGCATCGGCTTCTGAGGGTGTTTTTAGACCTTCACAACTTACTATTAAAGCAACAGCCAAGGCAAAAACACCATTAAAGACAAAGAAGCAAGTATAGCATTCTCCTGGACAGTCCTCCATGCGTAAGAAACAGATGCTTAAAATGGCCAAAGACCTCATTACTCTAATCAGGGGTTCCCATCCCCCTCCTGAGAAAAGGCCTAGGCAGGATACAGACTATGATTCCTCTGATCAGGTTTCCATTTCCTCTGGTTCCTTTTCAGACCAGGATACTCTCCCCATGAGGACTCTGATGCTGAAGAATCTATCCCTTCAGCCTCTCCTCCTGAGGATTATTCTTTTGGGGAAACTTTACATACCATGAGGGAGCATTTCCATTGGGAAAGTCAGGATTATTCAGAATCCAAGAAAGGCTCAGGGACTTCCTTTATTGCCTCAGCACAGGCCCTGGCTGTTCCGCCTGTGTTATTGTGGATGATGTGTTCTCTGAATCCAGCTTATCTCCTGATTCTTTGCCCTGCACCAGCCAAGCCAGATAGGTATTATAGAGTCCCTGACTCTCAAGTTTCTTTATAAAACCCTTCTGCTGATCCAGAAACTATTTCCCAGGGTCCCAAAGGGGTTGAGGCTTCCATTGCAAAAAATCCAGTCCCCTCTGACAGAGATTCTAGAGCATTGGATAGATGGAGGAAGAAAGTTTATACTTCTGCAACTTTAGCAGTAAGGGCTTTAAATTGCCAGTTTCACATGCTTAAGTACCAGCAATATTTAATGGCTCAGTTAAAACGGAAAATGTTTGCAAGCTCAGAAGCTCCTGACTGTAAAGAAATGCAGGATGTATTGCATGCAGTTGAACAGGTGGGAAAACATACTCTGCAATGTGGTTTTGATTCTTTAGAGGCCTCTTCTAGAGCTGCATTTGCAGGTTCTGTGATTCGAAGACATGCTTGGTTAAAAGAACAAGAGTTTGCAAAATTATTGGATGCTCCTTTACAGCATGATGCCTTGTTTGGTGTTAAGGCAGAAGAGGTGTTAAAGAAAATGGAGAATAAAGCTAAATCAATGCAAACAGTCAAAGATTTCTTACAGGTACAGCCACCTCGATTCAGCAGAAATTGGCCTACAAAGAATTGGTCCTTTCCAGTGTCAGACAGGCCACAGAGAGGCAGATACAGACGCCCAAGAGGCGGATCTCAACCCCAAGGCTCTAACAGACAACGACAGTGGGGTATCTCAACCCCAAAAGGAAGTGAGGACAAGTCTCAACCTTACAAGAAACAGTCCCAATGACTTCCCCCTTCGTACGCCAAGCACTTCACTTTTGGCAGCCCCATTAGGGGGAAAACTAGCACTTTTTTCTCAAAACTGGCAAACAATCACGCAAGACAAATGGGTTCTGAATATTGTGTCTCAAAGTTACAGGTTCCACTTTCACACTTTACCAAGGCTAAAAGGAATGCCAAACCTGCCACAAAATCAATGGGCAGAGGCTCAAAAACAAATTTCAGCCCTCATGGACATGAGAGCTATTCAAAACGTACCACAGCAGGAACAAGGACAATGATTTTACTCAAGATTCTTCCTGGTCCCCAGAAAGGACAAAGCCTGGAGACCCATACTAGACCTTTCAACTCTAAATACTTACCTGGATGTTCCGAAATTCAAAATGTTGACACTACAGCAGCTTCTTCCCATGCTGGGAAGAAGGCTTGGCTTGTTACTCTGGACCTCAAAGAGGCGTACCTGCATGTCCCTATCAGACAAAATTGCAGAAGATACCTCAAGATTCAAAGCTGGTGCAATGCACTACCAATTCTCTGCACTGCCCTTTGGCTTATCTACTGTGCCCAGGGTCTTTACAAAGTGCCTGGCACCAGTAATTTCATTTTGCAGACAAAAATAAATTCAATTTATCCATACCTGGACAACTGCCTTATTCAAGCAGAGACAAAGGATATTCTTCTAAAGCATCTGGCGTTTGTAAAAAGGTTGCTAATTTCTCTAAGGTACACAGTAAACGAAAAGAAGTCAAAACTAGTTCCCTCACAACAGATAATATTCCTGGGTGCCAGCTTAAATACAACGGCCCAGATGGCTTCTCTCACGGCAGACGAACAAGGACAACTGACTCAATATTTTCAATTACTGGCAAAAAAGTCCCATCTCCCTGCAAGAAAAATTCTGCAGGCCCTGGAATTCATGGCATCCTGCATACTACTAATTCCATATGCCAGACTGCATATGAGGAAATTACAATGGTACCTAAAAAGTGTTTGGACTCAACACTCTCACAGTTTAGAAGCAGTAATACCAATAATTCCATGCCTACAACAGGAGTTTTGATGGTGGGCACAGGCATGTCACCTCAACAAGGGTCAGCCTTTCACTCTACCCACAGCCAGGCAGACTCTAACAACAGATGCTTCGGATTACGCCTGGGGAGCACACATGGCAGGAAAATGTATTCAGGGCAAGTGGACCACAGACCAAATGCATCTTCACATCAATTAAAAAGAGATGTTGGCTGTTCAAAATGCCCTAACAGCTTTCAAGGACCTTCTGCATCCAGGACAGTTATTATTAAAGACAGACAACACCACAGTAATGTGGTACATAAACAAGCAAGGGGACACCCATTCTTATCCCCTATGCAGGCAAGCCATGACCTTGTGGAACACAGCTCTAACTTATCAAGTTCATCTGCAAGCACAATTCCTGACAGGAAAGAAAAATACTCTGGTAGACGATCTAAGCAGAAATATCATAGACCCTCACGAATGGAAATTGAATCCACAAATCTTCAGTATGGTAACGCAAAAATGGGGATGCCCAGACATAGATCTGTTTGCCTCCCCACTGAATTGTCAACTACAAAAATTCTGCACAAGGACTTACCACACACAAGCAAGGAAAGTGGATGCTCTCTCGTTCAGCTGGAAAAGCCTAAAAGTTTATGCCTTCCCACCACTGCCTCTCCTTTCAAAGGTACTCCTAAAAGCCAGACAAGAAAAACCACAGATGATCCTGATTGCTCCAGACTGGCCACGCCAGCACTGGTACCCAATCTTAAAGAACTTAGCTCAAGGCCCACCTTGGATTTTGCCTCAAATTTCACACCTTCTGACTCAACAAAACAATCAGATCGTGCACGGTCAGCTCAAAACCCTAAACCTGGCTGCATGGCAGATTCATTAGTCAAACAGGCAACACCTCTCTCTAAAGCTGTTATGGATGTCATTTTGGATGGCAGGAGGCCTAGCACCAGGAAATCTTATTCAGAAAAATGCAAGAGATTCAAAGCCTTGACCCTCTTGTCCCAAACATTCCTCAGATTTTACAATACTTAACTGAGATGCTGGACAAAGGCCTATCCTTCTCATCAATTAAGATCCACGCCTCTGCCATTTCAGCACATTACAACACGGATCCTCCTTTATTCTCACATCCCTTGCTAAAGCAGTACCTCAGATGGGCTAAAAACATAAGACCGCCCCGGAGAGCACCAACACCAACTTGGGACCTCAATTTTGTTGTGTAAAAACTGACCCTGCCACCTACTGAGCCAGCCAATACAGCCGATCTAAAATTTTTATCATGGAAAACAGCTCTGCTTCTGGCAGTAACTTCAGCACGAAGAGTCTCAGAGCTACAGGCATTAATGGCAGTGGAACCTTTTATAATTTTTCATCAGGACAGGGTTTCTTTAAGGACAAACCCTACCTTTATGCCAAAGGTGGTATCTAGTGTGGCTCTTAACCAAACCATCCATTTGCCAACTTTTTATCCAAACCCCCAGAATAAAGGTGAGAAACTTCTGCACTCTTTGGACATACACAGGCAGCTACGCTTCTACTTGGACAAAACAAAAGCTTTCAGGAAAACTGAGCAGCTGTTTGTAGCATATGCTGCAGGATCACAGGGCAAGGCTATCTCAAAGCAGACTATCTCCAAATGGATAGGACACTGTATTCGTTACTGCTACACACAGCATGGAAAATCAGTCCCTAATAACATTAGGCCACATTCTACCAGAGCAACAGCCACTTCAACAGCCTTTCTCAGAGGAGTACCAACCAAGGAAATTTTGGAGGCTGCAACTTGGAATTCAGTGCATACGTTTACCAAGCATTACCACTTGCCTCTTTACTCTAAATCCAGAGCAGGATTTGCCACTGCAGTTCTGCAGAGCCTCATAGCCAATCCTAACTCTTTATAGACCAGCCACCCAACCTTATCTTTGGGATTCTACCCAAGTGTAATGACTGCAGCAGTGTAACACGATGAACATAGTACAGTTTTGTACCTACCATAAATGTAGATGTTCGAGTGTTCACACTGCTGCAGTCCAGGTTACCCTCCCTCCATCCCCTCTGTCCTAGCCGGACTTATCTATACCTTTCTATCCTATACAACCTTTGTGGTGTATTTGCTTGTAACTGAAGGTATTGTTTTTATTTTATATATATGTTTTATTAGCAGTATGTATTGCCTACCTACTTGGGGGCACCTGACATCTGAGTGAAGAAAAACTGAAGAAAATGGCGTTGGATGCATCTTATATACCCCCTGGCGCACTGACGTCAGGGAAGAGGCGACAGCAACCAACGCCGGACCAAGACTTTGGAACTCTGGCCGACTGCGGGACCACCTGACAGCAGGATAACCCAAGTGTAATGACTGCAGCAGTGTGAACACTTGAACATCTACATTTATGGTAGGTACAAAACTGTACTTTTCTGCTATTCAAAAGAGGTACTGTGAACTTTTACAAATAGATTCACCCAGGCCTTCTGCAGTACCTTCAGTGTTGGATGCTATTTTGGACACTTTTTTTCTTAGGCTTCTGAAATGTGATTCCCAGCTGCCTGCCTGTAAGAAACCTGGCAGGTTCAATAAAGTTCCTGAAGCTCAAAAGATTTTTTATAAAAGTCTTTTCTCTTACCCAGCTGTGATTTCCCTGGCCATTAACAAAACTTCTAAACTGTTGTCCTCCTCTATACCTCTACCTTCTGATAAGGACAGTCATGCTATGGGTTAGAATGGGGAAAAAATGTATTCTACTGCCACCTTAGCCTTCAGAGCCATTAATTACCAGACCATTATGACTAGGTATGGCTTTTTTCCCATCTTGTGGCCATTCTGACATATGCCTGATTGTGAGACAAAGTCTTTTGCCATTTCCATTTTGAGTTCTGCTTCTCAGGTGGCGAGTCATTCCAAATGCAGTTATGATGCCA